>NC_050096.1:61284197-61587227 GCF_902167145.1 Zea mays | reverse complement strand
CCCGAAGGGTTCGACAGCCGCCTCAAAACACGCAGAGCGAGGGATGACTCTGGGTACGTCCGATACATGGCCGAGGCTCGGGCTACGCTCCCGAGGTACCCTAGGACATTTTCGAGACCAGCAGGAGCGATTCTGTAACGGAATCCCATCAGAGGGAGGCATCGAGCCCTCGGACCCTATCAAACGGGACCGGGTCTGGCAAATCACCTGCAGGTTTTTTTGGAGCGCGAATCTGGGCCACTAGCCGACCCTTATCGAACGGGGCACGGGCGTCCACTCGGATCACCCGTTAGCAACTCACTGGAGACACCATGTTCGGCGCCCTCCAAGGGCAACATGGCGCTTTCCCCCCTCCTTGCGGAAAGGCGACGAAGGTGCGTATGATAAAAGCCGAGTCAGCCCTTGACCGTCCTCTCGCTCTGTGCAGAGGCTCGGGGGCTGCTCTCGCAAAACCCGGCTCCGGCCAAATCGTTGACAGCGTCAACATACCAGCCCGAGAACTCGGAACCTGACCATGCACCCGGGCTACGATCAGATCACATGAGGGAACAACTAGACCGGCCGAGGCGTCACGAAAAGCACTAAGACCTCGGAGGAGTCAAACCACTCCTCCGAGGCCACGAGGGCTACACCCCCGGAACGAAATGCAATCGAGAAAGGCCGGTCCACATGCAAAAAAGTGCGATAAAGCCTCCAAGCGAGTACCAACACTCCCTTTGAGGCTCAGGGGCTACTGTCGGGGACCATAATTAGGGGTACCCCCAAGACTCCTAAACTCGGCTGGTAACCACCATCAGCACAAGCTGCAAAGGCCTGATGGGCGCAATACAGGTCAAAGCTCCATCCACTCCAGGGGCACGATCTCGCCTCGCCCGAGCCCAGCCTCGGGCAGGAACAATAGACCCATGTGGATTCACGCCTCGCCCGAGGGCCTCCTCAAGCAACGGGCGCACCTTCGACTCACCCGAGGCCCAACTCGGGCAGGCTTCGCGGAGAAGCAACCTTGGCCAGATCACCTTGCCAACCGACCGTATCGCAGGAGCATTCAATGCAAGGATCGCCTGACACCTTATCCTGACGCGCGTTCCTCAGTCGACAGGGCCGAAGTGACCGCATTCACTTCACCCCTCCACTGACTGACCTGACAGGAAAACAGCGCCGCCTGCCCTGCTCCTACTGTTATGCCACCCGCCAGGGTGAGGCTGACAGCAGCCGAGTCCAGCCTCAGGCGCCATAGGAAGCTCCGCCTCGCCCGACCCCGGGGCTCAGCCCCCGCCTCGACCTCGGAAGACGGTCTCCGCCTCGCCCGACCCTAGGGCTCGGACTCAGCCTCGACACCGGAAGACGGTCTCCGCCTCGCCCGACCCCAGGGCTCCGACTCAGCCTTGACCCCGGAAGACGGTCTCCGCCTCGCCCGACCCTAGGGCTCGGACTCAGCCTCGACCTCGGAGGAGTCACCGCCTCGCCCGACCTTGGGCTCGGACCGACCACGTTACAGGGGGCCCATCATTACCCTACCCCTAGCTAGCTCAGGCTACGGGGAACAAGACCGGCGTCCCATCTGGCTCGCCCCGGTAAACAGGTAATGATGGCACCCCGCGTGCTCCTACAGGGCTCAAGCGCTCCTCCGACGGCCACGACATCACATGAACAGGGCACCAACACCTCTCCGACAGCCACGTCGGCATGTACATAGGGCTCTGGCTCCTCTCTACTAGACACGTTAGCACATTGCCACACCCCCCCATTGTACACCTGGGCCTTCTCCTTACATCTATAAAAAGAAGGTCCAGGGCCCTCGTACGAGAAGGTGGCCGCGCGAGAGGACGGGCTGATGGGCAGTCTCTCTCTCTCTCCCTCTCCCTCGCGAACGCTTGTAACCCCCTACTGCAAGCGCATCCGCCCTAGGCGCAGGACAACACGAGCCGCAGTTCCCCTTTTTGTTCCCCCTTGTGTTCCGTCTCACGTCGACCCATCTGGGCTGGGACACACAACGACAATTTACTCGTCGGTCCAGGGACCCCCCGGGGTCGAAACACCGACACTATGCAAAACTCGCTTTTACAACGAGTGTCTTGAGCTGTGTATTCGAGTATGTCTAAGGGGGTAAATGTAAAAAAACTAAAAAAAATCCATATCGTAACGAAGATATCGTGTCTTGGCTCTATGCTCGAGATAAGCGACTAACTGATTGTTCAATTTAATTTATTGAATGTTCTGATTGATGTCACTAATATAGTAAGACACATGTTTTAGATACGTCCACTGTATTATATTGTGTTTTAGATGTGTCTTATACTTACAGTACCGTGCAACAGTGTCAGTGTTGCACATACCCTTAGATATCTACTAGTCGATTACCCGTGCGTTGCGACGGCTCACAACAATACCCATGTAAATTATCCACCAAAAAGATCTCAGATTTTTTATTAACTGTCTCCGCTCTTCACATAATATTTTTTATGAACGCACGGGTACCATAGGCAGCAAATTAGAGATCCCATCCCTCGCCTCCCCCACTTCCAAGGTTTTGTAGAGCATGAGGGAAAGGGAAGAAGCAGACATACCTGTTCGTTGCCGGAGAAGGACACGATGAAGACCTGGGCATCTGGAGGCGATATAGGTAGTATACCGCTAGATATACAGGGAGAGAGCATGCAAGCGGAGAAAGAAGCCCAGCCGGAGCATCTCCAAACCGAGAGGCACCCGCACCAGGCGTCAATCCGAGAAGGGCGAGAGAATGCGAGTGTCTTCCCAGCCCTAGACCCACCAAAGCGACACAACACCACCACCAACTCCATAGCATATGCTGACTGCTACCACGCTACAGGCATTGGTTGTCCAATATCTCAGACCTAGACTCCTCATCGCCAAGATAATCTAAGCGTGGCAGGCGCCACCATATCCTCCTCGACGGCACGCACGGAGAAAGGCCAGGAGCATAACCGACTCGCGCCGTACCCGCGTCGACGAGCGTCAGTCGGCTTGCGGTTGCGACCGTGGGCGGGGACAACAGGTTGGGGAGGAAGAACAGGGCGAAGGCCGGGAAGATGAACGGGACGTCCGATGATGGCAAAAACGATGGTGCGCGCATGATGTGAAACGTCCTCGTGGACGTGCAATAGCCACTGCGCGAGTCGGTGTGGGGGCTGGTGTCGGACGAATACGGGGAGGAGGCACATGCTCCTACGCCCTCTGCCGAGAATGGGGTGGCGCGGATGTGGAGGCATGAGGGGAGAGATAAAAGAAGTAGAATGGTGAATGAGGTGGTGGCAACTGAGGCAAGATCCATATTATCGTGTGGATGTATAGATGGCCAAATGAGCCGTGTCTGGCGAGCCGGCTCGAGGCACAACCCATTTAATAGTGCCTGGCCAACCCGCACGAACGTCGTGCGGTGCTTGGGCCGTAGCCTCGACCCGTAGTGCTGGCCCGGCCGACACGGTTATTTTTTTATTTTACAAAAGATCATATATACATATGTACAATTTATATTCAATATTATAAACACATGAGCATGATGTTCTACTGGTTATACAACTTTGTCCAGTGTCTTCCACCCTTCTTCCCCCACCTCCTGCACTGTTTTTTAACATTTTACGCTGAGTTGATTTAGAAGAAATGTAGAGATTTTTTTAAAAGATGATGCAGGACGACCATTGAAACTAGTGCTTTAAGTATACTAGTCGGTTGCCCGTGCGTTGCAACGACTTACAACAATACCCACATAAACTATCTATCAAAAAAATTCAAGATTTTTATTGATTGTCTCTGCTCTCTGTATATTTTTTTTGATTTAGCTAACTGATGTTATTGTTTACTCCATGCAATGTCTTGGTACAACTCGACCAATGAAGTGAGCGATTAGAAGAGAGTTTACAACGACTGACTGAACGAACAGAGATTATAAAATGACATAATTTCACCATACAGAGACCAAATAAGAGAAAGTTTGTGAGCTCAAGTTTCTAAAATATGTCACATGAAGTCAAACTTATAAAAAGATAGATCAAAATATGGAGTGATTGCTAAAGTCAGGCATAAATAAAAATTGTATGCACTCCATATAAATTATGCTACTTCGTAGCAATTAATAACGTTTAAAACCAATAAATAACCTTTTATTTTACTGTTAGTGTGACAAATCATTGTTGCTCCATCCAATTCAGCAATCTCAAACACCATGTAGTCCATTGCACCAATGTGGTCTCAGAAACGACCGAATTCTTGCAAGAGCCAATAACGCTGTGTCGTGCTTGGGTTGTAGCCTCGGCCCGTAGTGCTGGCTCAACACGATTATATATTTTTATTTTACAAAACAAACGTATATACATATGTACAATTTATATTCAATATTCAAAACATTTGAGCATGATGTTCTACTGGCTAGACAATTTCACACAGTGTCTCTCGTCCTTTTTCCATCAGGGCATGGATTCGAACCTCACCTACTGCACCATTTTTTAACATTTTACACTGATTTAATCAAATGGGACTACGGGCTAGCCCGACACAGTCAGCAGGTCGACATGACGTGCATGGGCCATAGTTGTGGCCCACATGCGTCTAGCCCGTGCTAGGCCAACGTTTACACTGATTTAATCAAATGGGCCGACGGGCTAATGGGCTGACTCGGCACAGTCAGCAGGCCGACGTGACGTGCCTGAGTCATAGTTGTGGCCCATGTGCGTCTGGCCCGTGCTGGACCGATGTTTGGCCATCTATATATGTGCAACGGATTAATTTGAAATATGTGTGATGAGTTATTTGTAAAAAGATGACGCATGACGAGCATTGAAACTGGTTCTTTAAGTATAACTAGTTAGTCCAAATGTTTGTGTTGGGCAATTCAACCACCAAAATCAATTAGGAAATAGGTGTAAGCCTAATTCCCTTTCAGTTACCGATGAATCCGATCGAAAAAATTCGAAATCGATTTCTGGAATACCGAAAAATTCTGAAACCGTTTTCATCCCTAGTTATAGTTTACTCCATGCAATATATCATGGTACAACACGACCAATGAAGTGAGCGATTAGAAGAGAGTTCACAACGACTGACTGGACGAACAGAGATTATAAAATGGCAAAATTCCACCATACAAAGACCAAATAAGAGAAAGTTTATGAGCTCAAGTTTCTAAAATAAGTCACATGAACTCAAACTTATAAAAAAGATGGATTAAAATATGGAGTGATTGCTAAAGTCAGGCATCAATAAAAGCTGGATGTGCTTCATATAAATTATGCTACATCATAGCAATTACTAACGTTTAAAACCAACAATTAATCTTTCATTTTACTATTAGTGTGACAAATCATTGTTGCTCCATCCAATTCAGCAACCTCAAACACCATGGAGTCCATTGCGTCAATGTGGTCTCAGAAACGACCTAATGCTTGCAAGAGCCAAGAACGTCGTGCCGTGCTTGGGTTGTAGCCTAAGCCAGTAGTACTGGTTCGGCCCGACACGATTATTTTTTTTATTTTACAAAAAAATGTATATACATATATACGATTTATATTCAATATTAAAAATATCTGAGTGTGATATTCTACTGCTTAGACAGTTTCACCCAGGGCAATAGGTTCGAACCCCACCTCCTGCACTGTTTTTTAATATTTTACACTGATTTAATCAAATGAGCCGATGGGCTGGCTCGACACAGTCAGTAGGCCGACATGATGTGCTTGGACCAGAGTTGTGGCCCGCGGGCGTCTGGTCCGTGACGGGCCGTTGTTTGGCCATCTATAGACGTGCAACAGATTAATTTGAAATAACTGTGAGTGGTTATTTGTAAAAAGATGACGCGGAACGACCGTTGAAACTGGTGCTTTAAGTATAATATAGATATAGAATAAAGATTTGTTAGCTAGCTATTTTTATTAGGATTTTTTAATCAACTAAATATTAAATCTAGTACATTCTGTTGTCCATTCATACCGTCCTTTATTTATGCAATCCTTTTGTTTGTTGTTCAAGACAGATATTTTAATGAGTGAATGAATGGAAGGGCAAGTCCCGTGGGCCGGAGGATCCAAACAAACGGCACACGGAACGAAAAAGCTTCACGACTTTCACGAGACAAAACAACCCGAGCAAGAAAACAAAGCACGACCAGAACCGCAGAGGGGGGACACCCGGACTCAGAGAGAGAGAGAGGGGCATTCGCCCGTTCGAATTCTCTCGCCTCGGCCTCCTCCTCACCTGCCTGCTCGGCTGCTCGCCAGACCAACCACAGCCGTCGGCGCTGCAGACCGCGGCGGGCAGGATCAGCGGTGCGTAGCCTGCCCATTTCGCGAGGTAGATCCCTGCTCAAGTCTTCGCCGCTTCATTTTCCGTGGGGAGTTTTTTTTTCATGGTTTTCTTTTCTGGGTGAAAGTTTGGGTTTCTTCGGGAGGGAGGGAGGGTGGGGAGAGGTTCTAGGAGTTGCCGAAGCGATTCTGCTCGATCGATTCAAATGCGGCCGACCGGACGATAGCGCTAGCGCAGGGGTTTAAGCGCGTGCTTTCTGCTTGGTTGCCAGGGTTTGAGCATGTTTTTTTTGTGTGTGTGTGGTTAGTTTCTCGATCTGACGCGATTTCGTGACGCGTCGATGCACTTCTTTCGTGGGTAAAAAAGAATCTCGTTACCTTTGCTTGATTAACCCATGTAGATGTAGGGTTCTTGTTCTTGACATTTTGTTCAATTCGCTAAAGGCACGGGAACTACTGGACACTGGTGCAGAAACCAATATGTACAGATTTTTCTCCTTGTGAAAGACATGCTAACGCAAGCTTGATATGAGCCTACATGAAAGCTTTGAACAAGTCCATGAGACGCCTACCTGAAAACTTTGAACAAGTCCATGAGACTTGAGAGATATTTGTTGCAAGTAGGAAGACCTGTCAGGTCAACCACTTGAAAGCATCACCTGAGGTCCTAGGGACCATGTGTGCTTCAGCTATTTCAAAATCTCGTAACAGTATCCAATCATATAGCTAGACTGTGCTGGAGCTGTAAAATTGCACTTTTACGCAAGATATGGTATCATGGCAAGGAAAGGATTTGTGTTTACAGTGCCAGTAGTAGGATGCACACACTGCTGCCTTTACCGAGAGCGTATCTCTCCCATCCCCTTTATTAAATCTCACATAGTGTAAATGAAAATATTCGTCATTTTTTCATAGCAGGACCATATAATTCCAAGACCCTGATGATGGCCACAACTGCTTATATCGATGATTCCTGTTCGGAGGTTATTGATCCCCCGAAGACTGAGGTGCTGGATGTTGCTGAACTCCCTGGTGACCATACTCAGAACCCACCAAAACCGAATGTTGTGGTGTCTAGCAGTGTGCGTGAACTTCTGGAATGTCCAGTCTGTTTGAGTGCCATGTATCCTCCTATTCATCAGGTGCACATTCATACTGATCCATGACGTGTTTATATCTATAACCTGTCTAAATGTAGAATTGGATGAAAATTATGGTTTACTGGTTTAAGAGTTCCTTTCAATATCATGTACTACTATCATCAATCCACCATTTAATTCTGACCCGTTTCAATTTCCTTAGACCTTTTAATCTTCAGTGTTTATAAACCTTAACTTTTACTCTCTCTTCCCTTTTTTTGGTTAGCTATGGTGCAGTGCAGAATAGTAATATGTTCTGCTTTTTATTCAACTATTTAAATCTTATTTCTTATGATAGTAATGCCATCTTTTGTCTATGCAGTGCTCTAATGGTCATACATTGTGTTCCGGATGCAAACCAAGGGTTCATAACCGTTGTCCAACTTGTAGGCATGAACTGGGTAACATAAGGTGTCTTGCTCTTGAGAAGGTGGCTGCATCTCTTGAACTTCCATGCAAGTACCAGTGCTTTGGGTGCCCAGGCATTTATCCTTACTACAGCAAGCTGAAGCATGAGTCGCAGTGCCAATATAGACCTTATAGTTGTCCATATGCTGGATCTGAATGCACAGTTGCTGGTGACATCCCATATTTGGTGAATCACTTGAAAGATGACCACAAAGTTGACATGCACAATGGCTGTACCTTCAATCATCGCTATGTAAAGCCAAACCCTCATGAAGTTGAGAATGCCACATGGATGCTTACGGTACTTCACACTGACACCAATACGTTGATTTAAATTTCTGTTGTTTTTACTGTAGTTTGTTTCTGCATAGATAAAAGTCTATGGCGTAGAAACTTCTGTATATATTTGTAGTGTGTGTTTACCGACTTTTATCTATTTGTTGCATGTATATTTTACTGTTGTTTGCTTCTTCAAAGGTAGAAGTTCATTTTTCTATCCTGTCTTGGAAACTTTTGCACATTTGTCAGATATTGATGTAGTGTGACTGTTTATCGACATCTACATA
Source organism: Zea mays (assembly GCF_902167145.1). NCBI lineage: Eukaryota > Viridiplantae > Streptophyta > Magnoliopsida > Poales > Poaceae > Zea > Zea mays. The sequence goes on along the minus strand of NC_050096.1, from coordinate 61,578,860 downwards.
TTTGTCACATATATACGATGAAGATGCTGAACATGGTACACACTTGTTGGACGAGAAATGATTAGGTGCTGATCATAATACACACCTAAAACACGACTAGAGGGAGAAACGTGCACCCTCATTTTTTATAGGTAGAATTTGAGAATGAAACCTGGGTACAAACTGAGCGATAGCTAGTGGTGGGGCTGGTCGTGGTCATGCCCTCTGACCGGGGTTCGGAACTCTGGTATTGCAAAAGATCCCCATGCTTTGCTCCCTGGCTTGGGGCTGTGGTGTGCTGCCGGCCTAGGTAACAGTGAGCTGCACTGGCCTTGGTAACGGTCAGCACAAGTTCAGTTTGGCCCTATAAATGGGCATGTGTCAGGGTTTGAGGGGTTTTCTCAACTGGGCTCATATGGCCCCTTCTTAATTATAATGCTGTGGGAGCAGTTCTTTCCCCACCGGTTGATAAAATCAAACACTGGTTGACTGGGGTGGTCGTACACTCTCACTAGCCAATTCATCTCAGGGAGATTCTCGCTTGTTCAACTGTTTTTTTTCTTATACAAACACACTGCATGTACAGATCCATCTTCATCTGTTTTCGATGAAAGGCCATGCTGTTTTAAGGCGTGAGTCATTTCAGATTGGTTCTTGGTTTGCTACATTTTCTCACTGTTTGAAGCGCAATAAAGAAACACAGCTGTTACAAAATCACTTCCATGATCTGCTATAATCGTCTCGTGCAGGTATTCAGCTGCTTTGGCCAGTACTTCTGCCTACACTTCGAGGCCTTCCAGCTGGGCATGTCACCCGTCTACATCGCCTTCCTGAGGTTCATGGGAGACGACGCGGAAGCGAAGAACTACAGCTACAGCCTGGAGGTAGGGGGCACGGGGCGCAAGATGGTCTGGCAGGGGGTGCCGCGGAGCATCAGGGACAGCCACCGGAAGGTCCGGGACAGCTACGACGGGCTCATCATCCAGAGGAACATGGCCCTGTTCTTCTCGGGTGGCGACAGGAAGGAGCTCAAGCTGCGTGTCACCGGGCGGATCTGGAAGGAACAATGAGCTTGATGGGTCAGCTAGTACGTCTGTCCCGCTCCGCTGCTGCCCTGAACTCATGAATCGCATCGCAAAGAGCTTTTGCCAGTCGTAGGAATGGGCGACTCTGTGGTTCGTTCTGTGTTTTCAGCTTCTTCTCGCTTGCTATTGTCTTCATGGTTCCTGCAGGGTAGGTAGGTGCTGTTGGATGTGTAGATCATGTAGAGGTTGGAGGTTGCTACCGATGCAGAATTCGTGGAGATTTCCTATTTTATTGAACTGTCTTTAGAGCAGCTTCAAGAGATGAGCTATTAGTGTTGTCGAGTAAAAAATTTGGATGCCCTTCCCGCGCGGAAGCATCTTTATTCCCGCACGTAGCCAATATCGGTGCTGCGAGTAGAGATGGCAACGGCTATAAACCCATTGTATTTTTGCCCTCTCAAACCCGTACATATGAAAAATATCTATGCCCATTAAAAAACCAATACTTATAACGGATTTGAGATTTTGCTCAAACCCGTATCCATTGGGTTAGCGGGTACCCACAGGTTACCTGCGGGTTTTATTTCCTATATACTTGTTCTTCTCATAATCATAAGTATCGTAATAATTAATGAGATTTGGTCCAAAATTTATGTGATGAACAACAAGTTCATGATTCGGTATAAAAATTACTAGTAGAGAGAATGAAATATAAATAATAAGTTGTATAATTAAGTGACCTTGTACTAAGTTATTCATCCACCACATATATAGCGCTAGAAAAAACTATAATAGCAAGCAAGCAACACTCTCACCGACTACTTATACATTCACCATTTGATAAAAATTAGGAAGTAAATAAGGAATAACAAGTTTGTTGTTCGTTTATAAAATAAAATGACAATGTACAATAGGTTTGGTCGGGTTTAAAAAATCCACGGGTTCACAGGTTTGGGTACTTTAGAAATAAACTCGTATCCATAAACCCGTTAGATATAGATTTATGCCCATTAACAAACTAATGGTATGAAAATTGATCTAAATCCGTACCTTAATAGATTAAAAACCTATCGGGTTTCAGATTTCAGGTATCCATTGGCATCTCTAGCTGCAAGTGCTGCAGTCCGCGGCGATTCCTGCCGTGCTGCAGCTGCAGGAGATGTTGGTACAGTCCGACGTCCAGGAGAAGACGCATGAGGTGCTCCAGCTCCAGCCATATCTGATTGTGCCTGGGACTTATTTTTTCTGTTGATTTATTCTTTCAATGTAGGCATCAGATTGTGCCTGCAGGAGAGGAACACATCTGTGCTGAACTCGTGTTTGCTTGGTTACCAGATCAGAATGTCCCTGCTCTGGAATACATTTGTGAGTTCGCGGTTCCACGTTTGCCAGTTCGTTCCAACATTTGCACTCGAACGTTCTTCCTTTTCGCGAGGAATACATTATTGCAAGAAAATTCCTTATCTGACGCTAAAAGACTCGCTCTTTCTAATTTAGCATCTGAACTTCAAATCTTCATTCTTTGAACACCCGTTGAAATTTTTGTTCTCAAATTGACACTACCGTGGCTTTATACATGTAATGGTCTCAAGTTCCATTGTGAAAAATGTTTTTTTGTCCCTCCAAGTGTTCCAGGTTTTTAATTATGGCAGATTTTTTTCATGATGGATTTTTTTCTGAGCACTTGAACCTAGATTATTTTTCTGAAAGTTTTTTTTCCATCCAGATTCACCGCACTGTTCACCCAGGGGAAAAAAATCGCCAACAATAAAAGCTGGGACACTTGGGGGGAGGGGGGGAGAGGGCAGAAACAATGTTAGGCTATCTCATCTTCTATTTTTAACTCTAGTATATAAACATCACTTTTCGCAGTCAAAGACAATATTTTACAATGTCATATGCACAATCTGTCGGAGACAGTGCCCAAACTTCGATTTGGAAACAAAAATTTCAAGAGGCATCCGGTAAGGAATATTCCAAGTTTGGGTACTGTTTTTTTTTATAAAAAACATTTTTTTTTTGTCATGGAGAATTTTTTTCATACATTAAACGTTATGACTACATTCGTATATCGGTATATGCTTGGATTAACAACTGCTCAGAAAAGAATTGCACAAGGTACTGAACTACAAGTTCGCCAATCATATATTATCATGCATAGATGTAAGATGGTTTGTTCCAAGTTCCAACTCAGTTGTTAGTAAGATAAGTGCAAAAGGCCCACACATGTTTCAGAAGCACAACAAATGTTTACCGTCTAGCAGTAGATGCTACCAGGAGCCCAGCAAGCATCTTTAAAACCAAAGGCTAAGTAAGGGGAGATATGAAATGAACCATTTGTAGCACACAGTCTCCATTACTTATATGGATCCCTTATTCATATTCATCAAACCCACTCTGGTTATCAATGTATAATATACATATTTTATACAATCTCAAACTATAGGGCCAGAAGCCATATTGCCCTTCTCAGAATGCTAATAGCACGCCCAAAGAATCAAGGAAGGCTCCACCTTTTCTTGCCACTATGTAGCACAACCTCTAAATCTCTAACCCTTTGCTTTGGGCCTTCTTTTCCAACATGAAGGTCTATCAATACACATTCACAGACACACACATGTACATGAAGTACTATGAGATGGCACCTTACCATCGATGGTACTCCAGATGTGATAACTTGAGGGCCAAGAACCCATTCGCTATCCTTTCAAAACACTGATGGCATACCCAATACCTATCCTCCCAACTGCGTCCACAATATACAGCAGCCAAAGAACACAAGAAATGCTCTTTTCCTCTCCCACTACCTCTAATCAAGCAATCCTTAAGTTCTCGTATACACTCAACTTAAACAAGCTATCAAGAACAGCAATTGGGGCAGCGTACCAAGCCGTTTTCGTTGCACTCCAGGCAGCGGCGGGCTCGCCCCTCTTCCTCCACGAACACCTTGCGGGAGCCGTCGCAGGCCGGACAGGGCGCGAACCGGAACCCGCCGCAGGCGCCGCAGACGAAGGCGGGGTCCTGCCCGGGGGCGCCTTCGAGGACGCGGCGGAGCTCGCCGGACTCGTGCAGCCGGCGGACCTCGTCGGCGCCGCCGACGAGCGCGCCCCCGACCAGGAGCTGCGGGAGCGAGAACCCGCGGCCCCGTGCCGCGAGGATCCCCTGCAGCTCGCGCCGGAGCGCCGCGTCCATGGAGACGTCGCGCTCGTCCACGGCGACGCGGAGGCCCCGCAGCGCGGCGCGCACCGCGCAGCAGTCCGCGAACGTGCGGCGCACGCCGCGGAGCGACGTCGTGTACAGGACCACCGACTGCGGGCGCTGCGGGTTGGGCGCCGGCGCCGGCAGCACCTGGCGCCCCTGGTACGGGTGGTGGTGGTAGGTCAGCGAGCGGGACAGGTGCCGGGGCTTCTTGTTCTTGGGGCAGGCACCCGGTGCGCCGCCGCCGATGTCGTCCATCTCCCCGGCCGCCTCCTCCGCCCGGGAGTCGGCCGGCGAAGGCTGTTGTTTAGGGCTCGGAGCTCCGACGAGAGTTGTGGCGATTGGGGAATGAGAGGAAGGCGGGTTTTGTACTTGGGTCCAGTCGTCTGGTGGTTTGTGAGTTAGGCTGTTGCCTCGTTGGTGACGAACTGGCGATGGCGATGAAGCTTTGTACCAACGGTGTTAATATTTTTTATCGATTTAGATGACAGTCTTTATAAAAATAAATAGTACCTGCCATAATTATTTTATGGGACTGAGGGACTACCTGATAATGGTTCATTAAATAAGGTCGCTATAATGTCCGAATAAGAAAAGGATTGGCTTTGTTCAATTAAATGAATGACATCACTATCTATGCTCGTCACTACTACGAGTATTTGACTTCACCTCCAGAAATGTTCGTCCAATGCTTGTTTATGAATTATGATCAGCTAATGCTATCGGTTTTGTTCCTTTTGCACTCTTTTTTTTTTATCCAAATTCAATCAAGAAATCAAGCAATTTGTGTTCAACAAGAAGTGAGTCCTCAAAATTAAAATAAGACCTTATTTAAAAAGTTTAGGGCCACAAAAACATTTGCAGCTCCAACAATTGAGCCATATTAATATTATTAAAAAATAAATCATGTTTTTAGGAAATAAAAAAATAAGAATAGTGTACAAATGAGGATAGGACTCCGGTATATGGGGCAGTGGGGCACTATATTTAGGACCCAAAAGACTGAGCAGGCGAGCACTATAATGGTTTGATGAATTTTTGTAAAATAGAGTCTATGTTAGAGCATATTTTTAGTAGTAGAGTCCTATATTTTAAAATAGAACTCTATTTAGGGCTCATATTGGAGATGCTCTTAGCTGTTATATTCAAACTAAATTTAACTAAATTTATAGCAAACATTAATAATATTTATATATCTGAATAAATATATTATAAAATATATATTCAATGGATAATTTGACTTAATGATACTTATTACAAACCATAAATATTAGTACTCTTTTGTATATATTTAATCGAAGTTGTACTCCCTCCATTTCAAATTAGTATTTACTTTAGCACTTAGTTTTTATTTGGTTTTTATGTCTATATTCAAATAGATGATGATGAATCTAGACACATATGCAAAACACATACATTAGTTATTGTATGAATCCACTAAATGTCTAAAACGAATTTTATTTGAAAAGGCTAAAAACTATATTTAGATGTAAAATACAATCAATGTATTTGAAAAGGCTAAAAAATATAATTTAAAAATAGGGAGTATTAGCATTCCTCCAATAATGTTTAATTATGACATATCAAATAATAGCCCTGAGTACACTAGGTGCTTAATTTGTGGCAATGGCGCGCCTATCCAACCATAACATCGCAAGCCACATTTCAAAGTTGAAAGTCGCCTAGAGGGGGGTGAATAGGGTGAAACTGAAATTCTCAAAAATAATCACAACTACAAGCCGGGTTAGCGTTAGAAATATAATAGAGTCCGCAAGAGAGGGTGTAAAACAAATCGCAAGCGAATAATGAAGTGAGACACGCGGATTTGTTTTACCGAGGTTCGGTTCTCTCAAACCTACTCCCCGTTGAGGAGGCCACAAAGGCCGGGTCTCTTTCAACCCTTTCCCTCTCTCAAACGGTCCCTCGGACCGAGTGAACTTTCTCTTCTCAATCACTTGGAACACAAAGTTCCCACAAGGACCACCACAAGATTGGTGTCTCTTGCCTCAATTACAAGTGAGTTTGATCGCAATGAAAGAATCAAGAAGGAAGAAAGCAATCCAAGCGCAAGAGCTCGAAAGAACACAAGCAAATCTCTCTCTCTAATCACTAGGGCGTTGTGTGGAATTTGGAGAGGATTTGATCTCTTTGGTGTGTCTAGAATTGAATGCTAGAGCTCTTGTAAGTAGTTGAGAAGTGGAAAACTTGGATGCAATGAATGGTGGGTGGTTGGGGTTATTTATAGCCCCAACCACCAAACTAGCCGTTTGGTGAGGCTGTCTGTTCGATGGCGCACCGGACAGTCCGATGCACACCGGACATGTCCGGTGCGACAGCCACGTCACCAAAAGCCGTTGGGTTCGACCGTTGGAGTTCTGTCTTCTGGGCCCGCCTGGATGTCCGGTGGCGCACCGGACATGTACTGTAGAGTGTCCGGTGCGCCACTACGCGCGTGCCTGACTTCTGCGCGCTCTGGCGCGCATTAATTGCTGTTGCAGGTGACCGTTGGCGCGAAGTAGCCGTTGCCCCGCAGTTACACCGGACAGTCCGGTGTACACCGGACATGTCCGGTGAATTATAGCGGAGCAGCCGTTGTAGTTTCCCGAAGCTGGCGAGTTCCTGAGGCCGCTCTTCCTTGGAGCACCGGACACTGTCCGGTGTACACCGGACAGTCCGGTGAATTATAGCGGAGTTGCCTCTGGAATTTCCCGAAGGTGACGAGTTTGAGTTGGAGCCCTCTGGTGCACCGGACATGTCCGGTGGCACACCGGACAGTCCGGTGCGCCAGACCAGAGGTGCCTTCGGTTGCCCCTTTGCTCTTTTGTTGAACCCAATACTTGGTCTTTTTATTGGCTAAGTGTGAACCTTTGGCACCTGTATAACTTGTACACTAGAGCAAACTAGTTAGTCCAATTATTTGTGTTGGGCAATTCAACCACCAAAATTATTTAGGAACTAGGTGTAAGCCTAATTCCCTTTCAATCTCCCCCTTTTTGGTGATTGATGCCAACATAAACCAAAGCAAATATAGAAGTGCATAATTGAACTAGTTTGCATAATGTAAGTCCAAAGGTTGCTCGGAATTGAGCCAATCTAAATACTTACAAGATATGCATGGATTGTTTCTTCATTTTTAACATTTTGGACCACGTTTGCACCACATGTTTTTTTTGAAAATTCTTTTGTAAATCCTTTTCAAAGTTCTTTTGCAAATAGTCAAAGGTAAATGAATAAGATTTTGTGAAGCATTTTCAAGATTTGAAATTTTCTCCCCCTGTTTCAAATGCTTTTCCTTTGACTAAAATAAAACTCCCCCTAAATGAGATCCTCCTCTTAGTGTTCAAGAGGGTTTTGATATATCCATTTTGAAATACTACTTTATCCCCCTTTTGAACACAATAAGATACTAATTTGAAATTTACCAATTTGAAAATCTCTATTTTAAAATTAGGTGGTGGTGCGGTCCTTTTGCTTTGGGCTCATACTTTCTCCCCCTTTGGCATGAATCGCCAAAAACGGATACTTTGAGTGAGATATAAGCCCTTGAAGACTACTTTCTCCCCTTTGGCAAATAAAACATATGAGTGAAGATTATACCAAAGATGGAGAGTGACGCGGAGCGACGACGAAGGATGAGTAGTAGAGTGGAGTGGAAGCCTTGTCTTCGCCGAAGACTCCAATTCCCTTTCAATATACCTATGACTTGATTTGAAATACACTTGAAAACACATTAGTCATAGCATATATAAAAGAGACATGATCAAAAGGTATACTTATGAGCTATGTGTGCAAATTAGCAAAAGAAGTTCCTAGAATCAAGAATATTGAGCTCATGCCTAAGTTTGGTAAAAGATTGTTCATCAAGTGGCTTGGTAAAGATATCGGCTAATTGATCTTTAGTATTAATGTATGCAATCTCGATATCCCCTTTTTGTTGGTGATCCCTAAGAAAATGATACCGAATGGCTATGTGTTTAGTGCGGCTATGCTCAACGGGATTATCCGCCATTTTGATTGCACTCTCATTATCACATAGCAAAGGGACCTTGGTTAATTTGTAACCGTAGTCCCGCAGTGTTTGCCTCATCCAAAGCAATTGTGCGCAACAATGTCCTGCGGCAATATACTCGGCTTCGGCGGTAGAAAGAGCGACCGAATTTTGCTTCTTTGAAGCCCAAGACACCAAGGATCTTCCCAAGAACTGGCAAGTCCCCGATGTGCTCTTCCTATTAATCTTACACCGCGCCCAATCGGCATCCGAATAACCAATCAAATCAAATGTGGATCCCCGAGGGTACCAAAGGCCAAACTTAGGAGTATAAGCCAAATATCTCAAGATTCGTTTTACGACCGTAAGGTGGGATTCCTTAGGGCCAGATTGAAATCTTGCACACATGCAAACGGAAAGCATAATGTCCGGTCGAGATGCACATAAATAAAGCAATGAACCAATCATCGACCGGTATACCTTTTGATCGACGGATTTACCTCCTGTGTCGAGGTCGAGATGCCCATTAGTTCCCATGGGTGTCTTGATGGGCTTGGCATCTTTCATTCCAAACTTGGTTAGAATGTCTTGAGTGTACTTCGTTTGGCTAATGAAGGTGCCCTCTTGGAGTTGCTTGACTTGAAATCCTAGAAAATACTTCAACTCCCCCATCATAGACATCTCGAATTTCTGTGTCATGATCCTACTAAATTCTTCACATGTAGATTCGTTAGTAGACCCAAATATAATATCATCAACATAAATTTGGCATACAAACAAATCTTTGTCAAGAGTTTTAGTGAATAAAGTAGGATCAGCCTTTCCAACTTTGAAACCATTAGCGATAAGGAAATCTCTAAGGCATTCATACCATGCTCTTGGGGCTTGCTTGAGCCCATAAAGCGCCTTAGAGAGCCTATAGACATGGTTAGGGTACTCACTGTCTTCAAAGCCGGGAGGTTGCTCAACATAGACCTCCTCCTTGATTGGTCCATTGAGGAAGGCACTCTTCACGTCCATTTGATAAAGCTTGAAGCCATGGTAAGTAGCATAGGCCAATAATATGCGAATTGACTCAAGCCTAGCTACGGGTGCATAGGTTTCACCGAAATCCAAACCTTCGACTTGGGAGTATCCCTTGGCCACAAGTCGGGCTTTGTTCCTTGTCACCACACCATGCTTGTCCTGCTTGTTGCAGAAGACCCACTTGGTTCCTACAACATTCTGGTTAGGACGTGGAACTAAATGCCATACCTCGTTCCTCGTGAAGTTGTTGAGCTCCTCTTGCATCGCCATCACCCAATCCGAATCTTGGAGCGCTTCCTCTACCCTGTGTGGCTCAATAGAGGAAACAAAAGAGTAATGCTCACAAATATGTGCAACACGAGATCGAGTGGTTACCCCCTTATGAATGTCGCCGAGGATGGTGTCGACGGGGTGATCTCGTTGTATTGCTTGGTGGACTCTTGGGTGTGGCGGTCTTGGTTCTTCATCCTCCTTGTCTTTATCATTTGCATCTCCCCCTTGATCATTGCCATCATCTTGAGGTGGCTCATCATTGTGTTCTTCCTCTTTATCATCTTGAGCCTCGTCCTCATTTTGGGTTGGTGGAGATGCTTGCGTGGAGGAGGATGGTTGATCTTGTGCATGTGGAGGCTCTTCGGATTCCTTAGGACACACATCCCTAATGGACATGTTCCTTAGCGCGAAGCATGGAGCCTGTTCTTCACCTATCTCATCAAGATCAACTTGCTCTACTTGAGAGCCGTTAGTCTCATCAAACACAACATCACAAGAAACTTCAACTTGTCCAGAGGACTTGTTAAAGATTCTATATGCCCTTGTGTTTGAATCATATCCTAGTAAAAAGCCTTCTACAGTCTTAGGAGCAAATTTAGATTTTCTACCTCTTTTAACAAGAATAAAACATTTGCTACCAATGACTCTAAAATATGAAATATTGGGCTTTTTACCGGTTAGGAGTTCATACGATGTCTTCTTGAGGATTCGGTGAAGATATAACCGGTTGATGGCGTAACAGGCGGTGTTGACCGCCTCGGCCCAAAACCGATCCGAAGTCTTGTACTCATCAAGCATGGTCCTTGCCATGTCCAATAGAGTTCGATTCTTCCTCTCCACTACACCATTTTGTTGTGGCGTGTAGGGAGAAGAGAACTCATGCTTGATGCCCTCTTCCTCAAGGAAGCCTTCGATTTGAGAGTTCTTGAACTCCGTCCCGTTGTCGCTTCTAATTTTCTTGATCCTTAAGCCGAACTCATTTTGAGCCCGTCTCAAGAATCCCTTTAAGGTCTCTTGGGTATGGGATTTTTCCTGCAAAAAGAACACCCAAGTGAAGCGAGAATAATCATCCACAATAACTAGACAGTACTTACTCCCGCCGATGCTTATGTAAGCGATCGGGCCGAATAGGTCCATGTGTAGGAGCTCCAGTGGCCTGTCACTAGTCATGATGTTCTTGTGTGGATGATGAGTGCCAACTTGCTTCCCGGCTTAACATGCGCTACAAATCCTGTCTTTCTCAAAATGAACATCTGTTAGTCCTAAAATGTGTTCTCCCTTTAGAAGCTTATGAAGATTCTTCATTCCAACATGGGCTAGTCGGCGGTGCCAGAGCCAACCCAAGTTAGTCTTAGCAATTAAGCAAGTGTCGAGTTCAGCTCTATCAAAATCTACCAAGTATAGCTGATCCTCTAACACTCCCTTAAATGCTATTGAATCATCACTTCTTCTAAAGACAGTGACACCTACATCAGTAAATAGACAGTTGTAGCCCATTTGACATAGTTGCGAAACGGAAAGCAAATTGTAATCTAAAGAATCTACAAGAAAAAACATTGGAAATAGTATGGTCAGGTGATATAGCAATTTTACCCAATCCTTTGACCAAACCTTGATTTCCATCCCCGAATGTGATAGCTCGTTGGGGATCTTGGTTTTTCTCATATGAGGAGAACATCTTCTTCTCCCCTGTCATGTGGTTTGTGCACCCGCTGTCGAGTATCCAACTTGAGCCCCCGGATGCATAAACCTACAAAACAATTTTAGTTCTTGACTTTAGGTACCCAAACGGTCTTGGGTCCTTTGGCATTAGAAACAAGAACTTTGGGGTACCCAAACACAAGTCTTGGAGCCCTTGTGTTTGCCCCCAACAAACTTGGCAACTACCTTGCCGGATTTGTTAGTCAAAACATAGGATGCATCAAAAGTTTTAAATGAAATAACATGATCATTTGATGCATTAGGAGTTTTCTTTCTAGGCAACTTGGCACGGGTTGGTTGCCTAGAGCTAGATGTCTCACCCTTATACATGAAAGCATGGTTAGGGCCAGAGTGAGACTTCCTAGAGTGAATTCTCCTAATTTTGCTCTCGGGATAGCCGGCAGGGTACAAAATGTAACCCTCGTTATCCTGAGGCATGGTAGCCTTGCCCTTAACAAAATTAGACAATCTTTTAGGAGGGGCACTAAGTTTGACATTGTCTCCCCTTTGGTAGCCAATGCCATCCTTGATGCCAGGGCGTCTCCCATTATAGAGCATACTTCTAGCAAATTTAAACTTTTCATTTTCTAAGTTATGCTCGACAATTTTAGCATCTAAAACCGCTATATGATCATTTTGTTGTTTAATTAAAGCCATATGATCATGAATAGCATTGATATCAACATCTCTACATCTAGTGCAAATAGAAACATGCTCAACGGTAGATGTAGAGGGTTTGCAAGATTTTAATTCTACAACCTTAGCATGTAGTATATCATTCTCATTTCTAAGGTTAGAAATAGTAACATTGCAAACATCAAAATCTTTAGCCTTAGCAATTAATTCTTCATTTTCAATCCTAAGGCTAGCAAGAGAGATGTTTAATTCTTCAATCTTAGCAAGCAAGTCATCATTATCATTTCTAAGATTGGGAATTGAAACATCACGAACATGAGAATCAACCTTAGCAATTAAACTAGCATTTTCATTTCTAAGGTTATCAATGGTCTCATGGCAAGTGCTTAGCTCACTAGACAATTTTTCACATTTTTCAACTTGTAGAGCATAAGCATTTTTAACCTTAACATGCCTTTTATTTTCCTTGATTAGGAAGTCCTCTTGGGAGTCCAAGAGATCATCCTTCTCATGGATGGCACTAATTAGCTCATTTAATTTTTCCTTTTGTTCCATGTTAAGGTTGGCAAAAAGGGTACGCAAATTATTTTCCTCATCACTAGCATTATCATCACTAGAGGATTCATATTTAGTGGAGGATTTAGATTTAACCTTCTTCCTTTTGCCGTCCTTTGCCATGAGGCACTTGTGGTCGATGTTGGGGAAGAGGAGTCCCTTGGTGACGGCGATGTTGGCGACGTCCTCGTCGTCGGAGGAGGAGTCGGTGGAGCTCTCGTCGGAGTTCCACTCGCGGCACACGTGGGCATCGCCGCCCTTCTTCTTGTGGTACCTCTTCTTTTCTCTCCTCTTGCCCTTCTTGTCGTTATCCCTGTCACTGTCACTTGATAATGGACATTTAGCAATAAACTGACCGGGCTTACCACACTTGTAGCAAACCTTCTTGGAACGGGATTTGTAATCCTTCCCCTTCCGTTGCTTGAGGATTTGGCGAAAGCTTTTGATGATTAAAGCCATCTCCTCATTGTCGAGCTTGGAGGCGTCAATTGGTTGTCTACTCGGTGTAGACTCCTCCTTCTTCTCCTCCGTCGCCTTAAATGCCACCGGTTGTGCTTCGGATGTGGAGGGTTCATCAAGCTCGTTGATCTTCTTTGATCCTTTAATCATACATTCAAAGCTCACAAAATTCCCGATTACTTCCTCGGGAGTCATTAGTGTGTATCTAGGATTACCACGAATTAATTGAACTTGAGTAGGGTTAAGGAAAATAAGTGATCTCAAAATAACCTTAACCACCTCGTGGTCATCCCATTTCTTGCTCCCAAGGTTGCGCACTTGGTTCACCAAGGTTTTGAGCCGGTTGTACATATCTTGTGGCTCCTCCCCTTGGCGAAGACGGAAGCGACCGAGCTCCCCCTCGATCGTTTCCCGCTTGGTGATCTTGGTGAGTTCATCACCCTCGTGCGCGGTCTTGAGTAGGTCCCAAATCTCCTTTGCATTCTTCAACCCTTGCACCTTGTTGTATTCCTCCTTGCTTAGAGAGGCTAGGAGTATGGTTGTAGCTTGAGAGTTGAAGTGCTCGATTTGGGCCACTTCGTCCGTATCATAGTCTTCATCCCCTACGGATGGTACCTGTGCTCCAAACTCAACAACATTCCATATACTTTTGTGGAGTGAGGTTAGATGAAATTTCATTAAATCACTCCACTTAGCATAATCTTCGCCATCAAAGGTTGGCGGTTTGCCTAATGGAACGGAAAGTAATGGAGTAGGTCTAGATGTACGAGGATAGTGTAAGGGGATCTTACTAAACTTCTTGCGCTCTTGGCGCTTAGAAGTTACGGACGGCACATCAGAGTCGGAGGTCGATGTTGATGAAGTGTCGGTCTCGTAGTAGACCACCTTCCTCATCCTCTTGTGCTTGTCGCCTTTCCGATGCGACTTGTGGGAAGAAGATTTTTCCTTCTTCTCTTTGTGGTGAGAAGAAGAAGATCTTTTCTCCTTCCGTTTGGAGGAGTCCTTCTTCTTCTCCTTCCTCTTGGTGCGGGACTCTTCCAATGAAGTGCTCCTGTGGCTCGTAGTGGGCTTGTCGCCGGTCTCCATCTCCCTCTTAGTGTGATCTCCCGACATCACTTCGAGCGGTTAGGCTCTAATGAAGCACCGGGCTCTGATACCAATTGAAAGTCGCCTAGAGGGGGGGGTGAATAGGGTGAAACTGAAATTCTCAAAAATAATCACAACTACAAGCCGGGTTAGCGTTAGAAATATAATAGAGTCCGCAAGAGAGGGTGCAAAACAAATCGCAAGAGAATAATGAAGTGAGACACGCGGATTTGTTTTACCGAGGTTCGGTTCTCTCAAACCTACTCCCCGTTGAGGAGGCCACAAAGGCCGGGTCTCTTTCAACCCTTTCCCTCTCTCAAACGGTCCCTCGGACCGAGTGAGCTTTCTCTTCTCAATCACTTGGAACACAAAGTTCCCACAAGGACCACCACAAGATTGGTGTCTCTTGCCTCAATTACAAGTGAGTTTGATCGCAATGAAAGAATCAAGAAGGAAGAAAGCAATCCAAGCGCAAGAGCTCGAAAGAACACAAGCAAATCTCTCTCTCTAATCACTAGGGCGTTGTGTGGAATTTGGAGAGGATTTGATCTCTTTGGTGTGTCTAGAATTGAATGCTAGAGCTCTTGTAAGTAGTTGAGAAGTGGAAAACTTGGATGCAATGAATGGTGGGTGGTTGGGGGTATTTATAGCCCCAACCACCAAACTAGCCGTTTGGTGAGGCTGTCTGTTCGATGGCGCACCGGACAGTCCGGTGCACACCGGACATGTCCGGTGCGACAGCCACGTCACCAAAAGCCGTTGGGTTCGACCGTTGGAGTTCTGTCTTCTGGGCCCGCCTGGATGTCCGGTGGCGCACCGGACATGTACTGTAGAGTGTCCGGTGCGCCACTACGCGCGTGCCTGACTTCTGCGCGCTCTGGCGCGCATTAATTGCTGTTGCAGGTGACCGTTGGCGCGAAGTAGCCGTTGCCCCGCAGTTACACCGGACAGTCCGGTGTACACCGGACATGTCCGGTGAATTATAGCGGAGCAGCCGTTGTAGTTTCCTGAAGCTGGCGAGTTCCTGAGGCCGCTCTTCCTTGGAGCACCGGACACTGTCCGGTGTACACCGGACAGTCCGGTGAATTATAGCGGAGTTGCCTCTAGAATTTCCCGAAGGTGACGAGTTTGAGTTGGAGCCCTCTGGTGCATCGGACATGTCCGGTGGTGCACCGGACACTGTCCGGTGGCACACCGGACAGTCCGGTGCGCCAGACCAGAGGTGCCTTCGGTTGCCCCTTTGCTCTTTTGTTGAACCCAATACTTGGTCTTTTTATTGGCTAAGTGTGAACCTTTGGCACCTGTATAACTTGTACACTAGATCAAACTAGTTAGTCCAATTATTTGTGTTGGGCAATTCAACCACCAAAATTATTTAGGAACTAGGTGTAAGCCTAATTCCCTTTCAAAAGTGCCAACACTGTGAGACTATTAGGAGTAGATCAAGAACCCCTAAAGGTCTAGGGGCCGGTAGAGGGTCCCAATGGGACTCAAATTCAAAATATAATGTAAAATGAAACATCTTTGAGTCTAATGTCACATCCTTTAGAAATAGGGGGATCCACCATCTCATGTATTATCCTTCTTTTTTAATTTAACATGCTTGTCAACTCGATAAATCTCATTAGTCCTATAATTGTGTGGTCACTATCACTAAAATACACAATTAGAGCTTGAGTGCACATACAAGAAGCAACTAGTTTTTGTGCTCAATCTATATTTAGAGGGGTGATCGACCCTTGGAGTTAGTTGAGCACCCTTGGGGACTTAGTATCTATGTGTATGTGTGCTTCGGAGCCCATTCAATAGTGAGTGAGCGATCTAGTGCATTGCATTGAGCAATTTGCATCAAGGATTGTTCAGTTAGGGGTGGGTTTAGGTGGATTGGAGGAGATTAAATCTCTCTCTATTCAATTTTAAATAGGAAGGGATTTAGTCTCTCTCAATCCCTTCCAATCTCCTACAACCAAATAGGGCCTCAGGTGGCATTATGTGATCAATTTGTGAGCCTGTGGTGCGTACTACTCTTGGAGGTTGCGCACAACTTGGAGGTTGTGGCTCCATCGAAGCTGACTTGAAGTTGTGTATGGCTCTAGAGAAGGCTTTGTAAGGGGCACCATGCTCACCTTATGGGAGACGAAAGAGCAACACTAGTAGAGGGAGGTGTGCATAGTGCTAAAAGGTATCACCGAATCAAGTGCTATAGCTCTTGTGTGAGCACTCTACATAGAATAGTGTGACTTGTAGGTTACCACTAGCTAGAGAATTAGCAACAACCTTGGCTTGCATCAATAGAGAATAAGTAGTTGGCAAACCACTAAACCTTAGGATAAAAATCGTCAGGTCAATACATATCTTACCATCAATTTGCAAATCCCTAACACCAGCTCAATCTTACTTCTTCATTCATGTGCTAATGTTTAATGTTGTTCTTGTAACTAGTTTACTTGTGTAGTAAATTAGTTTATGTTATGCTAGTTAGCTTATGTAGCTAAGTAGCCTTTCTTAGTTTGTGTAACTAAGCAGTAATTGTTGTCTAGTTTAGCTTGTGTAGCTTTGCTAGTTAGGTAGTATCAGTGTGCTTAGTATTTATGCACTTTTCTCACTAGTAAGTGTAGTAGCTGTTGTATAAGTTTATGTGACTTTGTCAACTAGAATTGTGTAGGCGGGTGTGTAAGGAAAATGGACCCCAAGCCATTTAGCCAAAGTGATTTTGGTGTTTGATGATCAACATAACCTATGGACTAATATGTTTGCTAGTGTTTGTGTTTATAGTTCACTGGATGCGAAGAGGATTGGACTAAGGCACTAAGGACGCAACACCTCAAAAGAAGACATAAAAAGAAGCATAGAAATCCAAGACTCAAGAATAAAAGAAGTCCAAGGAAACAACAAAGAAATCCATGAAGTGGGTAGTTAGTCAGCGCACTGGTGGCGCAATGGACAATGAACAGTAACATGTCCTGTGTGCACCGGGCAGTCTGCGCAGAGAGGCCCACAATGGGCGCTCTCGGGCTGTAGCACCGGATTGTCCGGTGTGCACTGGATAGTCTGGGTAACGGTCGGATCCAACGATTGACTGCTACAGACCTCAAAGGTCAGCTGACGTGGCAGGGCACCGGACAGTGAACAATGCATGTCCAGTGTGCACCGGACTGTCCGGTGCGCCCATCGACATAAAGCTGTTGCTTCTATCCAACGACTATAATTGTGGGGGAGGCTATAAATACCCCTGTCGGCGTTTTGACCCCGGGGGGTCCCTGGACCGACGAGTAAATTGTCGCTGCGTGCCCCAGCCCAGATGGGTCGGCGCGAGACGGAACACAAGGAGGGGGAAAACCGCGACTTCGTGTTGTCCTGCGCCCAGGGTGGATGCGCTTGTAGTAGGGAGTTACAAGCGTCCGCGAGGGAGAGAGAGAGAGAGCCTGTCTGTCAGCCCGTCCTCCCGCGCGACCACCTCTCGTACGAGGGCCCTGGACCTTCCTTTTATAGATGTAAGAAGAGGGTCCAGGTGTACAATGAGGGGTGTAGCAATATGCTAACGTGTCCAACAGAGAGGAGCCAGAGCCCTATATACATGCCGACGTGGCTGTCGGAGAGGTGTTAGTGCCCTGTGCATGTGATGTCGTGGCCGTCGGAGGAGCGCTTGAGCCCTGTAGAAGCACAGCTGTCGGGGCTGTCGGGACCTTGCTGACGTCTCCTTGCTTCCGTAGGGGGCTGAGAACCGTCGTCGTCAAGGGAGCATGCGGGGTGCCATCATTACTTGTTTACCGGGGTGAGCCAGATGGGACGCCGGTCTTGTCCCCCGTAGCCTGACCTAGCTAGGGGTAGAGTAATGATGTACCCCCCTGTAACGTGGTCGGTCCGAGCCCAAGGTCGGGCAAGGCGGTGACTCCTCTGAGGTCGAGGTTGAGGCCGAGCCCTGGGGTCGGGCGAGGCGGAGACCGTCTTCCGAGGTCAAGGTTGAGGCCGAGCCCTGGGGTCGGGTGAGACGGAGACCGTCTTTCGAGGCCGAGGTTGAGGCCGAGCCCTGGGGTCGGGCGAGGTGGAGACCGTCTTCTGAGGTTGAGGTTGAGTCCGAGCCCTGGGGTCGGGCGAGGCAGAGACCGTCTTCTGAGGTCGAGGCGGGGGCCGAGCCCCGAGGTCGGGTGAGGCGGAGCTTCCTATGGCGCCTGAGGCTGGACTCGGCTGCTGTCAGCCTCACCCTGGCAGGTGGCACAGCAGTCGGAGCAGGGTAGGTAGCGCTGTTTTCCTGTCAGGTCAGTCAGTGGAGGGGCGAAGTGACTGCGGTCACTTAGTCCTTGCCAACTGAGGAACGCGCGTCAGGATAAGGTGTCAGGTGATCCTTGCATTGAATGCTTCTGCGATACAGTCGGTTGGCGAGGCGATCTGGCCAAGGTTGCTTCACTGCTTAGCCTGCTCGAACTGGGCCTCGGGCGAGTCGAAGGTGCGTCCATTGCTTGAGGAGGCCCTCGGGCGAGGCATGAATCCGCCTGGGTCTACTGTTCCTGCTCGAGGCTGGCCTCGGGCGAGGCGAGATCGTGTCCCTTGAGTGGACGGAGCCTTGACCTAAATTGCGCCCATCAGGCTTTTGCAGCTTGTGCTGATGGTGGTTACCAGCCGAGTTTAGGAGCCTTCGGGGTACCCCTAATTATGGTCCCCGACAGTAGCCCCCGAGCCTCAAAGAGAGTGTTGGTACTCGCTTGGAGGCTTTGTCGCACTTTTTTGCAAGGGGACCGGCCTTTCTCGGTTACATTTTGTTTCGGTGGGTGCGTGCGAGCACACCCGCCGGGTGTAGCCCCCGAGGCCTCGGAGGAGTGGTTTGACTCCTCCGAGGTCTTAGTGCCTTTCGTGATGCCTCGGCCGGTCTGGTTGTTCCCTCATGCGATCTGATCGTAGCCCGGGTGCATGGTCAGGTTCCGAGTTCTCGGGCTGGTATGTTAACGCTGTCAACGGTTTGGCTGGAGCCGGGTTTGCGAGAGCAGCCCCCGAGCCTCTGCACAGAGTGAGAGGACGGTCAAGGACTGACTCGGCTTTTATCATACGCCCCTTCGTCGCCTTTCCACAAGGAGGAGGGGGGAAAGCGCCATGTTGCCCTCGGAGGGCGCCGAACATGGTGTCTCCAGTGAGTTGCTAACGGGTGATCCGAGTGGACGCCCTTGCCCCGTTCGATAAGGGTCGGCTGGTGGCCCGAGGCACGCTCCAAAAGTACCTGCAGGTGATTTGCCAAACCCGGTCCCGTTTGATAAGGTCCGATGGCTCGATGCCTCCCTCTGATGGGATTCTGTTACAGAATCGCTCCTACTGGTCTCAGAAATGTCCTAGGGTACCTCAGGAGCGTAGCCCGAGCCTCGGCCATGTATCGGACGTACCCAGAGCCATCGCTCGCTCTGCGTGTTCTGGGGCGGCTGTCGAACCCTTCGGGGGGGCCAGCCTTCGAACCCCTGATCAGTAGTGGGTGCGGAGCCCGAGTGCTCTGAGGCGGCTGTCGAACCCTTCCGAGGGGCCAGCCTTCGAACCTCTGATCAGTAGTGGGCGCGGAGCCCGAGTGCTCTGAGGCGGTTGTCGAACCCTTCCGAGGGGCCAGCCTTCGAACCTCTGATCAGTAGTGGGCGCGGAGCCCGAGTGCTCTGAGGCGGCTGTCGAACCCTTCCGAGGGGCCAGCCTTCGAACCTCTGATCAATAGGAGGGCTCGGGGCCCGCTTCCTTCGCGGAGAAGGATCCCTTTCGGAGTATCCCCTTTCCCGGTCCCTGTAGCAAGAGAGAGAAAGGGGAAGGAGAAAAGGATACGAATTTAAATGATGTGGCGCACCTTTTTTGACGCGGTCATCATGGCGGAGGTGAAGCGTCGCCCGCTTCGCCTACCAAAGGTGTCGCCTGCCCTGCCGCGGAGTTAATGCGACGGGACGGGTGGTTCGCGGGGCAGCCGTTGTGCGTGCGCGAGTCGTTCGAGGGACGAAACACGGGCGCGTCGTCTTCACGCCGTGGGAGAGGGCTCCTCCGCTGCTCCAGGAGGGGACGTGAGCCTGCAGATGATTTGACTGCTGCTTCCGCCCGCCTGCTGCCGCCATTACTGCCAGCCCACTTTTGGCCATATCGACCGTCGCGCCTTCTCCCGCGGCTGACTGACCCGTGACCGATGCGCTTGGTTGGCACTGTTGGGTCATGCTCAGAGTTGCCTCGAGTCGCAGCACCGGTTCCGCAGTCGAGAAGGCGCGACATTGGCGTAAGTGGCGGTGCAGTTTTTCGCATGTAGAAACCGGCGCGCCGGTTACATGACGTGTGGGCCTGGGCCTCCATGCTAGATGCGTCGAAGTCGAAAGGGTGCATCCCCGTGGTGCAGTTGCATGTCGCCTGCATGGCGGTCCACCCTTTCACCCGCTGGTTTAGGCGAAGATGGAGGAGTGCTTGTAACCGTTGGGCGGTTACACGCTCCGCGCGCGGCAGTTTGGCTTCTTGTCCTGGGCCAGCTCGCATGACGTGTGGGACCTAGCCCCGGTGTCATAGGGGGAGGACCCTGGAGCGCGTTGGTGAAGATTTAGTCCGCGACGCCTGAGGACGCGAGTGGGGAGAGTCGCCTTTGAAAAGGGATCGACCCCCTGGGTGGCAGCCACGCCTTCGCACTCCCCTCATGCATTGCGCCCTTCCACCTTCCGAGCCCCCGGATGGGGAGCGCCCGTGTTGCTTTCGTCTTGCTGTTGTTGGAGGAGCGCAACTTCGCGGAGGTTGGCACCTTTCAGCCATTGCTCGGCTTCAAGGATTTTCATCAGGCAGCCCGGCTGCATCCCCTCACCAATGGTCACGCAGGAGGGTGACCACCAGTTCGATGGTGGGGAGAAGCAAGCCAGGCTGCGGCCTCTGCCCCGCCCTCAGCTTCAAGGATCTTCATCATCCTTGCTGGGGTGGGGGGCGAGCTGAGCCGGGGCCTGCCTTTGCATGGGCTGGCGTCCCGCTTCTTCCTCCGGCATCTAGGGGTGGAAACCATCCTCCAGCTCTGCGGAGGAGGCGTCCTCCGGCCATGCGGGGGAAGGTGAACTGCTGCTGCCCAGCCAGGGTGCAGCATTCCGTCTTCTGTCTGGGCGACTGCGGCCGGCCGTACCGGAGGGTCTCACAACACGTCGTACGCCGCGAGGGCGGTACTAGTGTTCTAGGACGGTCCCATTCTCGTTTTCATGGCGAGGACGGGGGTGAGGACCTGCCGGTGCGCTTTGGGGTGGCCGGCACTCGCTGGTGCGGTGTTGGTGGGCAGGTGGACGCCGCCGTCGGTGCTAAGGTGGTGGCAGTCGGAGAAGGTCTCTCCGCCGACGAGATCGTCGGCGCCATCTGTGCTCCAGGCCTCCGGCTCTTTGGCTTTAATATCTGGTTCTCGTCCTCCGCGAGGGGATGCGAACGAGAGCCTTCCAGTGGTAGCGTTCGCCCTGGGACCACCCCTGCTGCTGCATAGGTCGCCGGCGAGTCACCCGAAGTTCGTCGTCCCGCAGGCCCTCTGATGTGGGGGTTGTTCGTACCCGCGGGAGTGGAACCAGAGTTCCATTTGTAATGGCACCTTGAGTGCCGGTGTCTGTTCATTGTGGCTGTCGAGGCCTAAACATCTAGGTATTTTGGGTGCAATACCGTGTTTCTTCCTCATTTCGAGCACCAGGACTCGCCGGTCGGCTAGCTGGACCGCTTAACCAAGTGTGAGTTGCCCTGTGCGGAAGGTGACGAGTGAGGTATCCGTATCCCGGAGGCGTAGGAGTCCCTCGGCTCGGTCGACCTTGCTACCCAAGGCTTCTCTTGCTCAGTTAAAGAAACCCTCGGCCGCTCTGCGATGAGCCGGAGTCGGAGGCAGCGGTGTCAGCGTGGACAGAGGCAGAGTTGGCTCGAGAAGAAACTTCATCGGCCCAGGAGCAGGTGACTTGCCATGCCGAGGAGGCGTAGCAGCAGCGGCTGGAACCTGGCCAAGTCGTCCACTAGCGGGACCGACCCCGGAGTCGGGCTGCCAAGGCCATGAGCCGGGCTGATGTCCTCGGGGGACAGCTGGCTGAGGCTACGGAGCGGCCGATCAAGCCGTCTGCTCGGGCCGGGTTCCTCTAGGAGACCCTGGCGGCGATGGCCCAGGCGCGGTGCTGACATCTTCCTTCGAAGTGGAGATCCTCCGACCGTGTCGCCGTCCGAGGCCGGGCCAGATTCCGCCGAAGGTGGAGTCGACGCCGAGGGTGCTGCTGCTCCCCCTGTTGATGTCTGAACCTGCAGAAACACTTTGTCTGTAGTGTGCGTATGTTTTTTGCGGCCGCTGAGGCCCAAACATATCATTGTCGTGTTATAAAGCTGTGTTTCTTTTCCTCTTGTTTCGTGTATCAGGACTTGTTCGTCGGTAGCAGAATCGCTTATCCGAGCGAGAGTTACTTATCGCGGAAGGTGATGAGTGAGGTATCCGTATCCCGGAGGCACAGGAGTCCCTCGGCTCGGTCAGCCTCGCCGCTTACGTGTACTCTTACTCGTCCACAGGATTCTGTTATCGATATAGTTGTGAAACACGAAAGTCGTTTTGATAGAAAAGTTTTTGAGCGTTAAGACTTGTTCGGTCAGCAGAATCGCTTATCCGAGCGTGAGTTACTTATCACAGAAGGTGATGAGTGAGGTATCTGTATCCCCGGAGGCGTAGGAGTCCCTCGGCTCGGTCGGCCTTGCCGCTTACGTGTACTCCATCGTTTTCAGGATCCCACTATCGAAGTAGTCGAAAAGCGCGAAAGATGTTCTGGCAGAAAGACTTTTTCCGAGGAAAATTTTGACGCAGAGGGGGTTCCCCCCTTCTAGCCCCCGAGGGAGGGTCGGGCTTTGCCGAGGCAAGGCTGACCCTTCCTTGACGGTTAGACTCTATTTGTGTATGTAAAGAGAACGAGGTATATGAACGACTTGAAAACATCTTAAGGGTAAGAGCGACGTAGCTGTCGGATGTTCCAAGCGTTGCTGTAGACCTCGCCTTGACTGTTGGCCAGCTTGTATGTTCCGGGCTTCAAAATCTTAGCGATGATGAACGGTCCTTCCCAGGGAGGTGTGAGCTTGTGGCGCCCTCGGGCGTCTTGTCATAGCCGAAGCACCAAGTCCCCCACCTAGAGGTCTCGGGACCGAACCCCTCGGGCGTGGTAGCGTCGCAGAGACTGCTGATACCGTGCCGAGTGTAGTAAGGCCATGTCCCGAGCCTCTTCCAGTTGGTCCAGTGAGTCTTCTCGGCTGGTCTGGTTGCTTCGGTCGTCGTACGCCCTTGTCCTCGGGGAACCGTATTCTAAGTCTATGGGCAAGATAGCCTCGGCCCCATAGACTAGAAAGAACGACGTGAAGCCCATGGCTCGGCTTGGCGTCGTCCTCAGACTCCAGACCACCGAGGGGAGTTCCTTCATCCATCGCTTGCCGAACTTGTTGAGGTCGTTGTAGATCCTCGGCTTAAGTCCCTATAGAATCATGCCGTTGGCACGCTCTACCTGCCCATTCGTCATGGGGTGAGCTACGGTGGCCCAATCCACCCGGATGTGGTGGTCCTCGCAGAAGTCTAGGAACTTCCTGCCAGTGAACTAGGTGCCGTTGTCGGTGATGATGGAGTTTGGGACCCCAAAGCGATGGATGATGTTGGTGACGAACGCCACCGCCTGCTCGAACCTGATGCTGTCTAGGGGTCGAACCTCGATCCACTTGGAGAATTTGTCGATAGCGACCAGCAGGTGCGTGAAGCCCCCGGGTGCCTTCTTCAAGGGACCGACGAGGTCCAGTCCCCACACAGCAAACGACCAGGTGATGGGTATTGTTTGTAGGGCCTGAGCGGGCAGGTGTGTCTGCCTTGCGTAGAATTGACACCCTTGGCAGGTGCATACAATCCTAGTGGTGTCGGCCACCGCGGTTGGCCAGTAGAAACCTTGTCGGAAGGCGTTTCCAACGAGGGCTCGAGGTGCAGCGTGGTGACCGCAAGCCCCCGAGTGTATTTCTTGCAATAGCTCCTGATCTTCGGCGACGGATATGCATCGCTGAAGGATGCCTGAGGGGCTGCGGTGGTAGAGCTCCTTTTCGTCACCCAGCAAGACGAACGACTTGGCGCGCCGCGCCAGTCGCCGAGCTTTGGCTCTGTCGAGGGGTAGCTCTCCTCGGTGGAGATATTGCAGGTACGGGGTATGCCAGTTTCGATTAGGCGTGACCCCATTCCGCTCTTCCTCGACGCGCAGCGCCTCACCCTCGGCGGCCGAGGGTGCCTCGGGCTAGGCCGAGGCCTCCCCGGGCTCGGGCGTGTCGTCGGTCTTGATGGAGGGTTGATGTAGGTCTCGGGAGAAGATGTCCGGTGGAACCGTTGTCCGTCCCGGTACCGTCGAGCGATGTGGTTGAGCTCGAGCCCGTAGAACTTGTCTTCCAGGCGCCGAACCTCGTCGCAGTAGGCCTCCATCTTCGGGTCGCGGTAGTGGGAGTTCTTCATGACTTGGTCGATGACAAGCTGCGAGTCGCCACGAGCATAGAGGCGTCGAACCCCTAGCTCGATGGCGATGCGCAACCCGTTAACCAGAGCCTCGTACTCGGCCATGTTGTTTGACGCTGGGAAATGGAGGCGCAACACGTAGCGGAGGTGCTTCCCGAGGGGTGAGATGAAGAGCAGGCCCGCACCCGCTCCTGATTTCATCAGCGACCCGTCGAAATACATGGTCCAGAGTTCTGGTTGGATCAGAGCTGTTGGAAGCTGGGTGTCGACCCATTCAGCCACAAAGTCTGCCAAGACTTGGGACTCGATGGCCTTCCGAGGAGCGAACGAGATTGTCTCGCCCATGATCTCCACCACCCCCTTTGCAATCCTACCCAAGGCCTCTCGGCACTGGATGATCTCCCCCATGGGGAAGGATGACACCACAGTCACCGGATGAGACTCGAAGTAGTGTCGCAACTTTCGCCGCGTCAGGATTATCGCGTACAGTAGCTTCTGAATTTGCGGGTAGCGGATTTTGGTCTCAGACAGTACTTCACTGATGATGTAGACCGACCTCTGGACGAGCAATGCATGCCCTTCTTCTCGTCTCTCGACCACGATCGCGGCGCTGACCACCTGAGTGGTTGCGGCTACGTAGATCAAGAGGGCTTCTCTGGCAGCGGGGGGCACCAAGATGGGCACGCTTGTAAGGAGCGCCTTTAAGTTCTCGAGGGCTTCCTCGGCCTCGGGGGTCCAAGTGAAGCGCTCGGTCTTCCTTAAGAGGCGGTACAGGGGTAGGCCTCTTTTGCCGAGGCGCGAGATGAAGCGACTCAGAGCCGCAAGGCATCCCATGACCCTCTGTACTCCTTTCAAGTCCCTGATAGGCCCCATGTTGGTGATGGCCGCAATTTTCTCCAGATTGGCCTCGATGCCCCACTCGGAGATGATGAACCCCAGGAGCATGCCTCGGGGGACTCCGAAGACACACTTCTCGGGATTGAGTTTTATGCCTTTCGCCTTGAGACACTTGAATGTCGTTTCAAGGTCAGTGAGGAGGTCGGAGGCTTTCCTCGTCTTGACTATGATGTCATCGACGTAAGCCTCGACCGTTCGGCCAATGTGCTCTCCAAACACGTGGTTCATGCACCTTTGGTATGTTGCGCCTGCATTCCTTAAACCAAATGGCATAGTAATATAGCAGTACATGCCAAAGGGTGTGATGAAAGAGGTCGCGAGCTGGTCGGACTCTTTCATCCTGATTTGGTGATACCCTGAGTAGGCATCGAGGAATGACAGGGTTTCGCACCCAGCAGTGGAATCCACGATTTGATCGATGCGAGGCAGAGGGTAGGGAACCTTCGGACATGCTTTGTTTAGACCAGTGTAGTCTACACACATCCTCCATTTCCCACCTTTCTTTTTCATAAGCATAGGGTTGGCTAGCCATTCGGGATGGAATACCTCTTTGATGAACCCTGCAGCCATCAGCTTGTGGATCTCCTCGCCTATGGCTCTGCGCTTTTCTTCGTCAAATCGGCGCAGAGGCTGCTTCACGGGTCGGGCTCCAGCTCGGATATCCAGCGAGTGCTCGGCGACATCCCTTGGTATGCCAGGCATGTCCGAGGGACTCCACACAAAAACCTCGGCATTCGCGTGGAGAAAGTCGACGAGCACTGCTTCCTATTTGGGGTCGAGCTCGGAGCCGATCCGGACTCGCTTGGAGGCGTCGTTGCTGGGGTCGAGAGGGACGGACTTAACCGCCTCTGCTGGCTCGAAGTTGCCGACGTGGCGCTTCGCATTTGGCACCTCCTTGGAGAGGCTCTCCAGGTCGGTGATGAGGGTCTCGGATTCGGAGAGGGCCTCAGCGTACTCCACGCACTCCACGTCGCATTCGTACGCGTGTCGGTACGTGGATCCGACGGTGATGACCCCGTTGGGGCCCGGCATCTTGAGCTTGAGGTAGGTGTAGTTGGGGACGACCATGAACTTGGTGTAGCATGGTCTCCCCAGCACTGCGTGGTAGGTTCCTCGGAACCCGACCACCTCGAATGTGAGGGTTTCCTTTCGGAAGTTGCAGGGAGTAACGAAGCAGACGGGTAGATCGAGTTGCCCAAGGGGCTGGACGCGCTTCCCGGGGATGATTCCGTGAAAAGGCGCCGCATCGGCCCGGATCGTGGACAGATCGATCTGCAAGAGCCCGAGGGTCTCGGCGTAGATGATGTTGAGGCTGCTGCCTCCGTCCATGAGGACCTTGGTAAGCCTGATGTTGCCGATGACGGGATTGACAATGAGCGGGTACTTCCCTGGGCTCGGCACGCGGTCGGGGTGGTCGCCTTGGTCGAAGGTGATGGGCTTGTCGGACCAGTCTAGGTAGACTGGCGCCGCCACCTTCACCGAGCAGACCTCCCGGCGCTCCTGCTTGCAGTGCCGAGCCGAGGCGTTCGCCACTTGCCCACCATAGATCATGAAGCAGTTGTGGACCTCGGGGAACTCCTCCGCTTTGTGGCCCTCCTTCTTGTCGTTGTCATGGCCTTTGCCACCTTCCGCCGGGGGCTCGGCCTTATGGAAGTAGCACCGAAGCATGATGCACTCCTCAAGGGTGTGCTTGACGGGACCCTGATGATAGGGGCACGACTCCTTGAGCATCTTGTCGAACAGGTTGGCCCCTCCGGGAGGCTTCCGAGGGTTCCTGTGCTCGACGGCGGCGACAAGATCTGCGTCGGCGGCGTTGCGTTTCACTTGCGACTTGTTCTTGCCCTTCTTCTTCGTGCCGCGCTGAGCGGACGCCTCGGGGACGTCTTCCTGCTGGCGTCCCTGAGGCTGCTTGTCCTTCCGGAAGATGGCCTCGACCGCCTCCTGACCAGAGGCGAACTTGGTGGCGATGTCCATCAGCTCGCTCGCCCTGGTGGGAGTCTTGCGACCCAGCTTGCTCACCAGGTCGCGGCAAGTGGTGTCGGCGAGGAACGCGCCGATGACATCCGAGTTGGTGATGTTGGGCAGCTCAGTGCGTTGCTTCGAAAATCGCCGGATGTAGTCCCCAGGGATTCTCCTAGCTGCTGGCGGCAGCTTCAGAGATCCTAGGAGTTCCCAGGGCGCACGTACGTGCCCTGAAAGTTTCCGGTGAAGGCTTTGACCAGGTCGTCCCAGTTGGAGATCTACGCAGGAGGCAGATGCTCCAGCCAGGCTCGGGCGGCGTCGGAAAGGAACAGGGGGAGGTTGCGGATGATGAGGTTGTCATCGTCCGTTCCACCCAGCTGGAAGGCCAGCCGGTAGTCCACGAGCCATAGTTCCGGCCTTGTTTCCCCCGAGTACTTGGTGATGGTAGTCGGGGCTCGGAACCGGGTCGGGAACAGCGCCCGTCGTATGGCCCGGTTGAAAGCTTGCGGACCGGGTGGTTCGGGCGAGGGGCTTCGATCCTTCCCGCTGTCGTAGCGTCCCCCACGTCTGGGGTGGTAGCCTCGGCGCACCTTCTCGTCGAGGTGGGCTCGACGGTCGCGGCGGTGGTGCTCGTTGCCGAGGTGACCCAGGGCTGCAGGCGTTGCGTCCCGCGTGCGCCCGGTGTGGACCGAGGCTTCCCGCATGAATCGGGAAGTCACAGCGCGATGCTCCGGGGGGTACCCTTGCCTTCAGGAGGCAGAGCTTTCGGCCCGTCGGACTGCGGCATCCTCCAGGAGATTCTTGAGTTCTCCTTGGATACGCCGCCCCTCGGTGGTGGATGGCTCCGGCATCCTCGGAGTAGTATTGCTGCTGCAGCCAGGTTCTGGCCGACTCCACTGGGGGCAGCCTTGCCCTGACATCGTCAGCGATGCGGTGCTGGACGTCTTGGGCCAGATGACGCGCTTCTCCGGCTAGTGCTCGACCTGCCCACTCCTGCCCGATGTTCTGCCGGAGCTGCACAAGGGTTCCTGCTTCCTCGTCGAGCTTGGCCTGCATCTCGCGGATTTGCTCGAGCTGTGTGTCCTGACCCCCTGCAGGGACTGGGACCACAGCAAGCTCCCGAAGGATGTCAACTGAAAGGGAATTAGGCTTACACCTAGTCCCTAATTAATTTTGGTGGTTGAATCGCCCAACACAAACAATTGGACTAACTAGTTTGCTCTAGATTATATGTTCTACAGGTGCCAAAGATTCATCTATATCTATACTAAATCGACTGTCCGGAATACCGTAGATTATTCCGGACAGGAGAAGCTTTTTGGAAAAACAGGCCAAGCGCGGACCGTCCGGGCCCTTGCGGCGGACCGTCCGCGACACGAGGATGTCACTCGGCCAGAACCAATGCAAAAATCCAAGTCTGTGCTATGGACTGTCCGGAGGAAAAGCAAAGACCGTCCGAGCCCTTGCGCGGACCGTCCGGCCTCTGGCGCGGACCGTCCGGTAGGTGAGAAACCGAAAAACCCGAAGGTAACGGGTTCGGAGAAATGAATTATAGCGGCCTCGCGGACCGTCCGGACCAGGCGGGCGGACCGTCCGCGACTGGCTCTGTCTGACATCTGACGACGCATTAAATGCAATATAGCCGTTGATATAGCCGTTACTGCTGACCGTTGCATTTTCAGCCGTTGATCTACAGGGGCGGACCGTCCGCACCAGGAGGGCGGACCGTCCGCGCTCGGCAGAAAGGCCCAACGGCTAGGAAGTGGTTGGTGGCTATAAATACAACCCCAACCACCTCCATTCACTAGATCCAAGCATTCCAACCTTCAACATTCAATACAAGAGCTAGCAATCCATTCCAAGACACATTCAAAGCCTCCATCTCTCCAAGTTTCACTATTGAGATAAGAGATCATTAGTGATTAGTGGCTTGAGAGAAAGTGATCCGTGTGTCATTTGTCGCTCTTGTTGCTTGGCTTTTTAATCGTGCTTTCTTGATTCTTTCATTGCGATCAAATTCACTTGTAATTGAGGCAAGAGACACCAAACTTGTGGTGGTCCTTGTGGGAACTTTGTGTTCCAAGTGATTAAGAAGAGAAAGCTCACTCGGTCCGAGGGACCGTTTGAGAGAGGGAAGGGTTGAAAGAGACCCGGCCTTTGTGGCCTCCTCAACGGGGAGTAGGTTTGCGAGAACCGAACCTCGGTAAAACAAATCCGCGTGTCTCACTTACTTATTCGCTCTCGATTTGTTTTGCGCCCTCTCTCGCGGACTCGTTTATATTTCTAACGCTAACCCGGCTTGTAGTTGTGTTTATATTTGTAAATTTCAGTTTCGCCCTATTCACCCCCCCCTCTAGGCGACTATCAATTGGTATCGGAGCCCGGTGCTTCATTAGAGCCTAACCGCTCGAAGTGATGTCGGGAGATCACGCCAAGAAGGAGATGGAGACCGGCGACGACAAGCCCACTACAAGCCAAGGGAGCACTTCATCTTCATCGGAAGAGTCCCGCACCAAGAGAAGAGAGAAGAAGAAGAAATCCTCCAAGCGGAAGGAGAAAAGATCTTCCTCTTCTCACCATAAGGAGAAGAAGGAAAAATCTTCTCACAAGCCGCATCGGAGTGGGGACAAGCACAAAAGGATGAGGAAGGTGGTCTTCTACGAGACCGACACTTCATCGACCTCCACCTCCGGCTCCGACGCAGCGTCCGTCACTTCTAAACGCCAAGAGCGTAAGAAGTATAGTAAGATCCCTCTACGCTACCCTCGCGTTCCTAAACATACACCTTTACTTTCCGTCCCATTAGGCAAACCACCAACTTTTAATGGTGAAGATTATGCTATGTGGAGTAATTTGATGCGATTTCATCTAACCTCTCTCCACAAAAGATTATGGGATGTTGTTGAGTATGGTGTACAGGTACCATCCGTAGGGGATGAGGACTACGACACGGACGAAGTGGCCCAAATCGAGCACTTCAACTCTCAAGCCACAACCATTCTCCTTGCCTCTTTAAGCAAGGAGGAATACAACAAAGTACAAGGGTTGAAGAACGCCAAGGAGATTTGGGACCTACTCAAGACGGCGCATGAGGGTGATGAACTCACCAAGATCACCAAGCGGGAAACGATCGAGGGGGAGCTCGGTCGCTTCCGTCTTCGCCAAGGGGAGGAGCCACAAGACATGTACAACCGGCTCAAGACCTTGGTGAACCAAGTGCGCAACCTCGGGAGCACAAAATGGGATGACCACGAAGTGGTTAAGGTTATTCTGAGAGCCCTTATTTTCCTTAACCCTACTCAAGTACAATTAATTCGTGGCAATCCTAGATATACACAAATGACCCCCGAGGAAGTCATCGGAAATTTTGTTAGTTTTGAATGCATGATTAAGGGCTCCAAGAAGATCAACGAGCTTGATGAGCCTTCCACATCCGAGGCGCAACCCGTGGCCTTCAAGGCAACGGAGGAGAAAAAGGAGGAGTCTACACCAAGTAGACAACCAATTGACGCCTCCAAGCTCGACAACGAGGAGATGGCCCTAATCATCAAAAGCTTCCGGCAAATCCTCAAGCAACGGAAGGGGAAGGACTACAAATCCCGTTCCAAGAAGGTTTGCTACAAGTGTGGTAAGCCCGGTCACTTTATTGCAAAATGTCCTATGTCTAGTGACAGTGACAGGGGCGACGACAAGAAGGGAAGAAGAAAGGAGAAGAAGAAGTATTACAAGAAGAAGGGCGGCGATGCCCATGTTTGTCGGGAGTGGGACTCCGACGAAAGCTCAAGCGACTCCTCCGACGACGAGGATGCCGCCAACATCGCCGTCACCAAAGGCCTTCTCTTCCCCAACGTCGGCCACAAGTGTCTCATGGCCAAGGACGGCAAAAAGAAGGTTTATGCATCCGGGGGCTCAAGTTGGATACTCGACAGCGGGTGCACAAACCACATGACCGGGGAGAAAAGGATGTTCTCCTCATATGAGAAAAACAAAGACCCCCAACGAGCTATCACATTTGGGGATGGAAATCAAGGGTTGGTCAAAGGTTTGGGTAAAATTGCTATTTCACCTGACCATTCCATTTCCAATGTTTTTCTTGTTGATTCATTAGATTACAACTTGCTTTCTGTTTCCCAATTATGTCAAATGGGCTACAACTGTCTTTTTACTGATATAGGTGTCACTGTCTTTAGAAGAAGTGATGATTCAATAGCATTTAAGGGTGTGTTAGAGGGTCAGCTATACTTAGTAGATTTTGATAGAGCTGAGCTCGACACATGTCTAATTGCTAAGACTAACATGGGTTGGCTCTGGCACCGCCGACTAGCCCATGTTGGGATGAAGAATCTTCATAAGCTTCTAAAGGGAGAGCACATTTTAGGACTAACCAATGTTCATTTTGAGAAAGACAGGATTTGTAGCGCATGCCAAGCAGGGAAGCAAGTTGGCACTCATCATCCACACAAGAACATAATGACGACTGACAGGCCACTGGAGCTCCTACACATGGATCTATTCGGCCCGATCGCTTACATAAGCATCGGCGGGAGTAAGTACTGTCTGGTTATTGTGGATGATTATTCTCGCTTCACTTGGGTATTCTTTTTACAGGAAAAATCTCAAACCCAAGACACCTTAAAAGGATTCTTAAGACGGGCTCAAAATGAGTTTGGCTTAAGGATCAAGAAAATAAGAAGCGACAACGGAACGGAGTTCAAGAACTCTCAAATTGAAGGCTTCCTTGAGGAGGAGGGCATCAAGCATGAGTTCTCTTCTCCCTACACACCTCAACAAAATGGTGTAATAGAGAGGAAGAATCGAACTCTATTGGACATGGCAAGAACCATGCTTGATGAGTACAAGACACCGCACCGGTTTTGGGCCGAAGCGGTCAACACCGCCTGCTACGCCATCAACCGGTTATATCTTCACCGAATCCTCAAGAAGACATCCTACGAACTCCTAACCGGTAAAAAGCCCAACATTTCATACTTTAGAGTTTTTGGTAGCAAATGCTTTATTCTTGTTAAAAGAGGTAGAAAATCTAAATTTGCACCTAAAACTGTAGAAGGCTTTTTACTAGGATATGACTCAAACACAAGGGCATATAGAGTTTTTAACAAGTCCACTGGACTAGTTGAAGTCTCATGTGACGTTGTGTTTGATGAAACTAACGGCTCTCAAGTAGAGCAAGTTGATCTTGATGAGATAGGTGAAGAACAGGCTCCATGCATAACGCTAAGGAACATGTCCATCGGGGATGTGTGTCCTAAGGAATCCGAAGAGCCTCCAAGTACACAAGATCAACCATCCTCCTCCATGCAAGCATCTCCACCAACTCAAAATGAGGATGAGGCTCAAAATGATGAAGAGCAAAATCAAGAAGACGGGCCACCTCAAGATGATAGCAATGATCAAGGGGGAGATACAAATGATCAAGAAAAGGAGGATGAGGAAGAACCAAGACCGCCACACCCAAGAGTCCACCAAGCAATCCAACGAGATCACCCCGTCGACACCATCCTCGGCGACATTCATAAGGGGGTAACTACTCGATCTCGGGTTGCTCATTTTTGTGAACATTACTCTTTTGTTTCCTCCATTGAGCCACACAGGGTAGAGGAAGCTCTCCAAGATTCGGATTGGGTGGTGGCGATGCAAGAGGAGCTCAACAATTTCACGAGGAACGAGGTATGGCATTTAGTTCCACGTCCTAACCAAAATGTTGTAGGAACCAAATGGGTCTTCCGCAACAAGCAAGATGAGCATGGTGTGGTGACAAGGAACAAAGCTCGACTCGTGGCCAAAGGGTATTCACAAGTCGAAGGTTTGGATTTTGGTGAAACCTATGCACCCGTAGCTAGGCTTGAGTCAATTCGCATATTATTGGCCTATGCTACTTACCATGGCTTTAAGCTCTATCAAATGGACGTGAAAAGTGCCTTCCTCAACGGACCAATCAAGGAAGAGGTCTATGTTGAGCAACCTCCCGGCTTTGAAGACAGTGAGTATCCTAACCATGTCTATAGGCTCTCTAAGGCGCTTTATGGGCTCAAGCAAGCCCCAAGAGCATGGTATGAATGCCTAAGAGATTTCCTTATTGCTAATGGCTTCAAAGTTGGCAAAGCCGATCCTACACTCTTTACTAAAACTCTTGAAAATGACTTGTTTGTATGCCAAATTTATGTTGATGATATTATATTTGGGTCTACTAATGAGTCTACATGTGAAGAGTTTAGTAGGATCATGACACAGAAATTCGAGATGTCGATGATGGGGGAGTTGAAGTATTTTCTAGGATTCCAAGTCAAGCAACTCCGAGAGGGCACCTTCATTAGCCAAACGAAGTACACTCAAGACATTCTTGCTAAGTTTGGGATGAAGGATGCCAAACCCATCAAGACACCCATGGGAACTAATGGGCATCTCGACCTCGACACGGGAGGTAAGTCCGTGGATCAAAAGGTATACCGGTCGATGATTGGTTCATTGCTTTATTTATGTGCATCTCGACCGGACATTATGCTTTCCGTTTGCATGTGTGCAAGATTCCAATCCGACCCTAAGGAATCCCACCTTACGGCCGTAAAACGAATCTTGAGATATTTGGCTTATACTCCTAAGTTTGGGCTTTGGTACCCTAGGGGATCCACATTTGATTTAATTGGTTATTCGGATGCCGATTGGGCAGGGTGCAAAATCAATAGGAAGAGCACATCGGGGACTTGCCAGTTCTTGGGAAGATCCTTAGTGTCTTGGGCTTCAAAGAAGCAAAATTCGGTCGCTCTTTCCACCGCCGAAGCCGAGTACATTGCCGCAGGACATTGTTGCGCGCAATTGCTTTGGATGAGGCAAACCCTGCGGGACTACGGTTACAAATTAACCAAAGTCCCTTTGCTATGTGATAATGAGAGTGCAATCAAAATGGCCGACAATCCCGTCGAGCATAGCCGCACTAAGCACATAGCCATTCGGTATCATTTTCTTAGGGATCACCAACAAAAGGGGGATATCGAGATTTCTTACATTAATACTAAAGATCAATTAGCCGATATCTTTACCAAGCCTCTTGATGAACAAACTTTTACCAAACTTAGGCATGAGCTCAATATTCTTGATTCTAGAAATTTCTTTTGCTAAGCTTGCACACATAGCTCTTTTAAATACCTTTGATCGTATCTCTTTTATATGCTATGACTAATGTGTTTTCAAGTTTATTTCAAACCAAGTCATAGGTATATTGAAAGGGAATTGGAGTCTTCGGCGAAGACAAAAGGCTTCCACTCCGTAACTCATACTTCGCCACCACTCCGAGCAACTCTCTCTTCTTTGGGGGAGAAATGAGCATCAAGGAAAAGGACTTCATCCTTGGGGGAGAAAGTAAAAGCTCAAACGCAAAAGGACCGGATTTCGTCTTTGGTATAATCTTAACTCATTTACTTTTTGACCAAAGGAGAAGAAATTACTTTCAGGGCTCTAATGATTCCGTTTTTGGCGATTCATGCCAAAAAGGGGGAGAAAGTAAGAGCCCAAAGCAAAAGGACCGCACCACCACCAATTTCAAAAACTTAAGTGCTGAATATTTTTCAATTGATATCCTATTGTGTTCAAAAGGAGGAGAAAGTAGTATTTCAAAATGACATATCAAAAACCCTCTTGAACACTAAGAGGAGGATCTCATTTAGGGGGAGTTTTGTTTAGTCAAAGGAAAAGCATTTGAAACAGGGGGAGAAAATTTCAAATCTTGAAAATGCTTCTCAAAATCTTATTCATTTGCCTTTGACTATTTGCAAAAGAACTTTGAAAAGTATTTACAAAAGAGTTTGCAAAAACAAAACATGTGGTGCAAGCGTGGTCCAAAATGTTATAAGTAAGAAACAATCCATGCATATCTTGCAAGTATTTACATTGGCCCAATTCCAAGCAACCTTTGCACTTATATTATGCAAACTAGTTCAATTATGCACTTCTATATTTGCTTTGGTTTGTGTTGGCATCAATCACCAAAAAGGGGGAGATTGAAAGGGAATTAGGCTTACACCTAGTCCCTAATTAATTTTGGTGGTTGAATCGCCCAACACAAACAATTGGACTAACTAGTTTGCTCTAGATTATATGTTCTACAGGTGCCAAAGATTCATCTATATCTATACTAAATCGACTGTCCGGAATACCGTAGATTATTCCGGACAGGAGAAGCTTTTTGGAAAAACAGGCCAAGCGCGGACCGTCCGGGCCCTTGCGGCGGACCGTCCGCGACACGAGGATGTCACTCGGCCAGAACCAATGCAAAAATCCAAGTCTGTGCTATGGACTGTCCGGAGGAAAAGCAAAGACCGTCCGAGCCCTTGCGCGGACCGTCCGGCCTCTGGCGCGGACCGTCCGGTAGGTGAGAAACCGAAAAACCCGAAGGTAACGGGTTCGGAGAAATGAATTATAGCGGCCTCACGGACCGTCCGGACCAGGCGGGCGGACCGTCCGCGACTGGCTCTGTCTGACATCTGACGACGCATTAAATGCAATATAGCCGTTGATATAGCCGTTAC
Source organism: Zea mays (assembly GCF_902167145.1). Lineage (NCBI taxonomy): Eukaryota > Viridiplantae > Streptophyta > Magnoliopsida > Poales > Poaceae > Zea > Zea mays. Next base: position 61,543,091 of record NC_050096.1, on the reverse strand, counting down.
TGCTGACCGTTGCATTTTCAGCCGTTGATCTACAGGGGCGGACCGTCCGCACCAGGAGGGCGGACCGTCCGCGCTCGGCAGAAAGGCCCAACGGCTAGGAAGTGGTTGGTGGCTATAAATACAACCCCAACCACCTCCATTCACTAGATCCAAGCATTCCAACCTTCAACATTCAATACAAGAGCTAGCAATCCATTCCAAGACACATTCAAAGCCTCCATCTCTCCAAGTTTCACTATTGAGATAAGAGATCATTAGTGATTAGTGGCTTGAGAGAAAGTGATCCGTGTGTCATTTGTCGCTCTTGTTGCTTGGCTTTTTAATCGTGCTTTCTTGATTCTTTCATTGCGATCAAATTCACTTGTAATTGAGGCAAGAGACACCAAACTTGTGGTGGTCCTTGTGGGAACTTTGTGTTCCAAGTGATTAAGAAGAGAAAGCTCACTCGGTCCGAGGGACCGTTTGAGAGAGGGAAGGGTTGAAAGAGACCCGGCCTTTGTGGCCTCCTCAACGGGGAGTAGGTTTGCGAGAACCGAACCTCGGTAAAACAAATCCGCGTGTCTCACTTACTTATTCGCTCTCGATTTGTTTTGCGCCCTCTCTCGCGGACTCGTTTATATTTCTAACGCTAACCCGGCTTGTAGTTGTGTTTATATTTGTAAATTTCAGTTTCGCCCTATTCACCCCCCCCTCTAGGCGACTATCATCAACGCGAGGCGCAAGCCTAGGGGGATCGCTGTCCACTGGCATACCAAGGTGGTTGCCTTCGTCAAGACCCCCTAGATCGACGTGGAAGCATTCACGACTTGGGCCATAGTCCTCGTCGTCAAGGCTGTGGCCACCATCGGAGTAATCGGAGAGGCAGTAGTCACATGCGGCCATGAAGTCTCGCATGGCCCTGGGGTTACCGAGCCCGGAGAAATCCCAACCAGAGTCGGGCTCGTCATCTTCCTTGGAACCCGGGGGCCCGTAGGTCGAGACGACCGTCAGTCGGTCCCAGGTTGACCACATATGGTACCCCGGAAGGTCAGGATATGCCTTTATGAAAGCGTCCACCGAAGCGGGGTCGCTTGGTGGGTCGAAGCTGAATCTAAAAGGCACATGGTGGAAAACGGACGGTACCTCTTGATCGACGGATGGTGACGAAGTCGCGTCGGGGACGGACTGCACCGTTATCTCAGGTACGAGGCTAATGCCCAACAAGACCTTCGCGAGCGTGCTGGCGTCATCCGTCTGCTTGGGGTTGGCGTGTTGCAGGGAAACGATGCTCGTCTTCGTCTCAGACGCGAGGTCAACGCCCGACGTGTCCCCCGCTGGGGCGCCGGCGTCGTCGACTTGCTCGACAGCCAACGAGGTGCCGCCTCCTGCTTGGCCATGGTTGCCCCGCCTCCTCCTCCTGTGGCGGGGAAGGTGATGGGACAGGCCCGGATGCTGCTCTTCCGCCATGGGGGGAAGACGTCGTCGATTCCGCCGCCGCCGCCGAGCGGGCTGACGACCGCCATTGTCGTTGTCGCGCAGCGGAGGAAGGAGTACCATGTCGTAGCTGCCGTCGAGGGACATGAACTCGAGACTCCCGAAACGGAGCAGCGTCACGGGCCGGACATGTTGTTGGAGACTACCCATCTAGAGCTTGACGGGAAGCTGTTCGTCAACACGCAGCAGGCCCCTACCTGGCGCGCCAACTGTCGGCGTTTCGACCCCAGGGGGGTCCCTGGACCGACGAGTAAATTGTCGCTGCGTGCCCCAGCCCAGATGGGTCGGCACGAGACGGAACACAAGGAGGGGGAGAACCGCAGCTTCGTGTTGTCCTGCGCCCAGGGTGGATGCGCTTGCAGTAGGGGGTTACAAGCGTCCGTGAGGGAGAGAGAGAGAGAGAGAGAGCCTGTCCGTCAGCCCGTCCTCCCGCGCGGCCACCCCTCGTACGAGGGCCCTGGACCTTCCTTTTATAGATGTAAGGAGTGGGTCCAGGTGTACAATGAGGGGTGTAGCAATATGCTAACGTGTCCGATAGAGAGAAGCCAGAGCCCTATATACATGCCGACGTGGCTGTCGGAGAGGTGTTAGTGCCCTGTGCATGTGATGTCGTGGCCGTCGGAGGAGCGCTTGAGCCCTGTAGAAGCACAGCTGTCGGGGCTGTCGGGACCTTGCTGACATCTCCTTGCTTCCGTAGGGGGCTGAGAACCGCCGTCGTCATGGGAGCATGCGGGGTGCCATCATTACTTGTTTACTGGGGCGAGCTAGATGGGACGCCGGTCTTGTCCCCCGTAGTCTGAGCTAGCTAGGGGTAGGGTAATGATGTACCCCCTGTAACGTGGTCGGTCCGAGCCCAAGGTCGAGCGAGGCGGTGACTCCTCCAAGGTCGAGGTTGAGGCTGAGCCCTGGGGTCGGGCGAGGCGGAGACCGTCTTCCGAGGCCGAGGTTGTGGCCGAGCCCTAGGGTCGGGCGAGGCGGAGACCGTCTTCCGAGGTTGAGGTTGAGTCTGAGCCCTAGGGTCGGGCGAGGCGGAGACCGTCTTCCGAGGTCGAGGCGGGGGCCGAGCCCTGGGGTCGGGCGAGGCGGAGCTTCCTATGGCGCCTGAGGCTGGACTCGGCTGCTGTCAGCCTCACCCTAGCTGGTGGCACAGCAGTCAGAGCAGGGCAGGCAGCGCTGTTTTCCTGTCAGGTCAGTCAGTGGAGGGGCGAAGTGACTGCGGTCACTTCGGCCCTGCCGACTGAGGAACGCGCGTCAGGATAAGGTGTCAGGTGATCCTTGCATTGAATGCTCCTGCGATACGGTCGGTTGGCGAGGCGATATGGCCAAGGTTGCTTCACTGCGAAGCCTGCCCGAACTGGGCCTCGGGCGAGTCGAAGGTGCGCCCGTTGCTTGAGGAGGCCCTCGGGCGAGGCGTGAATCCGCCTAGGTCTACTGTTCCTGCCCGAGGCTGGGCTCGGGCGAGGCGAGATCGTGTCCCTTGAGTGGACGGAGCCTTGACCTGAATTGCGCCCATCAGGCTTTTGCAGCTTGTGCTGATGGTGGTTACCAGCCGAGTTTAGGAGTCTTGGGGGTACCCCTAATTATGGTCCCCGACAACCCCCAACCGACCATTTCAAGGTGTGGGAGCCCAAGCAACATACCAAGACATATTGTAGATATTTCCAAGTGCTCAAACACCCAAGTGCTTAATAGAATCACTCGGTGATTAGCGTAAGTGTTTTGCGAAGTGCTTAGGTTAGTTATACCGCATTAGTTCTTGCTCTAGGTGAATTCTAGTTAGTTGAGTGAGTTTAGAAAAACCACACAACCCCTCCGCTCTTGCGTGAGCAGTTGTAATTGTACCGAATGGGGTGAGAGTCTTGTGAGACCGTGACAACCGTGATTGTGTCACGGGCGCCATCGTGTACCGAAGGGAATGAGGCCCTCGTCGTTTTCAGCCGGAAGCTTGATAGTGGAGACGGCGGAGAGCGTCCGAGAGGAGCCGGAAGAGGAGCACCACTTGCATGTGGAGAAGGCCCATGGCTCTCTACGGAGTTACTCTACCGAGGTGCTTGGCCCTCGTGTGGGCTTCCCTTTGCGTTGGGGCACCAACGTGCATTAGTCCGGACCTTGCGTGGTTCCGGATACCTCGGTAAAAATACCGATGTCATCCACGAGAGTTTGTGTCTCGACCTTGCTCTTTACCTTCCACATTTACATTAAGTATTTAAGTTTCAATCTTGTCTTGTTGGTTAGATTATTTGGATTGAAACATAGCCTTTGTGGTAGAGATAGCAACACCTAGACAAAATCTAGTTTGCACATTCTAGATTGTTTATTTGCGTAGGTTTTGCTCTAGGGATTTAATTGTGGCCTAGTTTAGAGAAAGTTTTTAGAAGTCCTAATTCACCCCCTCTCAGACATCACCGTTTCCTTCAGGGTGCTATCGAGCTTGACACCTTATTGCCGATTCAGGATCTTTTGTAAGGTGCTTGTAGTAGATAGAGAGATATAGTCTTTATTATATTGATTAGTTTAATTCTATATTTATTTTGATTAGCCAACATATCTAAGTTTAAAAAGGACTATTCAACTATATAGTCACCCTCTATGTTGTCATCTTGACCCTAACTATGTCCCTAACAAGCTTGAGGGCCCTAAGAGAAACAAACATAGAGATACTAGTGTAAACCTAACCAAATCGAGAAGGCCGCAACAACCTCATTGAGATTGAACCCTAGATGTATACTAAGGATAAGAAGGGGATACAAACGTCGATGACATCGATGTACTCAAATACATCGACAAGGTAAACCTTAGGGAGCAGTAAGCTTGGGAGGAGATGAAGATGAGAGCAGAACTTTCACATGGGGCTGGTTGTGCCCCAAGCGCTATTGTCACATCGATAAACACAGGCGATTGAAAGACCGCAACATTTTTCCTCGTAGCTACTAGGAGGAGGAAGAGGAGACAACACGATTCATTCACACAACCACCTGTAGTCATAGGTGTTGTAGCATCGAGAGGTGGAAAAACATCGACGAAAGGGTAGGACAAGAGGGAGGTGTGTGATAGGAACGACGATGGGTCGAGCACAAGCCATTTCCCTTATGATTACCTTTGAGTTGGGTTGGGAAGAGGTTGAGTGGAGGGTCATTACCCTAAGCTAGATATCCTTGATGTAGTGTAGCAATGGTGTCGTGATCGGATAGATGCATATGAATAGAGTACTCTACAACTTAAAATCATGGTTGCTAACGTGGATGAGAAGTTTGGGACTGCTCCACAAATTATGCTTCACAAACTCCATCGTGGAGCAACTCTATAACAAATCTAAAGTTTATAGAGCATCTCTTTAGGTGCTCTTATAACCTACTTTTTGTTTGAACATAGTTACGTGAAATTAAATCTACATATATGAGCGAAGTCTCAAACATCTTCTAAAGATCTTATATGATACTATGTCCCTGTTTCTCATGCAGTCTACTCATGAGAGTCTATCTATGTGGCCCGAACAATATACTCTGTGGGGTTTGGGTTGAGATTTTGAGCCCACTGCCCATAGAGGTTGTCGGCGTTTCGACCCGAGGGGTCCCTGGACCGACGAGTAAATTGTCGCTGCGTGTCCCAGCCCAGATGGGTCGGCGCGAGATGGAACACAAGGGGAAAAAAGGGGAACCGCGGCTCGTGTTATCCTGCGCCCAGGGCGGATGCGCTTGCAGTAGGGGGTTACAAGCGTTCGCGAGGGAGAGAGAGAGAGCCTATCCGTCAGCCCGTCCTCCCGCGCGGCCACCTCCCCGTACGAGGGCCCTGGACCTTCCTTTTATAGATGTAAGGAGAGGGTCCAGGTGTACAATGGGGGGTGTAGCGATGTGCTAACGTGTCCGGCAGAGAGGAGCCAGAGCCCTATGTACATGCCGACGTGGCTGTCGAAGAGGTTTTAGTGCCCTGTGCATGTGATGTCGTGGCCGTCGGAGGAGCGCTTGAGCCCTGTAGAAGCACAACTGTCGGGGCTGTCGGGACCTTGCTGATGTCTCCTTGCTTCCGTAGGGGGCTGAGAACCACCGTCATCATGGGAGCACGTGGGGTGCCATCATTACTTGTTTACCGGGACGAGCTAGATGGGACACCGGTCTTGTTCCCCGTAGCCTGAGCTAGCTAGGGGTAGGGTAATGATGTACCCCCCCTGTAACGTGGTCGGTCCGAGCCCTGGGGTCGGGCGAGGCGGTGACTCCTCCAAGGTCGAGGTTGAGGCCGAGCCCTAGGGTCGGGCGAGGCGGAGACTATCTTCTGAGGTCGAGGTTGAGTCCGAGCCCTAGGGTCGGGCGTGGGGGAGCTTCCTATGGCATCTGAGGCTGGACTCGGCTGCTGTTAGCCTCACCCTGGCGGGTGGCACAACAGTCGGAGCAGGGTAGGTGGCGCTGTTTTCCTGTCAGGTCAGTCAGTGGAGGGGCGAAGTGACTGCAGTCACTTCGGCCCTGCCAACTAAGGAACACACATCAGGATAAGGTGTCAGGCGATCCTTGCATTGAATGCTCCTACGATACGGTCGGTTGGCGAGGCGATCTGGCCAAGGTTGCTTCACTGCGAAGCCTGCCCGAGCTGGGCCTCGGGCGAGTCGAAGGTGCGCCCATTGCTTGAGGAGGCCCTCGGGCGAGGCGTGAATCCGCCTGGGTCTACTGTTCCTGCCCAAGGCTGGGCTCGGGCGAGGCGAGATCGTGTCCCTTGAGTGGACGGAGCCTTGACCTAAATTGCGCCCATCAGGCTTTTGCAGCTTGTGCTGATGGTGATTACTAGCCGAGTTTAGGAGTCTTGGGGGTACCCCTAATTATGGTCCTCGACAGTAGCCCCCGAGCCTCAAAGGGAGTGTTGGTACTCGCTTGGAGGCTTTGTCGCACTTTTTTGCAAGGGGACCGGCCTTTCTCGGTTACATTTTGTTCCGGTGGGTGCGCGCGAGCGCACCCGACGGGTGTAGCCCCCGAGGCCTCGGAGGAGTGGTTTGACTCCTCCGAGGTCTTAGTGCCTTTCGTGACGCCTCGGCCGGTATGGTTGTTCCCTCATGCGGTCTGATCGTAGCCCGGGTGCATGGTCAGGTTCCGAGTTCTCGGGCTGGTATGTTGACGCTGTCAACGGTTTGGCCGGAGCCGGGTTTGCAAGAGCAGCCCCCGAGCCTCTGCACAGAGCGAGAGGACGGTCAAGGACTGACTCGGCTTTTATCATACGCCCCTTCGTCGCCTTTCCGCAAGGAGGAGGGGGGAAAGCGCCATGTTGCCCTCGGAGGGCGCCAAACATGGTGTCTCCAGTGAGTTGCTAACGGGTGATCCGAGTGGACGCCCGTGCCCCGTTCGATAAGGGTCGGCTGGTGGCCCAGAGGCGCGCTCCAAAAGTACCTGCAGGTGATTTGCCAGACCCGGTCCCGTTTGATAGGGTCCAAGGGCTCGATGCCTCCCTCTGATGGGATTCCGTTACAGAATCGCTCCTGCTGGTCTCGGAAATGTCCTAGGGTACCTCGGGAGCGTAGCCCGAGCCTCGGCCATGTATCGGACGTACCTAGAGTCATCCCTCGCTCTGCATGTTCTGGGGCGGCTGTCGAACCCTTCGGGGGGCTAGCCTTCGAACCCCTGATCAGTAGTGGGCGCGGAGCCCGAGTGCTCTGAGGCGGCTGTCGAACCCTTCCGAGGGGCTAGCCTTCGAACCTCTAATCAGTAGTGGGCGCGGAGCCCGAGTGCTCTGAGGCGGCTGTCGAACCCTTCCGAGGGGCCAGCCTTCGAACCTCTAATCAGTAGTGGGCGCGGAGCCCGAGTGCTCTGGGGTGGCTGTCGAACCCTTCCGAGGGGCCAGCCTTCGAACCCCTGATCAGTAGGAGGGCTCGGGGCCCGCTTCCTTCGCGGAGAAAGATCCCTTTCAGAGTATCCCCTTTCCCGGTCTCTGTAGCAAGAGAGAGAAAGGGGAAGAGGAAAAGGATACGAAATTGAACGATGTGGCACACCTTTTTTGATGCGGTCATCATGGCGGAGGTGAAGCGTCGCCCGCCTCGCCTGCCAAAGGTGTCGCCTGCCCTGCCGCGGAGTTAATGCGACAGGACGAGTGGTTCGCGGGGCAGCCGTTGCGCGAGCCATTCGAGGAACGGGCGTTTCGCCTTCGAGTTTGAATTTCGCAGCGGGTTCGGGCGAAGCGTTGAACGGGTCTTGCCCGGGCCTTTAAATATCCGGAAGAGGGACCAGTGGTGGCTCTTTACTCTGCTGCTCGCCTCCTGCTTTGGTTTCCGCAACCCAAGGGAATAGCCAGAGAAAGAAAACCACACACCTTGTTCGCTCCGCCGCCACCCCCTTCGCTTGGCGATGGCCGACCGGGTAACCGTCGTTTCGCCGCGCGACCTGTGGCCTTTCTCCACCGTCACGGTGGACGATCTGGAGGCCCTTGTTGCCGATGGCTTGCTCCGTCCCCTCTCTAGTGACCCGCAGCCAGAGTGGATGGTCCCTCCGAGCGGGGCCGCCCCGACCCCGCCGCTGGGGTATGTGCTGAGTTTCGTCTCCTTCCATGAGTGGGGGTTCGGAGTGCCAGCAAGCCGTTTCATGCGAGCGCTCCTGCATTATTACGGGGTGGAGCTGCACAATCTCAACCCCAACTCCATCGCGCAAGCGGCCATCTTCGCGGCGGTTTGCGAAGGATTTTTGGGGATTGACCCCCACTGGGATCTGTGGACCCATCTCTTCTCTGCGGAGCCTTTTGCCCTGACGACGGGGGAAAAGAGGGTCTGCATGGCGGTGCGGGCCGGTGGCTGCATCCTCCAGTTGAGGCAGGCGCGCGCGCAACAGTACATCCCCGCCATGCTTGTGTCTTCGAACAAGGGGTGGCAGCGCCGGTGGTTTTACCTCCGGAATGACGATGGGAGGCTCCTGTCGTTTTCTCAACGAGTGGTGACTGGCGCCGGCAGCAACTGGCGCTATGGGGCCGCGCGCGAGAAACAGGAGAATCTCCAGCCCCTTCTGGAGGCCTTGCAGGAGCTGCGAGACGGAGGGCTTACCGTCGTGGGGGTGGTCGCTGCCATCCATCGTCGGAGGGTGCTTCCCTTGACAGAGCGGCGATTGCTGCTTTCGGAGATGGTGTCGGGGGTCGACTTGGAGGGTTCGCAGATGTCCTCGGTCCCCCTCTCCGCCGATGACCTCCACAGGCGGGTAGCTGGCACGGTAGGGAGGCTGGACGCCGGCGCCCTTACCCAACCCTTGATGCATCCCGAGTGCAGGTGCATGTCCCTGGTGAGTGTCCGCTCCTTCTTCTTTCTTGTGTCAGATTGCCCTTGGTTCTCACAGTCGAGATTTCCGTCCGTCTCCAGGAGTTGGGGTGTCATGAGCCTTCCCTGCCACCGGTCCCGGAGGACGCGGTGGACCGAGCCGCGCGGAGGGTCGCTGCAGAGAAGAAGAAGGAGAAGAAGGACGCGAAAAAGGCTCGGGCTCGCGAGCGGATGCAGGCTCGGGATGCCTTGGAGAGGCACCGTCGGAGGCAGGAGAGGGACGGGCTCCCGAGGGAGCCGTCGCCGGAGACTCCTGACGACGATGATGATGATGATGACGAAGACGACGACATGGCGGCCTGCCTTGGCCTCAGCCCGGATCTGAGGCTGGGCCAGGGGTCGTCGAGCCAGCCCCCGAGTGGGCTGGCGCCGTCGGTATCTGGGGCCGGGACATCAGGGTCCCGGTCCGAAGAACAAGGGCAGGCTGAGGTGGTACTTGACCCCTTGGCCGAGGTAGTTGAGGTGACCCCGGGGAGTCAGGCCGACCCACCTGTCCCCCAAGAGCCGTCGCCCGTGCCGGCCGCATAGGAGGTTGATCCTCAGGTCGTCGTGACTGCGCCTGGGCGGACCGTCCCTTCGGCGCCTCGGGCGCCCGAGGCGGGGATGGTGCCGAAGCCGGCAGCGGGGCAAACCTCGGCAGTGCCCGCGGGGACCGAGGCTCGAGGGGCCTCCTCGCAGGCACGATTGGCCTTGGTTCGGAGTGGGTAAGTATCTGAGGATGCCTCTGTCCTGGCTCCTCCTTCGTGTGTCCTGATCCTGCTTTTCCTTTTCCTCCCAGCAAACGGAGGCACGGTTCGGCTGGTCTGGCTCCCCGGAAGGCCCTTAAGACGGTGCCAGCTTCTGTAGCCGGTGCCGCACCGGGCCACGCCGGTCGGCTGGCCTCCACACAAGATGCCCCAAGCGGGGGGCTCAGGCGGCACGAGTTGCCGTGGGGCGAGCTCCCCAGGCTGACCCCCCTGTCGAGGCGGCCGTCGTGCCGAGGGAGACTGCTGGTGCGACCGCGGCCTTGAGCCCACCTGATGTGTTGCCGGCGCCGGCACCAGCTTCTGCCGAGGCTGTTGCCGTTCTGCCCGTGGAGCCACCCGTCGCCGCTGATGCTGAGATGGCTGAGGCGCCGTTACTCGAGGTCGGTGATCGGAAGCCTGCCTCCTTAGCCGAGGAGGTACCCAATGCACCGACCGCAGGGGGTCCCGACGCCTTGGAGGAGGGGGGCACATAACCGCAGCCCGTCCTGGGGAGCGGCGACCTTGCCCTCACGCGGCGCGATCCTAATGAGCGGCGTGGGTAGGCGCTCCGGTTCTGGACCCGGGGTGCCTCGAAACCCCTCTTCGTTCTTGACGATGAGCGGGAGGAGCAGTCTCGGGACGAGCTCCGTGAGTGTGCCGAGGCAGCGATGGGGTCGCTTCGGTCGACCATGGAGGTCCTTTCCAGGAACGTTCCCAGGATCCTCTAGGTAAGGATTTCAGGCATACCTTTCACGTGACCAGGGCATTCTTTGTGACGCCCTACTTCCCTTCCTCAGGATCTGACGGATCTGAGTACCGCCAAGTCGTCGTTCATCCGCCGCGAGGCTGACGTCTGGGGTTCGCTGTGGTTCCTGAGGGCCACGCTTGCCGAGGCTACCGAGCATCGATAGACTAGTAGTCCGATGCATCGATTTAGGATACTAGAACAGACGGCGCCCTTACGAGTGCCCTATCCAGGGTTATGTCGTGGCGGTGAAGATGTGGGTTTAGCAATGCACCAGATGCGCTATACAGGCAAAGAGCAACATATAATATTCTCTTGATGTAAGCAATGGGACTACAACTAATAATAAATTAATGGCACACCATTTTTTAGCATAAGAGAGAATAGGGTTAGTCCTTGAGTTACACAACCATTATGGTTTGTTCATCCATATATTACATAAAACAATAAGAATCCACGACGGCTACGAAACATTCTAACCGGTAGTCTATAATGTCATTCCAAAATAAAACGTATGTGTAAAGGTCTTGACACAGGAATGTGCAAAGCATATAGGTTTTTAAATGTGATGATACCAAAAGAGAAACCTAATCACAACGACAAGTCCGTCAAACAGCTAACGCTAAGAACTGAACAGAGCAGTTGATCATCACATATCCTTTGCATCCTCCTTGCGAGCACAAAGCAAGACGTCCTCTCTTTTGTAGTTAAGCATCACCACCCATGTCCATGTTGCGTTCAAAGGCTGCCAGGCACAGTTTACACTAGTAAATGACGCGCGCCCTGCGCGCAATATTAAAACTATATTTATAACTTTTTGCATGTTTGTAGTAGTAAACATAAAATTAGATCATACAAAAAATGTGATAGCCGTGTTTGTGACCATAATATATGAATTAGTAACATATTAATTAACATCGTAGACCTAATATTAATGTTCCGCCCCTAGATGAATGAGCAACCAAAAGTGAAGGAATTTTGGAGGATTAGAATCCAATAAGAAAATTTCCTATGTGGTTCTTTGGAACAAAGGATTGAGCTCCTCTAAATTTTATAAAATTCTTATGGGATGGCATACTATAGTGAGATTTTGGAAGATTTCTAACATAAGATCTAACCTCTTGGAAAACTTTCCTTTGTCTCTATCTCTCCCCTCTAATTCCTGCGTTCTTCCTGTGTTTCATATAAACATTGTATTAGAAGCTTTCCTGCACTTTTAAATATTGTAGGATTGCAACATGCAAGTATCATGCAACTGTATTTCTACATTTTTTTTATTCATGCATTTTGTCAATCTTGCGTTCAAAAAGGGGGAGAGGCAGGGTGCATTTCTAGGATTTTTAGGAGTCTAGACCAAAATTCAAAATTGGGAATCTAAAACTAAAGAATTTCAACTTATTTATTTCCAATATGACTAAACAATAATTTAATATTTATGTGTGTTATTCGTTCCTTTCTGGCGGGTTAGATCTGGTTTGTCAATCCAGAGGACGTAGTCGAAGCAACAGAGAATTGAGGGCTTGAGGCATCGGACATGAATTAAACTGTGAGGGGATGCTAATCATTCTAACATCTAATTAAAGCACTATTCGAATCTAGTAGAATAAAATAAATAAATCAAACGGAAACGCAAAGGGCAAGGATGAGAGTGGATGTACTAATTCAGTGTACTAATTTGCTCTGAAAAAGAAATAGCACTTGAGAACTAACAAAATTGCAGGGAGAACAAACAGAAGCACAATTCAGTGTGCAAATGTAAGAGCCTGCACGATGTGACAATATGTATCTTTACCGATAGCCTAGAGTTATTACTCCCAAAGATGAGAGACTGTGTTCCAACGAACGCACATTTGGTACATCTAACTGGAACCCACTGTCAGCCCAAATATTGGAATCAACGATAGTGTGGTTTAATAAGTCATCCGATCACATTCACAACAAAGTGCAAACAGGGAAGGAAGCATGGATAGTGATTTGGGAAAACTAATAGCTAGGCAACTATAATATCAAACTCGAATCAGTGAACAAAGAACTGAGATACTTATCCTCTCGCACAGATCATAAGCCCTATTCGTAACGAAAAAGATCATTCTGGCCGAAAAATACCGAGGATCTATTTGCGCCAACAAATGGAAGATCCGAGAGAACAACGAAAAAAAGGAGGGGACAGGATGACCGAGCCTTTAGGAAATTAGATTAAACAGAACAATCAAGTCGCATGGCTAACACCTACGCAACGTTTGGACTCCGGACATGTTTTGGTGCTCGGAGATGATTGATTAATCACCTCTTGGTATAGTCAGATGCGACGTTGGGGCTCCGGCAGATGGAGGTGAACGACGACGTCCGAGCAAGGCGCACGATGAAGCTTTAGGTGGGCGCCCACGACATGTAGAAGGTGAGCAAGACGCCATCGTTGATGCTGCGGAAGCTGCCCCCATCGACTACCTCCGCCCGGGACTCCTCGTTGCCGACGTTAGTTGTTGCTGGCCGTGCGGCGCTCGGGGTCCTTCCCCTCGTCTTGGGCGCGGGGCATAGCTCCGCCGCCCCCGCCTCCGGCCTTCTTGACGAGGTTGGTGAGCGAGAGCTCGTACTCGGATTTAGTGAGGTCGTGCAACATCTCCCTAGCATCCCTTCCGCTGTCGCGCGATATCCTGCACCATCTCCGATGACCCCGCGTCCATCGGCGGCGAGCTCTGTTGCTGTAATGGAGAGGACAGGCGGGGCAGAGGAGTTTTGCGCTTTCCACGTAAGCTTTCTCGATGGCTCTGGAGCCCCGTATCGAGGTGCCAGTTTTGAAACTGTTGGATTGCGATCGGACGTCTAAAAATAAAAGTACCGACATGGATACCCTCAGCGCACGTCTAGCTGTAGGGCTTTAATATAAAAGAAAGTGAACACAAACGATAATATCTAAAAGCAGGCGAGCACTTCGAATAAACCAAATTGTACTTGCAAAAGCAGTTACCTAGGTTTAGTTGCAGCATCACCAGAACCACCCGCCTCATTATTTTTTGGCATCCTGATGCGAAAGTCTTTTTTGTATTTTTTTGTAGGTGACGCACAAGTCCCAAACAAAAAATGTTACATCTATATATACACATGGAAGCAAGTGGTATGATTCTGAAATAAATCAAGAAATAAAACCTTAAACCCTATATGATGCTGACCTCTTTTTGTCGCCACACTATTGTGTTTTGATCATTGTGCTTCTATAGGTTGAGATAGCTTGTGAGGTAGTAATTGGTCCCACCTTATTTGTAGGGCTATCCTCTTGCTGTAACATTTGATTGCACATAGCAGAACAACAAAATGCTGATGAATGAAAGATTAGGATTGCAACATGCAAGTATCATGCAACTGTATTTCTACATTTTTTTTATTCATGCATTTTGTCAATCTTGCGTTCAAAAAGGGGGAGAGGCAGGGTGCATTTCTAGGATTTTTAGGAGTCTAGACCAAAATTCAAAATTGGGAATCTAAAACTAAAGAATTTCAACTTATTTATTTCCAATATGACTAAACAATAATTTAATATTTATGTGTGTTATTCGTTCCTTTCTGGCGGGTTAGATCTGGTTTGTCAATCCAGAGGACGTAGTCGAAGCAACAGAGAATTGAGGGCTTGAGGCATCGGACATGAATTAAACTGTGAGGGGATGCTAATCATTCTAACATCTAATTAAAGCACTATTCGAATCTAGTAGAATAAAATAAATAAATCAAACGGAAACGCAAAGGGCAAGGATGAGAGTGGATGTACTAATTCAGTGTACTAATTTGCTCTGAAAAAGAAATAGCACTTGAGAACTAACAAAATTGCAGGGAGAACAAACAGAAGCACAATTCAGTGTGCAAATGTAAGAGCCTGCACGATGTGACAATATGTATCTTTACCGATAGCCTAGAGTTATTACTCCCAAAGATGAGAGACTGTGTTCCAACGAACGCACATTTGGTACATCTAACTGGAACCCACTGTCAGCCCAAATATTGGAATCAACGATAGTGTGGTTTAATAAGTCATCCGATCACATTCACAACAAAGTGCAAACAGGGAAGGAAGCATGGATAGTGATTTGGGAAAACTAATAGCTAGGCAACTATAATATCAAACTCGAATCAGTGAACAAAGAACTGAGATACTTATCCTCTCGCACAGATCATAAGCCCTATTCGTAACGAAAAAGATCATTCTGGCCGAAAAATACCGAGGATCTATTTGCGCCAACAAATGGAAGATCCGAGAGAACAACGAAAAAAAGGAGGGGACAGGATGACCGAGCCTTTAGGAAATTAGATTAAACAGAACAATCAAGTCGCATGGCTAACACCTACGCAACGTTTGGACTCCGGACATGTTTTGGTGCTCGGAGATGATTGATTAATCACCTCTTGGTATAGTCAGATGCGACGTTGGGGCTCCGGCAGATGGAGGCGAACGACGACGTCCGAGCAAGGCGCACGATGAAGCTTTAGGTGGGCGCCCACGACATGTAGAAGGTGAGCAAGACGCCATCGTTGATGCTGCGGAAGCTGCCCCCATCGACTACCTCCGCCCGGGACTCCTCGTTGCCGACGTTAGTTGTTGCTGGCCGTGCGGCGCTCGGGGTCCTTCCCCTCGTCTTGGGCGCGGGGCATAGCTCCGCCGCCCCCGCCTCCGGCCTTCTTGACGAGGTTGGTGAGCGAGAGCTCGTACTCGGATTTAGTGAGGTCGTGCAACATCTCCCTAGCATCCCTTCCGCTGTCGCGCGATATCCTGCACCATCTCCGATGACCCCGCGTCCATCGGCGGCGAGCTCTGTTGCTGTAATGGAGAGGACAGGCGGGGCAGAGGAGTTTTGCGCTTTCCACGTAAGCTTTCTCGATGGCTCTGGAGCCCCGTATCGAGGTGCCAGTTTTGAAACTGTTGGATTGCGATCGGACGTCTAAAAATAAAAGTACCGACATGGATACCCTCAGCGCACGTCTAGCTGTAGGGCTTTAATATAAAAGAAAGTGAACACAAACGATAATATCTAAAAGCAGGCGAGCACTTCGAATAAACCAAATTGTACTTGCAAAAGCAGTTACCTAGGTTTAGTTGCAGCATCACCAGAACCACCCGCCTCATTATTTTTTGGCATCCTGATGCGAAAGTCTTTTTTGTATTTTTTTGTAGGTGACGCACAAGTCCCAAACAAAAAATGTTACATCTATATATACACATGGAAGCAAGTGGTATGATTCTGAAATAAATCAAGAAATAAAACCTTAAACCCTATATGATGCTGACCTCTTTTTGTCGCCACACTATTGTGTTTTGATCATTGTGCTTCTATAGGTTGAGATAGCTTGTGAGGTAGTAATTGGTCCCACCTTATTTGTAGGGCTATCCTCTTGCTGTAACATTTGATTGCACATAGCAGAACAACAAAATGCTGATGAATGAAAGATTAGCGAGTTTTAGAGCTCCGAGGTAAGCATTTATTGCTTGTAAATACTCTCTGATGAACTGAATGACAATGTAATTGATTGAATTAATAGAGTGATAGGGTGAAATTGAAAGGGAAATAGCCTCAACATTTCCTATAATAGTTTTTGGTGTTTGACGACCATCACAAACCTTGTGGACTAACCAGTTTGCCTAGTTGATCATTTCACAGGTGCATAAGTTCATCTACAACTATTCTAAGTCGACTGTCCGGAATACCATAGATTATTCCGGACAGGAGAAGCTTTTTGGAAAAATAGTCTAAGTGCGGACCGTTCGGGCCTTTGCGGCGGACCGTCCGCGACTCCAGGATGACCCTCGGACAGAACCAATGCAAAAATCCAAGTCTACACTACGGACCGTCTGGAGGAAAAGCAAGCACCGTCCGAGACCACGCGCGGACCGTTCGGCCTCGGGCGCGGACCGTCCGGTAGGTGAGGAACCGAAAAACCTGAAGGTGACGGGTTCGGTAAAATGAATTATAGCGTCCTCGCGGACCGTCCGGGGTGCACGACCGGACCGTCCGCGACTGCCTTTATCTGACATCTGACGACACATTTAATGCATTATAGCCGTTGATATAGCCGTTACTGCTGACCGTTGCGATTTTAGCCGTTGATGTGCAGGGGCGGACCGTTTGGACCAGGGGCGCGGACCGTCCGCGGTTGGCAAAATTGGAGCAACAGCTAGGAAGTGGTTGGGGGCTATAAATACAACCCCAACCACCTCCATTCACAACACCCAAGCATTCCAATCCTCTACATTCAATACAAGAGCTAGCAATCCATTTAAAGACACAATCAAAGCTTCCAATCTCTCCAAGTTTCACAATTGAGACAAGTGTTCATTAGTGATTAGTGACTTGAGAGAGAGAGTGATCTGTGTATTATTTGTCGCTCTTGTCGCTTGGTGTTTGCAATCGTGCTTTCTTCTTCCTCATTCTTATTCTTCAAGTGACTTGTAATCAAAGCAAGAGACACCAATTGTGTGGTGGTCCTTGTGGGGTCTAAGTGACCCATTTGATTAAGGAGAAAGCTCACTCGGTCTAAGTGACCGTTTGAGAGAGGGAAAGGGTTGAAAGAGACCCGATCTTTGTGACCACCTCAACAAGGAGTAGCTTTGCAAGAACCGAACCTCGGTAATACAAATCATCGTGTCATCCGCTTTATTTGCTTGTGATTTGTTTTCGCACTCTCTTTAGGACTCGACTTTATCTCTAACGCTAACCCCGACTTCTAGATTGTGCTTAAAGTTTATAAATTTCAGATTTGCCTATTCACCCCCCTCTAGGCAACTTTCAATTGGTATCGGAGCCTGATACTTCATTAGAGCCTAACCGCTCGAAGTGATGTCGGGAGCTCATGCCAAGAAGGAGATGGTGACCGGCGAGAAGCCCGCCACAAGCCACGGGAAAGCTCCATCGGGGGAGTCCGGCAACAAGAAGAGGGAGGAATCACCTCCCCGCGTCAAGTCGCATCGGAGTGGCGACAAGAAGAAGAAAATGAAGAAAGTAGTCTACTATGAGACCGATTCTTCGTCGCCTTCCACCTCCGGCTCCGACACGCCGTCCATCACTTCTAAGCGCCATGAGCGCAAGAAGTTTAGTAAGATCCCCCTACGCTATCCTCGCATTTCTAAACATACTCCTTTACTTTCCGTCCCATTAGGCAAACCACCGGTTTTTTATGGTGAAGATTATAGTAGGTGGAGTGAAATGATGAAGTATCACCTAACCTCACTCCACACAAGCATATGGGACATTGTTGAATTTGGAGCACAGGTACCATCCATAGGGGATGAAGATTATGATGAGGACGAAGTCGCCCAAATTTGGCACTTCAATTCCCAAGCAACTACTATACTCCTCACCTCTCTAAGTTGAGAGGAGTATAATAAGGTGCAAGGGTTGAAGAGTGCCAAAGAGATTTGGGACGTGATCAAGACCGTGCACCAAGTGGGAAATGATCGAGGGGGAGCTCGATCGATTCATGCTCAACCAAGGGGAGGAGCCACAAGCCATGTACAACCGGCTCAAGACCTTGGTGAATCAAGTGCGCAACCTCGGGAGCACAAAATTGGATGACCATGAAATGGTCAAGGTTATTCTACGATCACTTGTTTTTCTTAACCCTACACAAGTTCAATTAATTCGTGGTGATCCTAGATATAAGCTAATGTCTCCCGAGGAAGTTATAGGAAAGTTTGTGAGCTTTGAATTGATGATCAAAGGCTCCAAACAAATCATCGAGCGAGGCGCCACCTCCACAACCGAGGTGCAACCTATTGCCTTCAAAGCAACAGAGGAGAAGAAAGAAGAGTCTACATCAAGTAGGCTCCCCATCGACGCCTCCAAACTCGACAATGAGGAGATGGCGCTCATCATCTAAAGTTTCCGCCAAATCCTCAAGCAAAGGAGGGGGAAGGACTACAAACCCCGCTCCAAGAAAGTTTGCTACAAGTGTGGTAAGCCCGGTCATTTCATTGCTAAATGTCCATTATCTAGTGATAGTGACAGGGGAGACGACAAGAAGGGAAAGAGAAGAGAAAAGAAGAGATACTACAAGAAGAAGGGCAGCGATGCCCATGTTTGCCGGGAGTGGGACTCCGATGAGAGCTCCACCGACTCCTCCTCCGACGAGGACGCCGCAAACATCACCGTCAACAAGGGTCTCTTCTTCCCCAACGTCGGCCACAAGTGTCTCATGGCAAAAGACAACAAAAAGAAGGTAAAATCTAAAGCCTCCACTAAATATGCAACATCTAGTGATGAGGAAAACTCTAGTGATGATGAAGATAATTTGCTTGCCCTTTTTGCCAACCTAAACATGCAACAAAAGGAAAAAGTAAATGAATTGATAGGTGCTATTCATGAGAAGGATGAACTCTTGGATAGCCAAGAGAACTTCCTTATTAAGGAAAATAAGAAGCATGTTAAGGTTAAAAATGCTTATGCTCAGGAAGTAGAAAAATGTGAAAAATTAATTAGTGAGCTAAGGTTGAGAAGATAGATAAATTTTTTTAAAGTTGGTCAAAATTAATTAGTGAGCTAAGGTTGAGAAAAATGTGAAAAATTAATTAGTGAACTTATGTTAAGGTTAAAAAAATGCATTTGCCATGATACTATCTCAAACCTTAGAAATGAAAATAAAAAATTAATTGCTAAGGTTGAGAAGATAGATGTTTGTGATGATTCAATTGTTAGTCTTAGAAATGATAATGCTAGTTTGATTACTAAGATTGACAAGTTGAATGCATCACTCTCTAGCCTTAAAATTGAGAATGAAAAATTAATTGCTAAGGCTAAAGATTTAAATGTTTGCAATATTTCTATTTCCAATCTTAGAAATGAGAATGCTATTTTACATGCTAAGATTGATGAATTAAATGCTTGCAAACCCTCTACATCTACCATTGAGCATGTTACTATTTGCACTAGATGTAGAGATATTAATGTTGATGCTATACATGATCACCTAGCTTTAATTAAACAACAAAATGATCACATAGCTCAACTCATTGCTAAGATTAATGAGCATGACTTAGAAAATGAAAATTTTAAATTTGCTAGAAGCATGCTCTATAGTGGGAGATGCCCAGGCATTAAGGATGGCATTGGCTTCCACCAGGGAGACAATGTCAAGCTTAATGCCCCTAAGAAATTGTCTAACTTTGTTAAGGCAAAGCTCCCATGGTTCAGGATAATGAGGGCTATATTTTATATCCTGCTGGTTATCCCGAACACAAAATTAGGAGAATTCATTCTAGGAAGTCTCACTCTGTATCTCATCATGCTTTTATGTATAAGAGTGAGGCATCTAGTTCTAGGCAATTAACCCATGCTAAATTGCCTAAAAAGAAATCTCCTATTGCATCAAATGAGCCTATTATTTCATTTAAGACTTTTAATGCTTCATATGTTTTAACTAACAAATCAGGCAAAGTAGTTGCCAAATATGTTGGGGCCAAACACAAGGGCTCAAAGACTCGTGTTTGGGTACCCAAGGTGCTTGTTTCTAATGGCAAAGGACCCAAGACCATTTGGGTACCTGTTGGGGACTTGTTCTCAAATGCTAAGAATTAAGAACAAGGCAACACAAGAAATGTTAAGTGTTAAGGTCCTTCGTCCTCCATAACAATATATCCCTTCGGGATATAAAGCATCTCGGACGAAGGTTACGAAGGACATACCTTCGTAAGCATAACAACGAAGAATGAAGCATTTGCATAAATCATAGAATATGAAATAAACATTTGAATATTGTCATAGAATTATCTATACTTGTACTAATGAATATAAATGACTTCGAATTACAAATGTACCTTCGGTCCTGCGGAAGGCAAAAGTACAGGCGTGATGCGAAAGCAAATGACAGGTCAGCGTGAACAGTACGGGAGTACTGTTCATCTATTTATAGACGCGGGACGCAGCCCACGTAAAATTACATCCATGTCCATTACATTTGTTAACGGTTTATGGAAATCTATTGAGGACCCCGAAGTCTTTTTATCTTTAAGTCGGTTCCCCCTTGTGCTATCGCGCCGAAGCTTCCCTGCGTACAGCTTCGGCTGCCCTCGACCTTCGTCTGGCTCAGCCTTCGTCCTGGTCGTGCTCCATATCCATAATTCTGAATCCGAAAATACCTGTTCATATAATTCACTTGGAAAGCATTGTCAAATCATGTTTTTGAGGACCTTCGGAGGACGAAGGCCCCCAACAGTAGCCCCTCGCAATATTAATTTGTAAATAATAAATTCAGATTGCGATATGGACGAAGGCCTTGAGCCGAAGGTCCGAAAAAACACCTTCCCTTTGCTAGAATAGCAACATTCACTGACAAGCGGGGCCTTTTAACTTTCAACGCCCTAGGCGTATAAATTAGAACACATCGTGAATTCATTTGGTACACACGCTTGCCTTTTGCTTCGGCCCACTAAAAATTTTTAGCTCTTGTTCATTGAGATTTGCTGGTCTTTTTGACTTCGAAGCTTCGGCCTCGGGAACAAATTTTTAGTGTTTCCGAAGATGTCTGAAGACAAGAAGATCCCTGCTGAGACGAAGCTGAGTCTCGAGGAGGAGAAGAATCTGGGGTTCCTGATAGCGATGGCAGAGACTAATACAGAGAAAATCACGAAGGAGATTCTCGAAGGTTTGTCCGAAGATACTGATGACAGCGACAGCTATGATGTAGAAAGTGATGGGGAAGAGGCCGAAGATCGACCGTGGCGACCAAGTCACTCAGTTTTTGGGAAAACAACCATCAAGCAGAGTCACATTGATAATATGAGGGGGCGATACTTCCGAGACATATCTATTGTGAGAGCTGATGCCGGGGAAAAGACTTCTCCCACCCCTGAAGAGGATGAAGTTGTGATTTTCCGAAGCTTCCTCAAGGCTGGGCTTCGATTCCCCCTGAGCAATTTTGTTGTTGAGGTACTGAAAACATTCCAAATCTACCCTCATCAACTCACTCCCGAAGCTATTATAAGAATGGGGATTTTTGTCTGGGCTGCGAGAAGCCAAGGTTTGGAGCCAAACGCTAAAAGCTTCTGCAACATACACGAGTTATTGTATGAGACAAAGCCCTGGGGAAAGGAGCAATACCACAACAACTTTGGGTGCTACAGCTTCGGCGCCCGCTCCGGGTCAAGCTACCCTGTGCCAACCTTTCGGAAGAGGTGGCCCGGAGCCTGGATGTCTGAATGGTTTTATGTGAAAAATGATCTAACAGCGCAAAATGATGTCAAAAGTATCATTATGTACCCAATTTGGCAACGCTTCGGACTTCGAAGGCCGAAGGTTGAAATGGATGAGGCAGCCGAAGAATGCCAAAGAGCCTTCGGCGCAGTCTGCTCCTTCATTGGGACAAGGGACTTGGTCCAGGAGCACATTGCCTTCAGGGTATGGCCACTTGCAGAAAAGTGGGAAATGCCGAAAGAAACCATCAAAGAGTCCGACGAAGGCGGACTAGTCAGATTAAAATACACATTCAAATATGCAGATAAATTTATTGAACCTGATGATGACTGGCTGAAAAGCATTGAAACATTAAGTGATGAATTACTTGGGGCATACTCGAAGGCTGAAAATACTGCACTATCAGCAGCCTTCGGAGGCCGAAAGAAGAAGAGACTGAACCGAGTGTTTGATGCAATCGGGTTCTTCTACCCTGATTATTGTTATCCCATCCGAAGGCAAAAAAGGAAAAATATAACCTCTGAAAAAGAAGAAGCTGAAACCGCTCCTAGCGAGCCAGAACCAAAAGGAAAAAGGTTGAAGGTCTTCACACATCGACCACGCCATATTGAACCAGCTTCGGTGCCGGAGTTTACCGGGAAAACTTCTTCAGCCACCGAAGCTGAAAAACTAATCAAGTCAGCCTTGTTGCCAGAGATCGCAGAGACGGCCGAAGTGCCACCAAAGATTGAATCAGAACAATCAGACATTTTGTTGTCAGAAACAAAAGAGAAAACCGAAGCGCCGCTCACAGAAAAAATTGAGGAAGTAAGAGAAGCAACTGAGGACTCCAAAACATTAGAAGTTTTGAGTCCTACAGCAATCGTTGGGACAGCAAAACACCAAAAGGGGCCATTAGTGACCCCAAAAAGGAAAAGAATGGTAAATGTACTAGACGTCTTGGAGACGATTAAGTCTTCAAGTACAATTTCAAAAAAGAGTGTTGATGTTGCTGAAGGTTCTACTGAAGCTTCGGCTCAACAAGCTGAAGCTGAAGCTGGGCCTTCAGAGCCCTTCAAAGAACAACCTTTTGAAGCCGAAGCAGTAAAAATTCCGGAACCAATATTAGTTGAAGAAACGGGCACCGTCATCCCCGAAGCACCTGCCGGCATGCATGATTACATCATACGACATGCTTCGGGGAAAAAGCTATCTGAGGAAGAAGCTTATGAGGCCAACCATTATGCAAAGGAGCTGAAATATCCGAAGGGGGCAGTAATATTCAATGGAACAAACGAAGATGACTTCTTATACTGCCTGCCTGATAACAAAGAGCTATCCGTCTGCCGAGAGATGGCGAGAAGCATAGGCTTTCCGAAGCTTGAAGCTGGGTTAAGTGCCATGACGAAAGAGGATCTCGCAGACAGCCTTGCGTATAATAGCTTGAAGGTACCGAAATTAAACACTTGAAAAAACCCCCTTATTATTTTTACGCACATCATTCCTTTTTCCTTATTTGAATTCTTTTTCGTATAGGGCCTGATCCTAAGCAACGCGCTAAGAGCGCAGAAGAGCGCCGAAGATGAAAGTTATGAAATTGCGTTTAATAATTTACGCTCCGAAGTTATCAAGCTGAGAAATGAAGCTTTGGAAAAAGATAAAATTCTGTTTACATTGGTGGATAAAGTGAAAAAAGACGAAGCCGCTTCAAAGGCCCAATCCGAAGCTCAAAAACGCGAGATTAAAGATCTTCGGAAACAACTGGCTAGAGCTAAAGAGGAGCGCGCGCTTGAGGAAACGAAGCGTGAACTTAGTGATTTTATGGTCAACAAATTGGAATCAAGAGTTAAGGAGCTTCGCACATCGCAGTGGAAATGCTATGTTAAATCTATAGAATGCGTGAATAAAATTAAAAACAGCTTTGCTAGCGTCGGCGCCTTTTCCAGCGAAGAGAATTTTTCTCGAGGCAATCCCGAAGATCCGCTGGAATGGATTAGCCACGAAGCAGAGGCCTTCGAAGAAATTCTGAACAGCCGTGGCGATATATGCGCTTTTTCAGGCGCTAGAGGAATTACTTCTGTGTTAGAAAAGAAGGGTTGCGGGCACGTAAAACTTTTAGCTCAGTCCGAAGCTACCTTACCCTTCGAAGATATCAAGGACCCCTCAGCCGAAGCAAGCGTGGTTGCTGGCAAATTTTTTACTGATATCTGGAACGACGGCGGCCGAGGAATGGCACAAGAAATTATCGAAAGGAGCGAAAAAGGCATCCACGAAGCTAGGAAAGTGGCAGAGACTGCCGAAAAAAGTACGGAGCCCGAAAGACAATTAGGTATTAATTAGTCGTTCTTATTGTGTTGCAGTTTTTGTTTCACACTCTACTCACAGTTTATAATAGTAATGAAAAAATGTTCTTTTGCTCCCGAAGGTACCGCATCGACTGTCGATCCCCAAACAAAAGGGGATGATGAAATTAAACAAATGGCCGAAGCTATCATGGACAAAGTTGTTGATCAACTTTTAAATGAAGTCGCCGAAGCAGTTTTAAGAGAAGACTAGATGTTATTTAGAAAAACAGTTAAATTGTAATCTATGTAACATTTGTACATTTGAATGTAATATACAAGTTTCTTTCCATTATTCAATTCTTTACGATGCATGAAACTGTACATACATACCATTTTTGAGCCTTCGGCGAAAAAACACCTTCCCTTCTTTTCATGCTTCGTGAAGAAAACATTCTTCGTTAAAACTGTTCCGAAAAAACACATCCATGCTTCGTAAAAACAACCACTGAAGCTAATCGTCCATGCTTCGTGAAAGCATTCTCCGAAGCTATTTTCCGAAGATTATCATTATATTCCCTTGTGACTTTGCACAATTTGCATTTTCTCAAATCATTCTTTCGAAGGTTAGTACTGTGTGCCCTTCTTTTTGCCGTATGCAACATGATGTATGATGCTTATGCTATGCGAAATGATGTGATGATGTTATGTTATGCAAATGACGTCTGTTCCGAAGATACACACAAAACACATTCGTAAGCTCTGCATTCCCTTAGGAACGTCTTTGGAGCTTCTTCGTCTTTTACTTAGACGATCTCAGCGTTGACTTTTCGCTGTAAGCCTCCCTTAGGAGCTTCTTCGCCCTTTACTTAGGCGGTATCAGCGTTGACTTTTCGCTGTAAGCCTCCCTTAGGAGCTTCTTCGCCCTTTACTTAGGCGGTATCAGCGTTGACTTTTCGCTGTAGGCTCTGCATTCCTTTAGGAACGACTTCTGAGCAGAAAACTTACACTGCGCTCCCTTTGGAACGGCTTTTTGTGACTTCACAAACT
The DNA here is from genome assembly GCF_902167145.1 of Zea mays. Taxonomy (NCBI): domain Eukaryota; kingdom Viridiplantae; phylum Streptophyta; class Magnoliopsida; order Poales; family Poaceae; genus Zea; species Zea mays. The sequence continues at coordinate 61,518,396 of NC_050096.1, read as the reverse complement.
TACTCTGCGTTCCTTAGAACGACTTTTCGTTACTCCGAAGGATTTTTAATTCGAAGGTCCTCCTTGGTAACGGAAAAAATTTTAAGCTTCAGCAACTTAAGCTTGTGGATCAAATAGATCTTCCTCGTGGAAAACAACGACATTATTACATGAAAACTATCAATGTTTTTTTTTTTGCTTGACAGAAAATAAAACTGAATAAGAAAGACTGCTATCAAAGGTAGGATATGTGTCAATAAATGTGTTTCGACTCTGGCACAGTGCTGTTGACTGTGCGAGCTTCGGACTGCTCTCTGAAGTCCCTCTGCTGTGGAGCGTATTGACTCCCTTCTGGCTGTTGACCTTGCTGCAATGGAGGTGGGGGCGGAAGCTGTTGCCAGGAAGCTTGAGGTTGACTTGCGGAAGCTACGGAAGCTGCAGGGTGGTTGTCTATGTATTGTGGGATATAAGGCGGATGACACGAAGCAGTATGCATGACCTGCTTCGGCTGAGCTTGTTGAGATGCAGCTTCGGCAATTTCCTTTTGCTTCTGGATTGTAATATGGCACGACCTAGTGGTATGGCCCTTGCCTTCTCCACAGAACAAGCAAAACAGTCTCCTTGGCTGATCTCCGAATCTTCCGCCGAAGCCCCTGGCGCCTCTGCCTCTTGGAGCTGGTGGCCGGAAGGAAGTTTGTTGTTGTCCCGAAGCCTGTGAGGAGCATTGCGGTCTGTTCTGATTCCCCTTATCATCATTCTGAGTGTTGTGGATGGATCGGACATGCCTCGGGTAATATCTCCCTCCGAAGCCCCTGGTCATTTCAGAAAATCTGAAGGCTTCCTCCCTCCTTTGGCGAAAGTCATTATCAGCCCGAATGTACTCGTCCATCTTTTGGAGTAGCTTCTCCAGAGTCTGAGGAGGCTTCCTAGCAAAGTATTGGGCTGCAGGTCCAGGACGAAGCCCCTTGATCATAGCTTCGATAACAATTTCATTGGGCACCGTTGGTGCCTGCGCCCTCAATCGTAAAAACCTTCGGACATACGCTTGAAGGTACTCTTCGTGATCCTGAATACACTGGAACAGGGCTTGAGCTGTGACCGGCTTCGTCTGAAATCCTTGAAAGCTGGTCAGTAACATATCCTTCAGCTTCTGCCATGAGGTTATTGTTCCTGGCCGAAGGGAGGAATACCAGGTCTGAGCAACATTCCTGACGGCCATGACGAAAGACTTTGCCATGACTGCAGCATTGCCCCCGTACGAAGATACCGTTGCTTCGTAGCTCATCAAGAATTGCTTCGGGTCGGAATGACCATCAAACATGGGGAGCTGGGGTGGCTTATAGGATGGTGGCCAAGGTGTAGCCTGCAGCTCAGCAGACAGAGGAGAAGCATCATCAAAAACAAAATTTCCCTGATGGAAATTATCATACCAGTCATCTTCGTTGACGAAGCCCTCCTGATGAAGGTCTTTCTGATGAGGCCTTCTGTTCTGCTCATCGTGAGTAAGATGGCGGACTTCCTCAGAGGCTTCGTCTATCTGCCTTTGCAACTCGGCTAGGCGGGCCATCTTCTCCTTCTTCCTTTGTACTTGTTGGTGTAGCATCTCCATATCCCTGATTTCTTGGTCTAGCTCCTCTTCCTGAAGTGTCGGGCTGACAGCCTTTCTCTTCTGGCTTCGGGCCTCCCGAAGAGAGACGGTCTCCTGGTTGATGTCCAACGGTTGCAGTGTTGAAGCCCCAGTCGCTGAAGCTTTCTTCGGCGCCATAGCTTCCGAAGGTGTTCAAAAAAGCTCGAAATGGAAGTGAGTTCACCGGAGGTGGGCGCCAATGTTGGGGACTTGTTCTCAAATGCTAAGAATTAAGAACAAGGCAACACAAGAAATGTTAAGTGTTAAGGTCCTTCGTCCTCCATAACAATATATCCCTTCGGGATATAAAGCATCTCGGACGAAGGTTACGAAGGACATACCTTCGTAAGCATAACAACGAAGAATGAAGCATTTGCATAAATCATAGAATATGAAATAAACATTTGAATATTGTCATAGAATTATCTATACTTGTACTAATGAATATAAATGACTTCGAATTACAAATGTACCTTCGGTCCTGCGGAAGGCAAAAGTACAGGCGTGATGCGAAAGCAAATGACAGGTCAGCGTGAACAGTACGGGAGTACTGTTCATCTATTTATAGACGCGGGACGCAGCCCACGTAAAATTACATCCATGTCCATTACATTTGTTAACGGTTTATGGAAATCTATTGAGGACCCCGAAGTCTTTTTATCTTTAAGTCGGTTCCCCCTTGTGCTATCGCGCCGAAGCTTCCCTGCGTACAGCTTCGGCTGCCCTCGACCTTCGTCTGGCTCAGCCTTCGTCCTGGTCGTGCTCCATATCCATAATTCTGAATCCGAAAATACCTGTTCATATAATTCACTTGGAAAGCATTGTCAAATCATGTTTTTGAGGACCTTCGGAGGACGAAGGCCCCCAACAGTACCTAAGAACAAAGCCTAAACTTGTTTTGTAGGTTTATACATCCGGGGGCTCAAGATTGGATCATTGATAGCAGGTGCACAAACCACATGACTGGGGAGAAAAGGATGTTCTCCTCCTATGAGAAAAACCATGATCCCCAAAGAGCTATCACATTCGGGGATGGAAATCAAGGTTTGGTCAAAGGACTTGGTAAAATTGCTATATCACCTGACCATTCTATTTCCAATGTTTTTCTTGTAGATTCCTTAGATTACAATTTGCTTTCAGTTTCTCAATTATGCAAAATGGGCTACAATTGTCTTTTTACGGATATAGATGTTACTGTCTTTAGAAGAAGTGATGATTCAGTAGCATTTAAGGGAGTGTTAGAGGTTCAGCTATACTTAGTTGATTTTAATAGAGCTGAACTCGACACTTGCTTAATTGCTAAGACTAACATGGGTTGGCTCTGGCATCGCCGACTAGCCCACGTTGGGATGAAGAATCTTCATAAGCTTCTAAAGGGAGAGCACATTTTGGGACTAACAAATGTTCATTTTGAGAAAGACAGGATTTGTAGCGCATGTCAAGGAGGGAATCAAGTTGGTGTTCACCATCCACACAAGAACATCATGACGACCGACAGGCCGCTTGAACTACTCCACATGGACCTATTCGGCCCGATAGCTTACATAAGCATCGGCGGGAGTAAGTATTGTCTTGTAATTGTGGATGATTATTCTCGCTTCACTTGGGTGTTCTTTTTGCAGGATAAATCTCAAACCCAAGAGACCTTAAAGGGATTCTTGATACGGGCTCAAAATAAGTTCGGCTTAAGGATCAAAAAGATTAGAAGCGACAACGGGACGGAGTTCAAGAACTCTAAAATTGAAGGCTTTCTTGAGGACAAGGGCATCAAGCATGAGTTTTCTTCTCCCTACACGCCACAACAAAATGGTGTAGTGGAGAGGAAGAATAGAAATCTACTTGACATGGCGAGGACCATGCTTGATGAGTACAAGACTTCGGACCGGTTTTGGGCGGAAGCAATCAACACCGCTTGCTACGCCATCAACCGTCTCTACCTTCACCGAATCCTCAAGAAGACATCATATGAACTCCTAACCGATAAAAAGCCCAATGTTTCATATTTTAGAGTCTTTGGTAGCAAATGCTTTATTCTTGTTAAAAGAGGTAGAAAATCTAAATTTGCTCCTAAGGCTGTAGAAGGCTTTTTACTTGGTTATGACTCAAACACAAGAGCATATAGAGTCTTTAACAAGTCCACTGGACTGGTTGAAGTTTCTTGTGACATTGTGTTTGATGACACTAACGGCTCTCAAGTAGAGCAAGTTGATCTTGATGAGCTAGATGATGAAGAGGCTCCATGTGTCGCGCTAAGGAACATGTCCATTGAGGATGTGTGTCCTAAGGAATCCGAAGAGCCTCCACAAGCACAAGATCAACCATCTTCCTCCATGCAAGCATCTCCACCAACTCAAGATGAGGATCAAGCTCAAGATGATGAAAATGAAGATCAAGAGGAGCCACCTCAAGAGGAGGACAATGATCAAGGGGGAGATGCTAATGATCAAGATAAGGAAGATGATGAGGGTCCAAGACCGCCTCACCCAAGAGTCCACCAAGCAATACAAAGAGATCACCCCATGAACTCCATCCTCGGCGATATTCATAAGGGGGTAACTACTCGATCTCGTGTTGCTCATTTTTGTGAACATCACTCTTTTGTGTGTTCTATTGAGCCATACAGGGTGGAAGATGCACTAAGAGATTCAGATCGGGTGTTGGCAAGGCAAGAGGAACTCAACAACTTCACGAGGAATGAGGTATGGCATTTAGTTCCACGTCCTAACCAAAATGTTGTAGGAACCAAGTGGGTCTTCCGCAACAAGCAAGATGAGCATGGTGTGGTTGAAAGTCGCCTAGAGGGGGGGTGAATAGGGCGAATCTGAAATTTATAAACTTAAGCACAACTACAAGCCAGGGTTAGCGTTGGAAATATAAACGAGTCCGAGAGAGAGGGTGAAAACAAATCGCGAGCAAATAAAGAGTGAGACACGATGATTTGTTTTGCCGAGGTTCGGTTCTTGCAAACCTACTCCCCGTTGAGGTGGTCACAAAGACCGGGTCTCTTTCAACCCTTTCCCTCTCTCAAACGGTCACTTAGACCGAGTGAGCTTTTCTTCTCAATCAAACGGGACACAAAGTCCCTGCAAGGACCACCACACAATTGGTGTCTCTTGCCTTGGTTACAATTGAGTTTGATCACAAGAAAGAATGAGAAAAAGAAGCAATCCAAGCGCAAGAGCTCAAATGAACACAAGTCACTCTCTCACTAGTCACTATTTGATTTGGAATGAACTAAGGACTTGGGAGAGGATTTGATCTCTTTGGTGTGTCTTGTATTGAATACTATAGCTCTTGTAAGGTGTGGGAAGTTGGAAAACTTGGATGCAATGAATGGTGGGGTGGTTGGGGTATTTATAGCCCCAACCACCAAAAGTGGCCGTTGAGAGGCTGTCTGTCGCATGGCGCACCGGACAGTCTGGTGCGCCACCGGACACAGTCCGGTGCGCCTGCCACATCACCAAACCATTGGATTCCGACCATTGGAGCTTCTGTCTTCTAGGCCACCGGACAGTCTGGTTGTGCACCAGACAGGCACTGTTCAGTGTCTGATGCGCCATCTGGCTCTGCTCTGACTCTAGCGCGCACTGTAGCGCATTTAATGCCTTCTGCAGACGACCATTGGCGCGAAGTAGTCATTGCTCCGCTAGCATACCGAACAGTCCGGTGAATTATAGCGGAGAGGCCTCCAGAATTCCTGAAGGTGAGCAGTTCGGAGTTGGAGTCCCTGGTGCACCGGACACTGTCCGGTGACACACCGGACAGTCCGGTGCGCCAAACCAGGGCACACTTTGGTTGACTTTGCTCTCTTGTATTTGAATCCTTTTCAGTCTTTTTATTGGTTTGTTGTGAACCTTTAGCACCTGTAGAACTTATAATCTAGAGCAAACTAGTTAGTCCAATTATTTGTGTTGGGCAATTCAACCACCAAAATCAATTAGGAAAAAGGTGTAAGCCTAATTCCCTTTCAATCTCCCCCTTTTTGGTGATTGATGCCAACACAAACCAAAGCAAATATAGAAGTGCATAATTAAACTGGTTTGCATAATATAAGTGCAAAGGATACTAAGAATTGAACCAATAAATTCTCATAAGATATGCATGAATTGTTTCTTTATTTTTAACATTTTGGACCACGCTTGCACCACATGTTTTGTTTTTGCAAATTCTTTTGTAAATTCTTTTCAAAGTCCTTTTGCAAATGGTCAAAGGATACATGAATAAGATTTTGCAATTTTCTCCCCCTGTTTCAAATGCTTTTCCTTTGACTAAACAAAACTCCCCCTTAGTGAAATCCTCCTCTTAGTGTTCAAGAGAGTTTTAGATATTAGTTTTGAAGAGGGTGTACCAATTTGAAATTCTATCAAAAATAAGATACCAATTGGAAAATCATCATGAAAATCACCAATTGAGAAATCTTTTCTTAACTCAAATTTTGAAAATTGGTGGTGGTGGTGGTGCGGTCCCTTTGCTTTGGGCTAATACTTTCTCCCCCTTTGGCATGAATCGCCAAAAACAGATACTTGAGTGAAATATAAGCCCTTTTTAACTAATTTCTCCCCCTTTGGCGAATGAAGTAAGAGTGAAGAGTATACCAAAGACAGAGAGCGGCGCGGAGTGACGACGAAGGATGAGTAATTTCGATAGAGTGGAGTGGAAGCCTTTGTCTTCGCCGAAGACTCCAATTCCCTTTCAATCTATGACTTGGTTTGAAGTATACTTGAAAACACATTAGTCATAGCATATAAAAGAGACATAATCAAGGGTATATTAATGAGCTATGTGTAAAGCCCAAAATTTGGTAGAAAAAAAATAATATATCATGAAATAATAAAATAGAGAGATAAAATATATATATAATAGTGTGGTGAGAATTTTTTTTGAAGACCTTTAATCTATTAGGATCCTCCCTCCTCACATTCAATAATATTAAATTAGTTAAGTAACTAATAAATTGATAGAGAAAAGGGTTGATCTCTAAATGATGAATTTGTGGTGATGTATTTTATGGAAAACATAAACTTGACCTCCAATTCTAAATAAAAATATAAAGTAGAAAGTGTTTATGAAACCATTTATTGCTCCCATAAATAGAGGATAAGGAAAATAATAATAACAATAAATAAATACATGTATTTATATAAAAGTGTTTTGGGTATTATTTCCTTTTCTTTGTGCACACTCAATTAAGGGAATTAAAATAGTTAAATAACAAATAAATAAATATAAATGTAGTTCATGCTAATTTTTTATTTTGTATGATCATGCTTGAATGAAAATTTGAATTTGGAGATTCACAAATTTAAAATTTAAAACAGAAAAAAAATAGGTGAATAGAAAGTGAAAAATGGAAAAGAAAAAGATAAAGAAAACCTGTGCATGGGCCGTTTTCTCCCTTGGCCGGCCCACTCCCTCTCATCCCTCTGCCAGCCCATGTTGCGCGTGTAACACTGGCAGTGTGGGACCCACTGGCAGGAACAGAGCTCGGGTGACGCGCGCGCGAGGGTGCCGTCACCTTTTAACTGACCGGTGGGCCCCGGTCACCAGCGTCCCAGCCGCGTCCAGGCACCAGACCAGAACCGCTGCCATGTGGGACCCAGGAGTCAGATTCGTCCCTATCCTCTAACGGATTCCGCGCGCAGCTACCGCTCCGCGACCTGCGCTGGCGGGAGTTGTTGCGGATCCTCGTGATTCTTGAGCTCGGACTCACCCCGCTCTTATATAACCCGGCCGCTCCAGCTCCCTTACCCATCTCGTCGAGTACCCAGTCACAAATTGAACCGTAGGCGGAGGGGAGAGAAAAGGGACTGCCGCCATGGGATGATTTCCCATCCACGCCAGCGCCAGGTCTTCAATTGTGGCCGGGTAGCCTCGCCAGAGCGCATGGAAGACACGGCGACCATCAATTCAAGAAGTCCGGCGTCAATACTGGGGCGATTTCTCGCTGATGTTGAAGAACTACCCCTGCGCCGCTGTTCTCCGTTGACTGTCTACGCTGGCAGTCGATTTTAGTAAGAACCTACTCTCTCTGACTCGCCATGACCTATGCATCGTGTCGTGAGTTTCGTTCATGACGGTGGGGCATCGAAACTGCGCGTCGCAGTTCTCTGGCGTGGACCGCCGCCGCGGGGGAAGGCCCTGTGCCGCTGTGCCGGTCGCCTGGGGAGGGAGATGATATGTAAGCCGTGGAGTGGTAAACGGACGGCTGGGATTCGGTCGGGGATGTAGTTCGGTGGGATCCGATATCCACCGTTGGATCGGCAATGGATGGGCGAGGAGTCGCGGACCGGTGATCCATCCGTGAACGGTCGAGATTAAAACGTCGACACTGTTTCGGGTTGATCGCTTCCACACCGTTGATCTTCACGTCTAGGGTCAGGATCGGGTTCATGTTACTTTGAATCACCACCCTCGGTTCCGGATCTATGGGTTCATATAAGCATACTACGATGATCTAATCGTGGTCGTTCAATTCTGATCTGGCGGCTGATAATAAACCATACCTCTTCGACCTGGTAATCTTGCTAAAGAGACCCTGCCTTATTTCAAAAACCAACCCGCCATCCAATACAACATTAAAAGCATTACAATAAGGTCCTAGAATTTACATAGAACCCCCTGAACCTTCAGAAAATCGTGTCGCAGTCCAAATAAAACTCCAGATTAATAAAATAAATCAGAAAATGGGTTTTTAGTATAAAATAAATCCAGAAACTTGTTTAATTCATATTTAATTTATTTTAGCTCCTTTTTAACCCATTCCAATTGCAATAATCTTGTATTAATATTGTCTATCAACTAGTAACACTTTTTAGCCATGAAACTAGAATTAAAATGGTTCATTAGGATTAATCTATTCTATGCACTAAATAATTTCGGAAATTCATAACTTAATAACCGTAGCTCCGAATTTAGTGATTCTTGTTCCTACGATCTCGTAGAGACGAGTAGAAAATTCTTATGCAGTTTGTTCTTATGATTGGTGTGATGTTAATTTTGCCTATACCATGTTTGTTTGTATTGCTATGACTAGCGCGAGGTTATGAGCCACCTGAAGAGCAAGTTAGTACCTGGAATCTCAAGTCCTAGGCAAGTTGTGCCCTTGATCACTTCTTTTTACCCACTCATGTTCTAATTAATCATAATGATCTGTATAGGTTAATTTTGATGGGGCCAATAGGTTACCCTAGTTTGATTATCTTTATACCTTGTTTACCACTGAACTTTTTGGGTAGTACTTGCTAGTGCTTTATGTGGTTTTGGGTATGAAGATACATTATTCATGGTCACACTTTTATTATCTATTTATTATTACTGTTCATGATAAGATCATTATGTTAATTGGAACATGGAGCGACCATCCGGGAAAACAGTGCTACCACAAGGGTTTATGGACGCCCTTGGCTGATTAATTAGGAAAGCTAGTGGAAGACTACCTTACCCGAAAGGGGCAAGGGCAGTAGGGGAATGGTCAGTGTAGGGAGGTCCTTGGGATGATTTTGCTGCGATGGCGGTCATGCGAGGGGTCCCTACATTGGAGCTTCCTATAAACTGTAGCGGGTTTTCTGAAGCTAGTGGAACTTTGTAAAGGCCTCATAGTGTTACCCTGCCTCGCCTCCTTGGTAGAGGTGTATGGGAAGTCGCGATCCCTTGGCAGATGGGTAACATGACTTGTGGGTAAAGATGCGTAACCTCTGCAGAGTGTAAAACTGGTATACTAGCAGTGCCCACGGTCATGAGCAGCTCAGACCCTCACATGATTAATTTATGGAACTAAATTCAATTTGTCATATGCATTGCATCGCAAGTGATGTTATTACTTTTCTTAATTTGGTTGGTATTTACTTATACTTAGTAACTGCTAATAAAAATTTGACCAACTTTAAAAGCAATGCTCAGCTCTAACCATCCTCTTTGGTAAGCCTTACACTTCACGTGAGCTCCCACCTTTGGCGAGTTCATGCACATTATTCCCCACAACTTGTTGAGCGATGAACGTATGTGAGCTCACTCTTGCAGGCTCACACCCCCCCACAGATCAAGAACAGGTACCACAGGATGAGGCGCATGGAGGATGCTGCGATGTGTTCGTGAGAGGTCTAGGCCGTCGTCTTCCAGTCAACTTTGGGTTGCTGGACGTTGTCTCCTTATAATGTAATTACTTATTTATTTTGTACAGAACCCCTATTATATATAGTAAAGAAGTGACATTCAATCATGTGCCATGATTCATCATATGTGTGAGACTTGGTCCCAGCACACCTGGTGATTATGTTCGCGCCCGGGTCTTGGTGCCCTGAAACCCGGGTGTGACACTATGTGTGCAAAACATCAAAAGAAATTCTGAGAATCAAGAATATTTAGCTCATGCCTAAGTTTGTTAAATGTTTGTTCATCTAGTGGCTTGGTAAAGATATCGGCTAATTGTTCTTTAGTGTTAATATATGCAATCTCGATATCCCCCTTTTGTTGGTGATCCCTTAGAAAATGATACCGAATGGCTATGTGTTTAGTGCGGCTATGTTCAACAGGATTATCCGCCATGCGGATTGCACTCTCATTATCACATAGAAGAGGAACTTTGGTTAATTTGTAACCATAGTCCCTAAGGGTTTGCCTCATCCAAAGCAATTGCCCGCAACAATGGCCTGCGGCAATATACTCGGCTTCGGCGGTAGAAAGAGCTACAGAATTTTGCTTCTTTGAAGCCCAAGACACCAGAGACCTTCCCAAGAACTGGCAAGTCCCCGATGTGCTCTTTCTATTAATTTTACACCCCGCCCAATCGGCATCCGAATAACCAATTAATTCAAATGTGGATCCTCTAGGATACAAAAGCCCAAACTTAGGAGTATAAACTAAATATCTCAAGATTCGTTTTACGGCCGTAAGGTGAGCTTCCTTAGGGTCGGCTTGGAATCTTGCACACATGCATACGGAAAGCATTATATCCGGTCGTGAAGCACATAAATAGAGTAAAGAACCTATCATCTGTTAGAAATATGCCCTAGAGATAATCATAGAGATGAGCATATTTCTTTGTATCCATGATATATATATTGCTTAATTGAATATCCATGGAAGGCACCTTATATTGATTAGCAATTATGTGAATTGTTTGTGAGATTCTTTACTTATACGGTTATTCTAAATGATGTCCCTAGTCAGAGTCGATGACTAGCACATGTATTAGTTGATGACTACATTTCACAAGTCATGAACATGGAGATGTTAAACTAATAATGTGGGCGCATGTATGACATGAGGCTGGACCGACCCAACGTAAGATATTGTAATATAGTTCTCTTTTTGCAACATGAATACTGTATCCTTAGACCTGAGATTGTCGCATGTTCTCAAGATGTGAATTGACTTACTTAGGGACTATCAAACGCTATTCCATAACTGGGTAGTTATAAAGGTAGTTTTGGGTTTGTCAGGAAGCATGTTGTGAGGCATGGTCAGTCAAGATGGAATTTGTCCCTCTCTTTGTGAGAGATATCTCTGGGCCCCTCGAGTGATTGGATCAAGAAATGCATGGCCGTGCTAGGGTTAAGAGTTAACCATTGAAAGGATTCCAATTCACAGTATCGAGAAAGAGAGGTCAGCTTAGAGCCAGACCAAATATCGTGAGACAAAGGGAACAACATGTACGTAATGTTGCAATGGTTCGTCTGATATGATCTTTACGTGAGCATAGGAGTTGACATGTCTTGCTAGAGGCTGCTGTCAATTATTGGGCCAAGTAAGAGTACTCGGGCTATGTCTATTTGTACGTGAACCTATAGGGTCACACACTTAAGGGGAAGGAAGCCTAACTCGGATTAGATCCGAAATTAGACTGGGCTTTAGGGTTAATGATGGGCCTCGGTCTCAGAAGCCCACCATAACGCCTATATAATGAGGGGTGGGGGCGCGGTTAGGCTTAACCTAATTTGCCACCAGCAAACGAGCAGCCGCCGCTCACCTCTCACCCTCGCCAAGCCGCCGTCGCGAACCTAGCAGTTCGGTACGCGGCGCTTCCTCCCTGTACGTGTGAATACCTCGGAGGTGCTGCATCTGGAGCACTAGGACGAACTGTGCGAGGACGTGAAGGACGCCGACGACTGCACGGCACTGCTCGACGCGTTCGTCTACATCGAGACGTCTTCCGCTGCTCTGCGCGTCTAGTGGTAATTCCATGACCTATAACCACAGTAGTTCTTGGTATTATGGGGTTGAAAATTTTGTTTTGCGTTAGCGTAGCCTCCCCGTAATCCTACAGTTGTATCAGAGCCAGGTTCTGCGTAGTTTTAGGTCTGGATGCACGGTTTGATTAGATCAATTGGTTATAAAGGGTTGAAGTAGATTACGTCGGATATGACTGAAAAGATTAGTTCATCCTTCTCTGTTATGTGCGCGACTTGCCCCTACCGGCTGGAATCACCATCGGGGCTAACTGCGTACACAACCAGCATATTGACGTAATAGATCGACGTCATGAGTGTAATCTTCTTCGGGTCGAAAATCTCGGATTTGGGATGATTTGATCAACCGCATGAGATTTCCAGTGGAATTTCCATACATACGATGCATGGACCGCCATGGCTATCTGCTGTAGTGGCGAACATATAGAAACATGTTTGTCTAACCTGTTTTTGCAGGGCATCTTGTGATCGGTATGGCTATTGTGTATATGATGCATATTAATGAATTATTCATGACCTGCGTGTCGTGACCTGGGCAATACGACTGGAGCCATATGTATTGTCCAAATTTAATGTAATGACCTGCGTGTCAACATGTGATGATCCAAAGCGTATATGTAATTTGTTTACCAGCATACGTTAGATAGGTCTTGAAGGACTCATCACCTGAAGGATGTCATACCTATATCATGGAGATGGAGATCATCGTGATGGACAGATTATTGGAGATGGGGATCACCATGTGACAGCAAGCCATACCGAATCACAACTGTTGTGTGAATGCTATTCTTAATGTTCTACTTGTTCATATTGCATATATGTCTTTGTGTGCGATGATATAAGTAGGACGATCCCTCATAAATGTTTAAGCTTAAATGCCTCTCCAAACCTTGCACTATCATAAGTCTTGTACAATTGGTGGTGGGTCTATGAAATTAGGGTGCCACCAGTTTTCCTTGACTAGATAGGTTTGTATCGGATACGAACTGCAGAAAGGGTTGGTTAACTTAAACAAAGTCAGCTTAATGGTTAAGGACTTTGAGGCATAAGGTTGGGAGCCGAGACATAGAGATGTCCCCAACAACAGGAGTCATATATATGATATGATTAGCAAGGAGTTGCTTACCGATCTACCTTGTCTTCTAGCGGTGATGCTAAAGCTCACTAGTAGACTTGTTAGTTGTGGGTTCTGAATCACTAAGTATCAATCGAGGGATATTGATTTTAGTGGGAGTAGACTATTAAATGTTTAATATGATTTACTCTGTCATGGATATTTTTGTCTTAGTATTTTGCATTATTTTGTTGTAGATAAATGGCACCTAGCACACCAACATTTACTTTGCGATCAATTCTTGAAAAGGTTAAGTTAAATGGAACAAACTATACAGATTGGATCCGTAACCTAAGAATTGTTCTCAGGGCTGAAAAAAAGGAAGACGTTCTAGACACCCCACTACCAGAGGATCCTGGTGAAAATGCAACTGCTGCAGCTAAAACCGCTTACAAGAAAGCAATGGATACTAATCTTGAAGTGAGTTGCCTAATGCTTGCTTGCATGGAGACTGAGCTGCAGATGCAGTTTGAGACAAACCATGAGGTGCACGATATGATCGTGGCGCTCAAGGATATGTTCCAGACTCAGGCTAGGACTGAAAGGTTCAATGTGTCCAAAGCCTTTCTGGAATGCAAGCTAGCAGAAGGCGCAGCAGTTGGGCCACACGTAATCAAAATGGTTGGTTACAGTCAGAGGTTGGAGAAGCTTGGCTTCCCAATAAGCCAAGAGTTGGCCACTGACTTCATTTTGGCATCTCTTCCGCCCAGCTATAGAAACTTCATCACGAACTACCATATGCATGGGGCGGAGAGGGGCCTCAATGAACTATGTGGCATGCTGAAAACTGTAGAGGGGGACATGAAGAAAAGCGCTGGCAGCAGCGGCCATGTGATGGCGGTCCAAAATAAACCCAACTTTAAGAAGAAGGGTAAATCTCAAAAGAAGAAGGGCAAGGCAAAGGATATAGTATCCAAGCCAAATCAAAAGCCCAAGGCTGGACCAGCTGCAGATGCAGAGTGCTTTTATTGCAAAGAACTTGGTCACTGGAAAAGGAATTGCAAGCAGTACTTGGCCTCTATTAAGGATCGTGGCGGTAAGGGTACAGCCGCAGCAGGTACACTTGCTATTCACATTACAGAAATTTTTCTTGCTGATTCTTATATTAATTCTTGGGTATTTGATACCGGATCGGTTGCCCATATTTGCAATTCGATGCAGGGAATGATAAGAAGTAGAAGCGTGAAAAGAGGAGAAGTTGATTTCCGGGTAGGCAATAATGCAAGAGTTGCTGCGTTGACCGTCGGGACGATGCAACTCCACCTCCCATCAGGATTTATTTTGGAGTTAAATAATTGTTATCTAGTTCCTAGTATGAGTCGAAACATTATGTCTCCTTCATGTTTGATGAAGGATGGTTATTCATTTGCGAGTGAAAACAATGGTTGTGTGATCTCTAAGAATGGCATGTTTGTGGCTTTTGCATCCATTATGAATGGGTTATTCATTTTAAATCTTGATGATGCACCTATCTGTAATATTAGTGCTAAAAGGCCTCGGCCTAATGATTTAAGTCCTACCTACATGTGGCACTGTCGTTTGGGTCATATAAGTGAGAATCGCATGAAGAAGCTTCATTCTGATGGGCTTTTAACTTCGTTTGATTTTGAATCATACGAGACATGTGAAGCTTGCTTACTTGGTAAGATGACCAAGGCGCCCTTCACGGGTTTACCGGAGAGGACGTTAGATTTATTGGAACTCATACATACTGATGTGTGCGGACCAATGAGTACGACAGCTAGGGGAGGATTCCAATACTTCATAACCTTCACTGATGATTTTAGTAGATATGGGTATGTCTACTTATGAAACACAAGTCTGAATCCTTAGAAAAGTTCAAAGAGTTTCAGAATGAAGTAGAAAATCAGCGTGGCAAGAAAATTAAAGCACTGCGATCAGATCGTGGAGGTGAATATTTGAGTCATGAGTTTAGCAATCATCTAAAGAGTTGTGGAATTATTCCACAGCTTACGCCGCCTGGAACGCCTCAGAGGAATGGCGTGTCTGAGCGACGTAATCGGACTTTATTGGATATGGTTCGATCAATGATGAGCCAGTCGGACCTACCTTTGTCGTTTTGGGGATACGCTCTAGAAACAGCAGCTTTCACACTAAATAGGGTACCGTCTAAGTCCGTAGTTAAGACACCATATGAGATGTGGACTGGGAAGACTCCCAGTTTGTATTTTCTGAAGATTTGGGGTTGTGAGGTTTACGTCAAGCGACTTCAGTCAGATAAACTCACTCCAAAATCGGACAAGTGCATGTTCGTGGGATATCCAAAGGAAACTTTAGGATATTACTTTTACCACCGGTCAGAGGGCAAAGTGTTTGTCGCCTGGAACGGTGTGTTCTTAGAGAAAGAGTTTCTCAAAAGAGAGAAAAGTAAACAAAAGGTGTATCTTGAAGAAGTTCAGGATGAGCCAGTGGGACAAGATTCAATAAGTGATGCTAATGTAGCAGAACAAGTTGAGACGTCTATGGCAAGAGAATCACCACCACAACCACGAAGGTCAGCAAGGCTTCGCGAGGCACGAGGAGAAGTGCTATTGTTGGGCAATGGGGAAGTGTTGTTGTTAGACAACGACAAACCTGCAACATATTCAGAAGCGATGATGGACCCAGATTCTGAGAAATGGCATGTCGCCATGAGATCCGAGATAGATTCCATGGGAGAAAATCAAGTTTGGAACTTGGTTGACCCGCCTGATGGTGTTAGACCTATAGAATGCAAATGGATCTATAAGAAGAAGAAAGACATGGATGGAAATGTTCACATCTATAAGGCTCGACTTGTTGCAAAGGGTTTTTCGACAAGTTCAAGGAGTTGACTATGACGAGACATTCTCG
Source organism: Zea mays (assembly GCF_902167145.1). Classification (NCBI taxonomy): domain Eukaryota; kingdom Viridiplantae; phylum Streptophyta; class Magnoliopsida; order Poales; family Poaceae; genus Zea; species Zea mays. The sequence continues at coordinate 61,502,636 of NC_050096.1, read as the reverse complement.
CCAGTAGCGATGCTTAAATCTATTCGGATCATTTTAGCTATTGCCGCATATTTCAATTATGAGATTTGGCAGATGGATGTCAAAACAGCTTTCCTTAATGGAAACCTAGATGAGGACGTGTATATGATACAGCCCGAGGGTTTTGTCGATCCGATCAATGCTGGAAAGATATGCAAACTTCAGAAATCCATTTATGGGTTGAAACAAGCATCACGGAGTTGGAACATTCGTTTTGATGAAGTGATCAAAGGGCTTGGTTTTCATCAGAATGAAGAAGAAGCTTGTGTTTACAAGAAGGAAAGTGGGAGCGCTGTTGTATTTCTGATCTTGTATGTGGATGACATATTATTGATTGGGAATGACATTCCTATGCTGGAGTCCGTCAAGGCTTCACTGAAAAAGGGTTTTTCTATGAAGGACTTAGGGGAAGCAGCATATATTTTGGGCATAAGGATATATAGAGATAGGTCGAAGAGGCTTATAGGATTAAGTCAAGATACGTACATTGACACGGTTTTGAAACGGTTCAACATGGAACAGTCCAAGAAAGGGTTCATACCTATGTCACATGGTAAACACCTTAGCCAGATGCAATGTCCTGCGACGGCTAATGAGCGGGAGCGCATGAGTAAGGTACCATACGCCTCAGCAATTGGATCAATCATGTATGCCATGATAAGTACACGCCCAGATGTTTCATATGCTATAAGTGCTACGAGTAGGTACCAGGCTGATCCAGGTGAGGATCACTGGACAGCGGTAAAAGGCATTCTTAAGTACTTAAGAAGGACTAAAGATATGTTCCTGGTATATGGGGGTAAGGAGGAGCTCGTTGTAACTGGTTACACCGATGCTAGCTTCCAAACTGACCCAGACGAGTTAAAAGCGCAATCAGGTTTTGTGTTCACAATAAATGGTGGTGCTGTTAGTTGGAAGAGTTCCAAACAGGAGACTGTGACTGATTCTACAACAGAAGCCGAGTAGATTGCAGCTTCTGAATCTGCGAAGGAAGGTGTTTGGATAAGGAAGTTCCTCATCGAGCTTGGTGTGTTTCCTAATGCTTCTAGTCCATTGAACCTCTATTGTGACAACAATGGGGCTATTGCGCAAGCTAAGGAGCCAAGGAACCACCAGAAAAACAAACACGTACTGCGGAAGTTTCACCTCATACGGGAATTCATTAGGCGGGGTGAGATAAAGATTTGCAAAATACATACGGATTTGAATGTTGCTGATCCTTTGACAAAACCTCTTCCACAACCTAAGCATGAGGCACACATGAGATCTATGGGTATTAGATATCTTCTAGATTAACTCTAGTGCAAGTGGGAGACTGTTAGAAATATGCCCTAGAGATAATCATAGAGATGAGCATATTTCTTTGTATCCATGATATATATATTGCTTAATTGAATATCCATGGAAGGCACCTTGTATTGATTAGCAATTATGTGAATTGTTTGTGAGATTCTTTACTTATATGGTTATTCTAAATGATGTCCCTAGTCAGAGTCGATGACTAGCACATGTATTAGTTGATGACTACATTTCACAAGTCATGAACATGGAGATGTTAAACTAATAATGTGGGCGCATGTATGACATGAGGCTGGACTGACCCAACGTAAGATATTGTAATATAGTTCTCTTTTTGCAACATGAATACTGTATCCTTAGACCTGAGATTGTCGCATGTTCTCAAGATGTGAATTGACTTACTTAGGGACTATCAAACGCTATTCCATAACTGGGTAGTTATAAAGGTAGTTTTGGGTTTGTCAGGAAGCATGCTGTGAGGCATGGTCAGTCAAGATGGAATTTGTCCCTCTCTTTGTGAGAGAGATATCTCTGGGCCCCTCGAGTGATTGGATCAAGAAATGCATGGCCGTGCTAGGGTTAAGAGTTAACCATTGAAAGGATTCCAATTCACAGTATCGAGAAAGAGAGGTCAGCTTAGAGCCAGACCAAATATCGTGAGACAAAGGGAACAACATGTACGTAATGTTGCAATGGTTCGTCTGATATGATCTTTACGTGCGCATAGGAGTTGACATGTCTTGCTAGAGGCCGCTGTCAATTATTGGGCCAAGTAAGAGTACTCGGGCTATGTCTATTTGTACGTGAACCTATAGGGTCACACACTTAAGGGGAAGGAAGACTAACTCGGATTAGATCCGAAATTAGACTGGGCTTTAGGGTTAATGATGGGCCTCGGTGTCAGAAGCCCACCATAACGCCTATATAATGAGGGGCGGGGGCGCGGTTAGGCTTAACCTAATTTGCCACCAGCAAACGAGCAGTCGCCGCTCACCTCTCGCCCTCGCCAAGCCGCCTTCGCGAACCTAGCAGTTCGGTACGCGGCGCTTCCTCCCTGTACGTGTGGATACCTCGGAGGTGCTGCATCTGGAGCACTAGGACGAACCGTGCGAGGACGTGAAGGACGCCGACGACTGCACGGCACTACTCGACGCGTTCGTCTACATCGAGACGTCTTCCGCTGCTCTGCGCGTCTAGTGGTAATTCCATGACCTATAACCGCAGTAGTTCTTGGTATTATGGGGTTGAAAATTTTGTTTTGCGCTAGCGTAGCCTCCCCGTAATCCTACATCATCGACCGGTATACCTTTTGATCTACGGATTTACCTCCCGTGTCGAGGTCGAGATGCCCATTAGTTCCCATGAGTGTCTTGATGGGATTGGCATCCTTCATCCCAAACTTGTTTAGAATGTCTTGAATATACTTCGTTTGGCTAATGAAGGTGCCCTCTTGGAGTTGCTTCACTTGAAATCCTAAGAAGTACTTCAACTCCCCCATCATAGACATCTCGAATTTTTGTGTCATGATCCTACTAAATTCCTCACATGTAGATTCGTTAGTAGACCCAAATATAATATCATCAACATAAATTTGGCATACAAACAAATCATTTGCAAGTGTTTTAGTAAATAAAGTAGGATCGGCTTTACCGACTTTGAAGCCATTAGTGATAAGAAAATCTCTTAGGCATTCATACCATGCTCCTGGGGCTTGCTTGAGCTCATAAAGCGCCTTAGAGAGTTTGTAAACATAGTTAGGGTACTCACTATCTTCAAAGTCGGGAGGCTGCTCAACATAGACCTCTTCCTTGATTGGTCCATTGAGGAAGGCACTCTTCACGTCCATTTGGTAAAGCTTGAAGCCATGGTAAGTAGCATAGGCAAGTAAAATGCAAATTGATTCTAGCCTAGCTACGGGTGCATAGGTTTCACCAAAATCCAATCCTTCGACTTGTGAATATCCCTTGGCCACAAGTCGAGCTTTGTTCCTTGTCACCACACCATGCTCATCTTGCTTGTTGCGGAAAACCCACTTGGTTCCTACAACATTTTGGTTAGGATGTGGAACTAAATGTCATACCTCATTCCTTGTGAAATTGTTGAGCTCCTCTTGCATTGCCACCACCCAATCCAAATCTTGAAGTGCTTCCTCTACCCTGTGTGGCTCAATAGAGGAAACAAAAGAGTAGTGTTCACAAAAATGAGCAACACGAGATCGAGTAGTTACCCCCTTTTGAATATCGCCGAGGATGGTGTTCACGGGGTGATCTCGTTGTATTGCTTGGTGGACTCTTGGGTGTGGCGGCCTTGGAACTTGTTCATCTTCCTCATCTTGATCATGGGCATCTCCCCCTTGATCATTGCTCTCCTCTTGAGGTGGCTCATCCTCTTGATCTTCTCCTTCATCATCTTGAGCCTTATCCTCATCTTAAGTTGGTGGAGATGCTTGCATGGAGGAAGACGGTTGATCTTGTGCTTGTGGAGGCTCTTCAGATTCCTTAGGACACACGTCCCCAATGGACATGTTCCTTAACGCAACGCGCGGAGCCACTTCATCATCTAGCTCATCAACATCAACTTGCTCTACTTGAGAGCCGTTAGTCTCATCAAACACAATGTCACAAGAAACTTCAACTAGTCCAGATGACTTGTTAAAGACTCTATATGCCCTTGTGTTTGAATCATATCCTAGTAAAAAGCCTTCTACAGCCTTAGGAGCAAATTTAGATTTTCTACCTCTCTTAACAAGAATAAAACATTTGCTACCAAAGACTCTAAAATATGAAACATTGGGCTTTTTACCGGTTAGGAGTTCATACGATGTCTTCTTGAGGATTCAGTGTAGATACAATCGGTTGATGGCGTAGCACGCGGTGTTGACCGCCTCGGCCCAAAACCGATCTGAAGTCTTGCACTCATCAAGCATGGTTCTTGCCATGTCCAATAGAGTTCGATTCTTCCTCTCCACTACACCATTTTGTTGTGGCATGTAGGGAGAAGAGAACTCATTCTTGATGCCCTCCTCCTCAAGGAAGCCTTTAATTTGAGAGTTCTTGAACTTCGTCCCGTTGTCGCTTCTTATTTTCTTGATCCTTAAGCCGAACTCATTTTGAGCCTGTCTCAAGAATCCCTTTAAGGTCTCTTGGGTATGAGATTTTTCCTGCAAAAGAACACCCAAGTGAAGCGAGAATAATCATCCACAATAACTAGACAGTACTTACTCCCGCCGATGCTTATATAAGCTATCGGGCCGAATAGATCCATGTGTAGGAGCTCGAGTGGCCTGTCAGTCGTCATGATGTTCTTATGTGGATGATGAACACCAACTTGCTTCCCTGCCTGACATGCGCTACAAACCCTGTCTTTCTCAAAATGAACATTTGTTAGTCCCAAAATGTGTTCTCCCTTTAGAAGCTTGTGAAGATTCTTCATTCCAACATGTGCTAGTCGGCAATGCCAGAGCCAGACCATGTTAGTCTTAGCAATTAAGCAAGTGTCGAGTTCAGCTCTATTAAAATCTACTAAGTATAGCTGACCCTCTAGCACTCCCTTAAATGCTACTGAATCATCATTTCTTCTAAAGATAGTAACACCTATATCCGTAAAAAGACAGTTGTAACCCATTTTACATAATTGCGAAACTGAAAGCAAGTTGTAATCTAAAGAATCTACAAGAAAAACATTGGAAATGGAATGGTCAGGTGATATAGCAATTTTACCCAATCCTTTGACCAAACCTTGATTTCCATCCCCGAATGTGATCGCTCTTTGGGGATCTTGGTTTTTCTCGTAGGAGGAGAACATCTTCTTCTCCCCTGTCATATGGTTTGTGCATCCGCTGTCGATAATCCAACTTGAGCCCCCGGATGCATAAACCTACAAAACAAATTTAGTTCTTGATTTTAGGTACCCAAACGGTTTTGGGTCCTTTGACATTAGATACAAGAACTTTGGGTACCTAAACACAAGTCTTTGACCCCTTGTGCTTGCCCCCAACATACTTGGCAACTACTTTGCCGGATTTGTTAGTCAAAACATAAGATGCATCAAAAGTTTTAAATGAAATGTTAGAATCATTTGATGCAATAGGAGTTTTCTTCTTAGGAAATTTAGCATGGGTTGATTGCCTAGAGCTAGATGTCTCACTCTTATACATAAAAGCATGATTAGGACCAGAGTGAGACTTCCTAGAGTGAAATCTCCTAATCTTGTGCTCGGGGTAACCGACAGGGTACAAAATGTAACCCTCGTTATCCTGAGGCATGGGAGCCTTGCCCTTAACAAAATTAGACAATCTTTTAGGAGGGGCATCAAGTTTGACATTGTCTCCCTTTTGGAAGTCAATGCCATCCTTGATGCCAGGGCGTCTCCCACTATAGAGCATGCTTCTAGCAAATTTAAATTTTTCATTTTCTAAGTCATGCTCATTAATCTTAGCATTAAGTTGAGCTATGTGATCATTTTGTTTCTTAATTAAGGCTAGGTGATCATGAATAGCATCAACATTAATATCTCTACATCTAGTACAAATGGAAACATGCTCAACGTTAATGTAGAGGGTTTGCAAGTTTTTAGTTCAACAATCTTAGCATGTAAAATGTCATTTTCACTACTAAGATTGGATATGGTAACATTGCAAACATCTAAGTCCTTAGCCTTAGCAATTAATTTTTCATTTTCGTTTCTAAGGCTAGTAAGAGAAACATTCAATTCTTCAATCTTAGCAAGTAAATTAACATTATCATCTCTAAGATTGGAAATTGAATCATCACAAACATTTGAATCAACGTTAGCAATTAATCTAGCATTCTCATTTCTAAGGTTGGTAACAATATCATGGCATGTGCTTAGCTCACTAGATAATTTTTCACATTTTTCGACTTCTAGAGCATAAGCATTCTTAACCTTAACATGCTTCTTATTTTCCTTAATTAGGAAGTCATCTTGGGAATCCAAGAGTTCATCCTTCTCATGAATGGCACTAATTAATTCATTTAACTTTTCTTTTTGTTGCATGTTTAGGTTGGCAAAAAGGGTGCGCAAGTTATCCTCCTCATCACTAGAATTGTCTTCATCACTAGGAAGTCGTCTTGATTTTACCTTCTTCCTTTTGCCGTCCTTTGCCATGAGGCACTTGTGGCCGACGTTGGGGAAGAGGAGCCCTTTGGTGACGGCGATGTTGGCGGCGTCCTCGTCGTCGGAGGAGTCGGTGGAGGTCTCGTCATAGTCCCACTCCCGGCAAACATGGACATCGCCGCCCTTCTTCTTGTAATACCTCTTCTTTTCTCTCTTCTTTCCCTTCTTGTCGTCACCCCTGTCACTATCACTAGATAATGGACATTTAGCAATGAAATGACCGGGCTTACCACACTTGTAGCACACCTTCTTGGAACGGGGCTTGTAATCTTTCCCCTTCCTTTGTTTGAGGATTTGACGGAAGCTCTTGATGATGAGCGCCATCTCCTCATTGTCGAGCTTGGAGGCGTCGATGGGGATTCTACTTGGAGTAGAATCTTCTTTCTTCTCCTCTGTTGCTTTGAATGCAACGGGTTGTGCTTCGGGCGTGGAGGAGTCGCCTTGCTCGATGATCTTTTTGGAGCCTTTGATCATTATCTCAAAGCTCACAAATTTACCTATGACCTCCTCGGGAGACATTAGCGTGTATCTAGGATCACCTCGAATTAATTGAACTTGCGTAGGGTTAAGGAAAACGAGAGATCTTAGAATAACCTTGACCATCTCATGGTCATCCCATTTGGTGCTCCCGAGGTTGCGCACTTGGTTCACCAAGGTCTTCAAGCGGTTGTACATGGCTTGTGGGTCTTCCCCTTGGTGAAGTCTAAATCGACCGAGCTCCCCCTCGATCGTCTCTCTCTTGGTGATCTTGGTCACCTCGTCTCCTTCGTGCGTGGTCTTGAGCACGTCCCAAATCTCCTTGGCGCTCTTTAACCCTTGCACCTTGTTATACTCCTCTCGACTTAGAGAGGCGAGGAGTATAGTGGTGGATTGGGAGTTGAAGTGTCGGATTTGGGTGACCTCGTCCGAATCATAGTCTTCATCCCCCGGTGATGGTACCTGTACTCCAATCTCAACAACATCTCAAATGCTAGTGTGGAGTGAGGTTAGATGATGCCTCATTTTATCACTCCACATATTATAATCTTCACCATCAAACATAGGTGGTTTGCCTAATGGGACGGAAAGTAATGGAGTACGTTTGGAAATGCGAGGGTAGCGTAGGGGGATCTTACTAAACTTTTTGTGCTCATGGCGCTTAGAAGTTACGGACGGCGTGTCGGAGCCGGAGGTGGATGGCGACAAAGAGTCGGTCTCGTAGTAGACCACCTTCTTCATTTCTTCTTCTTGTCACCACTCCGACGTGACTTGTCGTGTGAAGGGGATCCCTTCACCTTGTTGGCGGACTCCCCGGATGGAGCCTTCCCATGGCTTGAGGCGGGCTTCTCGCCGGTACCGATCTCCCTCTTGGCGGATGCTCCTGACATCACTTCGAGCGGTTAGGCTCTAATGAAGCACCGGGCTCTGATACCAATTGAAAGTCGCCTAGAGGGGGGTGAATAGGGCGAATCTGAAATTTATAAACTTAAGCACAACTACAAGCCGGGGTTAGCGTTGGAAATATAAACGAGTACGAGAGAGATAAATCGCAAGAAAATAAAGAGTGAGACACAATGATTTGTTTTACCGAGGTTCGGTTCTTGCAAACCTACTCCCCGTTGAGGTGGTCACAAAGACCGGGTCTCTTTCAACCCTTTCCCTCTCTCAAATGGTCACTTAGACCAAGTGAGCTTCTCTTCTCAATCAAACGGGACACAAAGTCCTCGCAAGGACCACCACACAATTGGTGTCTCTTTCCTTGGTTACAATTGAGTTTGATCACAAGAAAGAATGAGAAAAGAAGCAATCCAAGTGCAAGAGCTCAAATAAACACAAGTCACTCTCCCACTAGTCACTATTTGATTTGGAATGAACTAAGGACTTGGGAGAGGATTTGATCTCTTTGGTGTGTCTTGTATTGAATGTTATAGCTCTTGTAAGGTGTGGGAAGTTGGAAAACTTGGATGTAATGAATGGTGGGGTGGTTGGGGTTTTTATAGCCCCAACCACCAAAAGTGGCCGTTGAGAGGCTGTCTGTCGCATGGCGCACCGGACAGTCCGATGCGCCACCGGACACAGTCCGGTGTGCCTGCCACGTCACCAAACCGTTGGATTCCGACCATTGGAGCTTCTGTCTTCTGGGCCACCAGACAGTCCGGTGGTGCACCGGACAGACACTGTTCAGTGTCCGGTGCGCCATCTGGCTCTACTCTGACTCTAGCGCGCACTGTAGCGCATTTAATGCCTTCTGCAGACGACCGTTGGCGCGAAGTAGCCGTTTCTCTGCTGGCACACCGGACAGTCCGGTGCGCCACCGGACACTGTCCGGTGCTACACCGGACAGTCCGGTGAATTATAGCGGAGAGGCCTCCAGAATTCCTGAAGGTGAGCAGCTCGGAGTTGGAGTCCCTAGTGCACCGGACAGTGTCCGGTGGCACACCGGACAATCCGGTGCGCCAAACCAGGGCACACTTCGTTTGACTTTGCTCTCTTGTATTTGAATCCTTTTTCAGTCTTTTTATTGGTTTGTTGTGAACCTTTAGCACCTGTAGAACTTATAATCTAGAGCAAACTAGTTAGTCCAATTATTTGTGTTGGGCAATTCAACCACCAAAATCAATTAGGAAAAAGGTGTAAGCCTAATTCCCTTTCAGTGGTGACAAGGAACAAAGCCCGAATTGTGGCTAAAGGATATTCACAAGTCGAAGGTTTGGATTTCGGTGAAACCTATGCACCCATAGCTAGGCTTGAGTCAATTCGTATATTACTTGCCTATGCTACTTACCATGGCTTTAAGCTCTATCAAATGGACGTGAAAAGTGCCTTCCTAAATGGACCAATCAAGGAGGTCTATGTTGAGCAACCTCCCACTTTAAAGATAGTGAGTACCCTAACCATGTGTATGAACTCTCTAAGGCGCTTTATGGGCTCAAGCAAGCCCCAAGACCATGGTATGAATGCCTAAGAGATTTCCTTATCACTAATGGCTTCAAAGTCGGAAAAGTCGATCCTACTCTCTTTACTAAAACTATTGCAAATGATTTGTTTGTATGCCAAATTTATGTTGATGATATCATATTTGGGTCTACTAACAAATCTACATGTGAAGAGTTTAGTAGGATTTTGATTCAAAAATTCGAGATGCCTATGATGGGAGAGTTGAAGTATTTTCTAGGATTTCAAGTCAAGCAACTCCAAGAGGGCACCTTCATTAGCCAAACAAAGTACACTCAAGACATACTCACCAAGTTTGGGATGAAGGATGCCAAGCCCATCAAGACACCCATGGGAACCAATGGGCATCTCGACCTCGACACGGGAGGTAATTCCGTAGATCAAAAGGTATACCGATCGATGATAGGATCTTTACTCTATTTATGTGCATCTCGACCGGATATTATGCTTTTCGTATGCATGTGTGCAAGATTCCAAGCCGATCCTAAGGAAGTTCACCTTAGGGCCGTGAAACGAATCTTGAGATATTTAGTTCATACTCCTAAGTTTGGTCTTTGGTACCCCAAGGGATCCACTTTTGATTTAATAGGATATTCAGATGCTGATTGGGCAGGGTGTAAGATTGATAGAAAGAGCATATCAGGGGATTGTCAGTTCTTGGGAAGATCCCTGGTGTCTTGGGCTTCAAAGAAACAAAATTCTGTAGCTCTTTCTACCGCCGAAGCCGAGTACATTGTCGCAGGCCATTGTTGCGCGCAATTGCTTTGGATGAGGCAAACCCTTAGGGACTATGGCTACAAATTAACCAAAGTCCCTCTCCTATGTGATAATGAGAGTGCAATCCGCATGGCGGATAATCCCGTTGAGCACAGCCGCACTAAGCACATAGCCATCCGGTATCACTTTTTGAGGGATCACCAACAAAGGGGATATCGAGATTGCTTATGTTAGCACCAAAGAACAATTAGCCGATATCTTTACCAAGCCACTAGATGAGAAAACTTTTACCAAACTTAGGCATGAGCTAAACATTCTTGATTCTAGGAATTTTGATTGATACTTTGCACACATAGCTCCTTTATATACCTTTGATCATATCTCTTTCATGTGCTATGACTAATGTGTTTTCAAGTGTATATTAAGCTAAGTCATATGGGCGAAGACAAGGCTTCCACTCCACTCCATCGTATTTACCCTTCACCGTCACTCCGCACCGCTCTCCAATTTGGTATAATCTTCACTCATACATTGTTTGCCAAAGGGGGAGAGAATTTAACAAGGTCTTATATTTCACTCACAAAGTAACCGTTTTTGGCGATTCATGCCAAAGGGGGAGAAAGTATTAGCCCAAAGCAAAAGGACCGCACCGCCACCAATTTCAAAAAATTATTTAAATGAAGTCTTTCAATTTGTATTAAAGAAGTTTTTCAATTAGTATCTTATTTTTTATATAATTTCAAATTGGTATGACCTCTTTCAAAAGTTTTTTCAAAAATTTGGTATCTAAAATATTTGATCTTCTTCAATTGATAAAACCCTCTTGAACACTAAGAGGAGAATTTCATTAAGGGGGAGTTTTGTTTAGTCAAAGGAAAAGCATTTGAAACAGGGGGAGAAAATTTAAATCTTGAAAATGCTTCTCGAAATCTTATTCATTTACCTTTGACTATTTGCAAAAAGACTTTGAAAAGAATTTCCAAAATAATTTGCAAAAACAAAACAAGTGGTGCAAATGTGGTCCAAAATGTTAAAATTATAATATCAAACTTATCTGCTTAGAAATGCTTTCATTTCAAAATAACTTATGCACATTTGTCAAAATGCAAACTAGTTACATTTCTACACTTTGTATTTGCTTTGGTTTGTGTTGGCATCAATCACCAAAAAGGGGAGATTGAAAGGGAAATAGCCTCAACATTTCCTATAATAGTTTTTGGTGTTTGACGACCATAACAAACATTATGGACTAACCAGTTTGCCTAGTTGATCATTTCACAGGTGCATAAGTTCATCTACAACTATTCTAAGTCGACTGTCCGGAATACCATAGATTATTCCAGACAGGAGAAGCTTTTTGGAAAAACAGTCTAAGCGCGGACCGTCCGGGCCTTTGCGGCGGACCGTCCGCGACTCCAGGATGACCCTCGGATAGAACTGTCACACCCGGTTTTGGAAGGTAAACCGAATGCGAACCATGTACGTGCGAGGATCAGAAATTCATGTACACGGCGATTACATAAATGACTCATCATAGCACAATGCTTCGAATAACAATAAAGAGTAAGTAATAATATGAAAGACTAGAGTCATTTACATAATATAATCAAAGTACACAGAATAGAAACGTAGCCAACGTAAATTAACCCACCACAGGCAGCTGACTGGGGGAGGTCGCTAGCCTAATCCTCGAACTCATCGAAGTCCTGGAACTCCTGGAAATCCACCTCGACGCTTCTTCTTTACCTGAGCATAGATTGCACCAAAGGCAACCTGGTGTTTTGTGAAAGCAAGGGTGAGTACACATCAACGTACTCAGCAAATGTCCCGTTTGGCTGAAGTGGACTAGCTTTATGTGGGGTTAGGGTCAAAGCAGTTGCTTTTAGTTAGTCAGGTATTTATTATTAATGGAAGCCAAGTTTTATCATATAACCAACCCGTGAACCATTTCCTCATCGAGGAAACACCATTATCATCATCGAACCAGAATAATAAATAAAACCATTGTATCTCAGATCATTTGTATCTCTAATCAAAGAGGATCCCAAGGCCGCTCATAACCGTGAGCACTGCTGATATATCAGTTTCATTACCCTTTGCAGAGGTCACACACTTTACCCATGAGCCATGATTCCCGTTTTGCCCGGGGATCATGACTCCCCATTGATCACTTCCTAGGTGGTCCGGCAGGGTATCACTACGTAGCTTTTACAAAGATTCCCTAGAGGTCATAGTCGCCCGTTAGATTTCTCCAGTTTGATAAACACAGTACCCCTCCCCGCAGGAGGGTGACTAACAAAAGCAAAACGAAAGAACCTCGGCACCCAGCCTCGGCAGAGCAAGCACTGTGCCTAGACCCCATTGACGGCACGACGGCAAAGCAACTACACCTCTAGTTCCTCTAATTAATTAGCTAAGGGCCTCCCATTTCACCCTCATGGTTGCACTGTTATCCCGGGTGGTCTCTCAACGAACAGGTCCTTACGAAGAGGCACTCGAGAAACCGCTCGAGCCCCCTAAAGTATCACCAGTCCAACATCATAATCATAATGACAACATCGTATCATAAGTGTTCACATCATGTTCATTGATTAAAGTAAAACAATGGCATGAATCTAACCATAGTAGCCCAAAAGGTAAACAAGGACCAGGTAAATAGAAAGCTAGTCAATCCTTAGGTTGTTCATAGTATGCGGGACAGTGAATTATAAGGTAAATAGGACATAATGGGTCAGAGGACACTTGCCTTCACCAAACAGACGGTCAGGATCTTCAGCCTCATAGAACTCAGAGAGCTTGATCACATGGTCGCCAACGCTTGATCTTCGATCCCTCGAAGCTCGGAAACGAATCGCAAGCTAATCGCAATGCAAAGCGAAGACAAACAGGCACAAGCAAACAAACACATATATGCATAAAAACATTACACCATACAAATACAAACATAGTAAAACATACAAAACGAAATAGAGCGCGTTACTACGGTCACACGAGGAAAAAGAAACGCGACGGTCGAGGCTACGGTCGAGAAGTTATCGCGTCCATACTAACCGAGTATTAATCATAACATTTAGTTTGATCTAATTATATTAATCAATATTTATTTAAAAAGAAACTAGAGCTTTCGCACAATTTTAATTAGCTGACCACACTAACGATTCTTAGTTAAATAAGTAATTTAAATAACATCAGTGACTCTAAGCAGGACGAATTAGCGGAGCGAGACGAAACACGTAACACGTGAAACAGCACGACAACGTACAAACGACGCGCGGACATGTGTGACATAGCACGCTGACGATACACGAAACAGCGCGCGCGACGAACGCGAATGACGCGCCAATAGCACGTCACCACGTGCGGAACAGCACGCGCGATAGGCGAGAAAATTAAATAGGTGGCACGTTTATACTAAACAAATATTAAATAAATAAAAGGTAGTTGAGTTGATATTTACCATGTTAATATTTATTATAAAAGCCCAAGTTGAACACTACACATTTAATCTAATTAGAATATTAATCTAATAAATATTAGTTAAGCAAACCTTAAGTTAATTATCTTAAACACGTGACCCAACAAATTAACGTTACTAACATGAGTTATAGACGAAACCAATTTATTATCGCACAACGACGTCGCGCGACACTTGAACCAGACGCGTGGCACGAACGCGCGAAGGAAATGTCGACGACATGCAAACAGCGTGTGAATCGCACGCGATATCGTGCAGGCAAACAACGCGCGAGTTAGCACGACTACGCGCACGACATGCACGGATCGATGCGCGAACGACACGTGACGACTTGACACCGAATGTCACAACGTAAGAGAATTATTAAGTTACGTCGTGCCTATACTAGACAAATATTAATTAAAACATTTAAGTAGATATAATCCTATTAACATGTATGAATAAAGTGTGGCTAAAATTATAAATTAGTTTGAGTAAACTACTACCTTAATGACTCGGATAAATAAGTCAATACTCAACTAATTAATTAAAACATGCCTCGCGACGAAATAATGTTACTAGCATGTTGGTGACGAGGTTACGAAGTTAAAGCGACCGAAACAAAATAGAAACGGGTTTATGGCACATTATATATGGAATAGCTAACAATTCATGGCTTGCAAACAATTTTATTAAAGTGCGTGAATCATGATTCGCGTGAACGACGACACGTGAATAGCACGCACAAACGTCGTGGGGACACGCGTAACACGCAAGGAAAGGATGGTGACAGCGTATGCGAACAATACAGGTGGGTAGCGTGCGGGCAACACGCGACATACGAATATCACCAGACTATAATTAGATGTGCAAAACTATATTTCTAAGTTGATTTTTAGTTAATATAAATTATTTGTGTAAGATATTTCAGATAAATTGAACTATCAATTAGTCAACGATTAAACAAGGACTAATTACTAAGCATCAACGATTATAGAGAAACGATTAACTAATATGCGCAGATCGCGCGCGCGACACGCACGAAACATCGAGAATGGACGGAGACGACGCACGCGAACCGCAACAACGACACGTGCGGATAGCACGAGCGGTACGCACGACAACGCGTGGAACGCGATAAAACTAAATAATCGTCGCATTTATATCAAACGAATATTAGAGCAAAATATTTGAGTTACTATTAATTATGTCGACAAGTATTTATAAAGCGCAAGTTAACTACTTATAAATTAGTTTAATTGAAAAGCCTAATTAATTAATGTTAGTTAGACATAAATATAATTAATTATTTAGACATGCGACATGGTGAAACAAGGTATCTAACGCGTAGACGATGCTCACCTCGCAGCGACGACGGATGGGTAGACGAGCTCGCGGCGAGGCACGTGGACGGCGATGCTGCTGCTGCGCTGGGATCACACAAAGGCCGAGTCGGGGTTGCGCAGGCCGTGCCGGACACGAGCGCGATGCCGTGCCGGGGACACACGCACGGCCATGCCGAGGCATTGGCCTGGCCGCGCCATGGCCGGACCAACCACGCTGCGTCAGCCACGCCGAGCTTGCGCTGACCACGCTGCTGCGGGCAAGCCGCGCACGCTGTGTTGGCCACGTGCAGGAGGAAGCGAGAGCGGCTAGGGCTTGAGGGCGGGCAGCAAAAGGGCGAGCTTATCCATGGGAGGAGGAGTAGGAAGCAGGGGGAGGTAGTTGACATCCACGGCAAGGGAAGGGAGCTGTTCGCTGCTGGAACAAGGGGCATCGACCACCAGAAACAGGAGAGGAGAGGGATGGCGGCCACCAGGAAAGGTACGACGTCCTTGCCTCCTTGTTGCTGGCGTGGGGAGATGAGGGAGAGGCAGTGAGCAGCGTCGGCATAGGGAAGGAGGAGGGCTAGACAAGTGGACGCCAAGCTTGAATATGGGACGTGCAGGCTACAGTTGTCGAGATACTGACATCGTGGGTGGAAGAAACGGTTGGAGGAGATGACGTGCGAGGGGAGATGGGAGCGCTGGTTTAGGGAGGTGAGTTGAACGATCGTTCCTTTTTTATTTCTTTTCTTTTTTTTCTATTTCTCTTATTTTCGTATCTATAGGCATAGTGGAGATTTATATATATATATATATATATATATATATATATATATATATATATATATATATATATATATATATATATATATTTGTCCATTTTAGATCAAGCCTAAAATAATTTAAATAAAATTTAAATGTGATAGCAAACAAAACTATGCTTCAGCATGAAAGGCAGCACGCAACGCTTCTCTAGGGCTCAATTTGGTAGGCTTATGCTAATATATAACAAAATAACACTCTATTATTTAGAAAAAGAAAAGAAAAGCATGGAAAAGAGAGGGTAACACCTGAATTTGGTGAATATTAGAAAAGAAATTTTATACCCCCAAATTCAGGGTGTTACAAATCTAACCCCCTTAATAGAATCTCGCCCTCGAGATTCAAGAAGAGGCTAGCAAGAGAACAATAGTGGTTCATTGGTTCCACAACTTTTTTGATTTAACTTTAACTCTGGCAGCTTAACTTTTGAATTGGTTGCTTTGTTCCTCGAATGTTCATAACCAACTGATCCTCACTATAGGAGTCATGAGACGATGAGAACATTGAGTGGTCTCTTTTGAGGACCTATGGGTTAGGACCCACCACGCTTTCGATGTGCCACTTTGATCTTGTTGGCTGATGTTGATCGCATTGTCTTCATTGGGTTAGCAGCTAACCCCCTTAACAGGAGCATTGATATGCACTTGGTGAAGATACTGTCGACTCTGGTCTTGACTGATTAAGAGAGGTTGTAGGATACCAACCGGACAGGTGCAAGAGGCAAGGGTATAGATAGAAAAGGGTAAGCATAGATGGATTAAAGAGAGAAAAGAGAGAGCACCCAGCTATCTAACTCTATGGCACTCAGCTAGTGAACTAATGTCATATCACAAAGACAAACAATACAAACATACAACAACAAACATCTCATTGCTATACGTTCCTTTTAATTAAATGGTGGTCTTTCCTTACTAAGGGGAAACTACTCGAAGGCCATCGAAAGGCAAGGGGAATAATAAGACATGCAAGATACATGCATGAGCATAATAAAGGATGGGGCTAAAGCAAGGATTGTAACTGACAGGGAGAGAATGCAACCAAGGTCAGGATAGGTAAAACATCATTCTCAATTCGAGATGGAAAATATGATATTTCAAAAGGTAGGCATAAGATAACATCATGGAAAGATCTAGAGATTACAAAGGTAAGTGAGGTGAAAGGCAAAAGCACACCAAAAGATAGAGTTAGGACAAGACTTGCAACGCGACAGAGGGAAAAGGGAACGCACAAGAGCGGAATGGGCAAGACATCACTCTTCAAATGAAATGGGAGAGGAGGCTTAAAAGGGTAGGTTCAAGGTAAGCAGAAAGGCAAGGGCATAGATATCACGAGGGTTTTGAAGGTAATAACGGACAATGATGTAGGGAAGGAGGTAAACGGGCATAAGAACAAAAGATATGAGTACCATAGAGGATGTAGTTAAGACCGGACCTGCAAATGTAAAAGGTGGGGGTACATCCAAGGGCCAAATAGGTAAACTACTACTCTCCAATTGAGGTGGAAGAGAGGAGATTTTTAAAGAGCCAAAATAAAGATGAGTATCAAGGCAAGATCGATGGATGACAAGGAGATGGTGATAGTAACTAAAACACACAACAAAGGATGGAATTAAGACAATACATGTAAGGCAACAAGGAGTGAAAAGAAATCAAGGGAGAGATAGGTAACTCGCAGCCTCAAACTGGGTTGAAGTAAAGGGGAGGCTTTTAAAGGATAAGTTCAAGGTAAACATTTAAGTATAAGACATAGATATCACAAGGGTCATAGGCGTTGACAGACAAGGGTATGAGGGATAAGATGAAGGCAACTGAAGAGCTAGTGGTAGGAGTACCAAAAGGAATGGAGTTACGTCAAGGCCTGCATGCGGTGAAGAAGAGGATATTGTCAAGGGCGAGATAAGCAAAACACCTCTCTCCAATTGGGATAGGGATTGGAGATTTTAGAGAACGGACATAGTGTAATTACCAAGGTAAGATCGAGAGATGAGAAAGGTGAAGGTAATACCCAACCGGAGCACAACAAAGGATGGAGTTAAAAACTCGCAAGCGACAAGGAAGGTGATACGACCAAGGGAAAAATAGATAAATCTCAGATTGAGATGAAAAGATGAGATTTTAAAGGGCGGTATAAGATAAACATTAAGGTAATATATAGTGGTGATAAGCGTAAAGGTGATAATGATGAAAAACATAACCATGGACAGAGTCAAGGCAAGACTGACGAAGTGGAGAGAACAATCAAGGATAAGATAAGTGAGGTTCCGACAGAAGAGCTGAAGTAAAAATTCATTATCGAAGGAAGTTACAAGGAATTAACGAGATTGCCAAGGGTGTGCAAAATAAAAATGACCGCTCATGGATCATTAAGAAACAAGGGTGGTCAAGGATATGTTAACTGAAATGTCCTGAACAGCCATTGGGGTATGAAGGTAAGCATACACGAAAATATGAGAGTACGCAATACTCCAAGGATACGAGCATACCAAGACAAGGGAATAGAAAAAAAACAAATGACAACAACTTAACAACGAAATAGGGAGGGATCTCAGAAGACAAGAAGGTCATGGACATATAAACTAGAATATTTAAATAGGTAACAGAGTTTTCAGAGGTAAGTATTTGAAACAAGAGTATTGAAGAATCTAGGGGTACAAGCATGTCAATACTAAGGGAATAAAGATAGTAAAAAAGGTAGCGATTTAATGACGGAGGAGAGAAGAATCCCATCAGACAAAAATGTTATGGTCAGGGGCATCTACAAAGATGTCGCAAGCATAAGAGTGAGATCAGTTCTAATAGATTGAGAGAGGTATAGACCATACTAGAATAAAATACTTTTGGCAAGGGGGCATATAGGAGCACAACATAGGATTAGTCGAGATGACTAATATTTTGAAGCAGAATCAAGGATGAGGTGAAGTAATGATCAATAAGTCCTTAAAACGGCCAATGCTACTCTAGGCTAGCGGTCCTACAGTCAGCACGGCTTTGATACCACTTATGTCACACCCGGTTTTGGAAGGTAAACCGAATGCGAACCATGTACGTGCAAGGATCAGAAATTCACGTACACGGCGATTACATAAATGACTCATCATAGCACAATGCTTCGAATAACAATAAAGAGTAAGTAATAATATGAAAGACTAGAGTCATTTACATAATATAATCAAAGTACACAGAATAGAAACGTAGCCAACGTAAATTAACCCACCACAGGCAGCTGACTAGGGGAGGTCTCTAGCCTAATCCTCGAACTCATCGAAGTCTTGGAACTCCTGGAAATCCACCTCGACGCTTCTTCTTTACCTGAGCATAGATTGCACCAAAGGCAACCTGGTGTTTTGTGAAAGCAAGGGTGAGTACACATCAACGTACTCAGCAAATGTCCCGTTTGGCTGAAGTGGACTAGCTTTATGTGGGGTTAGGGTCAAAGCAGTTGCTTTTAGTTAGTCAGGTATTTATTATTAATGGAAGCCAAGTTTTATCATATAACCAACCCGTGAACCATTTCCTCATCGAGGAAACACCATTATCATCATCGAACCAGAATAATAAATAGAACCATTGTATCTCAGATCATTTGTATCTCTAATCAAAGAGGATCCCAAGGCCGCTCATAACCGTGAGCACGGCTGATATATCAGTTTCATTACCCTCTGCAGAGGTCGCACACTTTACCCATGAGCCGTGATTCCCGTTTTGCCCGGGGATCATGACTCCCCATTGATCACTTCCTAGGTGGTCCGGCAGGGTATCACTACGTAGCTTTTACAAAGATTCCCTAGAGGTCATAGCCGCCCGTTATAGGTTTCTCCAGTTTGATAAACACAGTACCCCTCCCCGCAGGAGGGTGACTAACAAAAGCAAAACGAAAGAACCTCGGCACCCAGCCTCGGCAGAGCAAGCACTGTGCCTGGACCCCATTGACGGCACGACGGCGAAGCAACTACACTTCTAGTTCCTCTAATTAATTAGCTAAGGGCCTCCCATTTCACCCTCATGGTTGCACTGTTATCCCGGGTGGTCTCTCAACGAACAGGTCCTTACGGAGAGGCACTCGAGAAACCGCTCGAGCCCCCTAAAGTATCATCAGTCCAACATCATAATCATAATGACAACATCGTATCATAAGTGTTCACATCATGTTCATTGATTAAAGTAAAACAATGGCATGAATCTAACCATAGTAGCCCAAAAGGTAAACAAGGACCAGGTAAATAGAAAGCTAGTCAATCCTTAGGTTGTTCATAGTATGCGGGACAGTGAATTATAAGGTAAATAGGACATAATGGGTCAGAGGACACTTGCCTTCACCAAACAGACGGTCAGGATCTTCAGCCTCATAGAACTCAGAGAGCTTGATCACATGGTCGCCAACGCTTGACCTTCGATCCCTCGAAGCTCGAAAACGAATCGCGAGCTAATCGCAATGCAAAGCGAAGACAAACAGGCACAAGCAAGCAAACACATATATGCATAAGAACATTACACCATACAAATAGAAACATAGTAAAACATACAAAACGAAATAGAGCGCGTTACTACGGTCACACGAGGAAAAAGAAACGCGACGGTCGAGGCTACGGTCGAGAAGTTATCGCGTCCATACTAACCGAGTATTAATCATAACATTTAGTTTGATCTAATTATATTAATCAATATTTATTTAAAAAGAAACTAGAGCTTTCGCACAATTTTAATTAGCTGACCACACTAACGATTCTTAGTTAAATAAGTAATTTAAATAACATCAGTGACTCTAAGCAGGACGAATTAGCGGAGCGAGACGAAACACGTAACGCGTGAAACAGCACGACAACGTGCAAATGACGCACGGACATGCGTGACATAGCACGCTGACGATACACGAAACAGCGCGCGCGACGAACGCGAATGACGCGCCAACAGCACGCCACCACGTGCAGAACAGCACGCGCGACAGGCGAGAAAATTAAATAGGTGGCACGTTTATACTAAACAAATATTAAATAAATAAAAGGTAGTTGAGTTGATATTTACCATGTTAATATTTATTATAAAAGCCCAAGTTGAACACTACACATTTAATCTAATTAGAATATTAATCTAATAAATATTAGTAAAGCAAACCTTAAGTTAATTATCTTAAACACGTGACCCAACAAATTAACGTTACTAACATGAGTTATAGACGAAACCAATTTATTATCGCACAACGACGTCGCGCGACACTTGAACCAGACGCGTGGCACGAACGCGCGAAGGAAATGTTGACGACATGCAAACAGCGCGTGAATGGCACGCGAACATGCAAGGGATATCGTGCAGGCAAACAACGCGCACGACAGCGCGCGAGTCAGCACGACTACGCGCACGACATGCGCGGACCGATGCGCGAACGACACGCGACGACTTGACACCGAATGTCACAACATAAGAGAATTATTAAGTTACGTCGTGCCTATACTAGACAAATATTAATTAAAACATTTAAGTAGATATAATCCTATTAACATGTATGAATAAAGTGTGGCTAAAATTATAAATTAGTTTGAGTAAACTACTACCTTAATGACTCGGATAAATAAGTCAATACTCAACTAATTAATTAAAACATGCCTCGCGACGAAATAATGTTACTAGCATGTTGGTGACGAGGTTACGAAGTTAAAGCGACCGAAACAAAATAGAAACGGGTTTATGGCACATTATATATGGAATAGCTAACAATTCATGGCTTGCAAACAATTTTATTAAAGCGCGCGAATCACGATTCGTGTGAACGACGACACGTGAATAGCACACACAAACGTCGTGGGGACACGCGTAACACGCGAGGAAAGGATGGTGACAGCGTATGCGAACAATACAGGTGGGTAGCGTGCGGGCAACACGCGACATGCGAATATCACCAGACTATAATTAGATGTGCAAAACTATATTTCTAAGTTGATTTTTAGTTAATATAAATTATTTGCGTAAGATATTTCAGATAAATTGAACTATCAATTAGTCAACGATTAAACAAGGACTAATTACTAAGCATCAACGATTATAGAGAAACGATTAACTAATGTGCGCAAATCGCGCGCGCGACACGCACGAAACATCGCGAATGGACGGAGACGATGCACGCGAACCGCAATAACGACACGTGCGGATAGCACGAGCGGTACGCACGACAACGCGTGGAACGCGATAAAACTAAATAATCGTCGCATTTATATCAAACGAATATTAGAGCAAAATATTTGAGTTACTATTAATTATGTCGACAAGTATTTATAAAGCGCAAGTTAACTAAATATAAATTAGTTTAATTGAAAAGCCTAATTAATTAACGTTAGTTAGACATAAATATAATTAATTATTTAGACATGCGACATGGTGAAACAAAGTATCTAACGCGTAGACAATGCTCACCTCTAAGCGACGACGGATGGGTAGACGAGCTCGCGGCGAGGCACGTGGACGGCGATGCTGCTGCTGCGCTGGGATCGCACAAAGGCCGAGTCGGGGCTGCGCAGGCCGTGCCGGACGCGAGCGCGATGCCGTGCCGGGGACACACGCACGGCCATGCCGAGGCATTGGCCTGGCCGCGCCATGGCCGGACCAACCACGCTGCGTCAGCCACGCCGAGCTTGCGCTGACCACGCTGCTGCGGGCAAGCCGCGCACGCTGCGCTGGCCACGTGCAGGAGGAAGCGGGAGCGGCTAGGGCTTGAGGGCGGGCAGCAAAAGGGTGAGCTTATCCATGGGAGGAGTAGGAAGCAGGGGGAGGTAGTTGACATCCATGGCAAGGGAAGGGAGCTGCTTGCTGCTGGAACAAGGGGCATCGACCACCAGAAACAGGAGAGGAGAGGGATGGCGGCCACCAGGAAAGGTACGACGTCCTTGCCTCCTTGTTGCTGGCGTGGGGAGATGATGGAGAGGCAGTGAGCAGCGTCGGCATAGGGAAGGAGTAGGGCTAGACAAGTGGACGCCAAGCTTGAATATGGGACGTGAAGGCTACAATTGTCGAGATACTGGCATCGTGGGTGGAAGAAACGGTTGGAGGAGATGACGTGCGAGGGGAGATGGGAGCGCTGGTTCAGGGAGGTGAGTTGAACGATCGTTCCTTTTTTATTTCTTTTCTTTTTTTTCTATTTCTCTTATTTTCGTATCTATAGGCATAGTGGAGATTTATATATATATATATATATATATATATATATATATATATATATATATATATATATATATATATATATATATATATTTGTCTATTTTAGATCAAGCCTAAAATAATTTTAATAAAATTTAAATGTGATAGCAAACAAAACTATGCTTCAGCATGAAAGGCAGCACACAACGCTTCTCTAGGGCTCAATTCGGTAGGCTTATGCTAATATATAACAAAATAACACTCTATTATTTAGAAAAAGAAAAGAAAAGCATGGAAAAGAGAGGGTAACACCTGAATTTGGTGAATATTAGAAAAGAAATTTTATACCCCCAAATTCAGGGTGTTACAAGAACCAATGCAAAAATCCAAGTCTACACTACGGACCGTCCGGAGGAAAAGCAAGCACCGTCCGAGACCACGCGTGGACCGTCCGGCCTTAGGCGTGGACCATCCGGTAGGTGAGGAACCGAAAAACCCGAAGGTGACGGGTTCGGTAAAATGAATTATAGCGTCCTCGCGGACCGTCCGGGGTGCACGATCGGACCGTCCGCGACTGCCTTTATCTGACATCTAACAACACATTTAATGCATTATAGCCGTTGATATAGCCGTTACTGCTGACCGTTGCGATTTCAGTCA
This sequence comes from Zea mays, assembly GCF_902167145.1. Lineage (NCBI taxonomy): Eukaryota > Viridiplantae > Streptophyta > Magnoliopsida > Poales > Poaceae > Zea > Zea mays. The sequence goes on along the minus strand of NC_050096.1, from coordinate 61,479,147 downwards.
TTGATGTGCAGGGGCGGACCGTCCGGACCAGGGGCGCGGACTGTCCGCGGTTGGCAGAATTGGAGCAACGGCTAGGAAGTGGTTGGGGGCTATAAATACAACCCCAACCACCTCCATTCACAACACCCAAGCATTCCAATCCTCTACATTCAATACAAGAGCTAGCAATCCATTCAAAGACACAATCAAAGCTTCCAATCTCTCCAAGTTTCACAATTGAGACAAGTGTTCATTAGTGATTAGTGACTTGAGAGAGAGAGAGAGTGATCCGTGTGTTATTTGTCGCTCTTGTCGCTTGGTGTTTGCAATCGTGCTTTCTTCTTCCTCATTCTTATTCTTCAAGTGACTTGTAATCAAAGCAAGAGACACTAATTATGTGGTGGTCCTTGTGGGGTCTAAGTGACCCATTTGATTAAGGAGAAAGCTCACTCGGTCTAAGTGACCGTTTGAGAGAGGGAAAGGGTTGAAAGAGACCTGTTCTTTGTGACCACCTCAACGGGGAGTAGGTTTGCAAGAACCGAACCTCGGTAAAACAAATCACCGTGTCATCCGCTTTATTTGCTTGTGATTTGTTTTCGCCCTCTCTTTCGGACTCAACTTTATCTCTAACACTAACCCCGGCTTGTAGATTGTGCTTAAAGTTTATAAATTTCAGATTTGCCTATTCACCCCCCTCTAGGCGACTTTCAGAAATATAAGTACAAATGAGGTTTGCTCTGAGCATTGCAATTAACATGTGTGCATTGTGTAGGCTGACAGCTGGCATCACGCGCACAATTGTTCCACACTAATTCAATGTCGGGTAAATTAGAGTTTGCATAACACATTTTCCCCATCTCAAACATGTATCATCTTCTTGCCCTCTTCAAGCTGACCATTTGTTTATCAGCCTTTTTTCTCATCCTGTCTAGACAACCGAGAAGCAATAGCTTGTATGCTTACATGAGGAATATAAGATTACTTACAAAAACTTGAACAACAATAAAAGGGTTCTCTCTATCCATGAGATTTAGCTCAAAGGGTACCCACAGCTAACAAAGTGCAAAACAAGTGTACCCCAACCCAAGCTACACAGCTCAGTTGATCAACTCGAGTGGGCGCGGGCTGGGTTCCCTTGAGAGTTCATGTAGTTGTATTCCATATATTTATTTCCCTGCAAACAATTGGTTTTGAAGCTATATTTTCTCCTTTCTTAATACAATTCTGAGCACCTTCCTGCATGCAGATCCAAGAAACATTTCCGATTAGTGTAAATAGAGGAAAGAACCATTTGTATCAGGTGGGTTCAGGTAGATAGAGGAAAAGGTGACGTGAAATGGCAAGACCAACTTTTGTGTTGTAAACACTGGTCAACCAAAACATAACGGAACTGATCTGCTTTAGAGTTTAGGCTGAGTTATTATTGAACGCGTAAAGATATGATTATTTGTGTTTACAACACATGGAATTTGTCAACAGTTCAAAAATTGACGCAGTTGGATTGTCTAGAAGTTACAAAGAATTACACTTGTTTATTTAAAATTATTTTCACTAAGTAAATCTAATTTCATACACATAGAAAAACAGCAATGAGGCCTGGTCTAGATACCACCAACAATTTATGATCAACACTCGAGTAGCAATCAACAAACAACAGTCTCCTTATAAATCAATCTCTGAAATCAGCTATGCTATTTTTCATCTAAAAATTACTTCACTCCAATGTCAACAATTTAATGGAGAAATACATATACAAAGGCTATGAGTTGTAGTTCTATAAACTACCACTAATATTTCTAGATAGCCTTTTTCTGTCTTCTCAATAGATTTGTCATGGAGTCTTCTGAACTGCACAAGTGTTTAGATCAAACTCAACGTAATAAAAACCTTGTCGTTGAGAGGCAATATTGTGCAGGGCAAATTGAAGCTCCAGAAATCCAAATACCTATGCACTCTTGACATATTGTAGCATGATTTTTCATGCACGTGGCAATTGATCGAGCACCTTGTATACTATTGTAGGAGGAGCTTAACTACCACTGTTGACGCGCTCAACATCTTGCAAGCTGTGGGCACTGTGTGGCTGGCCAGCTGCTGCTCACAGTTACCATGCGCCGTCATTGATAATCATGGTCGTGGACCACCTGCTCGTGGTGACCCAGTGCCATTGTTGGCCACGTGTGGCCGCACCTGGTGATCCCCAAGAAACTTGGTGCTGCAAATCAAGAAACTGAGAACCTACCAATACACCCAACCCCAAGAGACCCATGCAAAGCTGGAAACAAACCCAAACCTCCTCGTCATCGTCGTCGTTATCGTCCTTGGGTGGAGGTGGTGAACGTGGCCGAGAAGAATAAGGTTCCAGTTGCGGCGTGGATCTCTTGGCCGAGAAGAAGAGGGTCATCGGGCGGATCTAGCTCCCACCTGCCCGCTGTTGGGCTCATCCACTGACATCTCCGGCGACGGCGAGTCGGAGTCCTCTTCCTCTACGTCACGTTCCACAACACCTACTGCGGCGCGCGCTCGCCTCTCACCCCCGTCGCTGCCACCCCTCAGATCTAGCTCCCACATGTCCTCGTCGTTGGGGCTGTACTCCAGCATTTGCAACGACAGTGGCTCCCACTTGTCCGTCATGCGGGACGCGAAGAAGGAGGGCGAGGCAAAGGACGTCGTTGGGGGATCTGGGAAGGGGAGACGCCCCTCGCGCGGTGGGGACAGATGAGGTGGAGGACGAGTGGGGCGGGCGATTCGGAGGACGAGTGGGCAAAGGCGTGGAGGGGCGGACGTGATGAAGCTCGATGCGCACGACCTATGAAATTTTCGGGTCCGAGCTGAGGGGCACGTGTCCATGCGCGATGGGCTGAAGACGCGCCGAACGCGGAGAGCGCCTGAATTGGGTTAAGGTTTTAACTATCTAGATGTTGTTGTTTACCCAAATTATCCATTAGATACGCTCTTAACTGTAGACTATTTCTAGTATTGAATTTGAATATAGGTGTTGAACACCAAAAAGAGCCTCGCGGACGGTCCGACACTAAGGCCGGACGGTCCGCGATGGTGGCGCGAACGGTACGCGCGTGCGTAGAGTCAGTTATGATTTCTAGTTTCTCACGGGATTTGTTACCTAAAACCGTGGGATTAACTCGGGAAACAGTTTGAAGCGGATCCAGGGTACTTTCCACCTGTTTATTCATCGTCAGTATATTATCCTATTCAAATATGGAAGGGTACGACGATGAATCCATGGCACATGTATAGTCCCTTTGTCTATCCAGACTGGGGGCACCTCCATTATATTCCTTTTGATCCATTGATCAAATGGTCATGGCCGAGGAAGATACAATCCGAAACGACCTTTATACATTGGTGCTTTATTGAATTATCTTGTCGGCGTTTCGAGACCGGGGGGTCCCTGGGCCGACGAGTGAATGTCGTCGCGTGCCCCAGCCCAGATGGGTCGAGCGCGAGGGCGAGCGCGAAGGGGGGAAGAGTGAGGCGGCCGGAGACCGGCGTGAGAGAGGTGGGAATCCCGCGGCCTTCGTGTTCGTCCCGCGCCCAGGTCGGGTGCGCTTGCAGTAGGGGGTTACAAGCGTCCACGCGGGAGAGGGAGCAAGCGGCCCCAAGCGAGCGCCTGTTCTCGTCCTCGTCCCCACGCGGCCAACCCTCTCTAAGAGGGCCCTGGTCCTTCCTTTTATAGGCGTAAGGAGAGGATCCAGGTGTACAATGGGGGGTGTAGCAGAGTGCTACGTGTCTAGCGGGGGAGAGCTAGCGCCCTAAGTACATGCCGTCGTGGCAGCCGGAGAGATTTTGGCACCCAGCTGGTGTGATGTCGTGGCCGTCGGAGGAGCGATGGAGCCTGGCGGAGGGACAGCTGTCGGAGCGGTTGGGTCCTTGCTGACGTCTTCTTGCTTCCGTAAGGGGGCTGAGAGCCACCGTCGTCACAGAGCATGCGGGGCGCCATCATTGCCTATCTGGCGGAGCTAGCCAGATGGGACGCCGGTCTGGTTCCCTGTGGCCCGAGTCAGCTCGGGGTAGGGTGATGATGGTGCCTCCTATTGACGTGGTTGTCCTGCTCCCTAGGTTGGGCGATGCGGAGGCTCCTCCGAAGCCGAGGTCGAGTCTGTCTTCCGTGGCCGAGGTCGAGTCCGAGCCCCTGGGTCGGGCGAGGCGGAGGTCGTCGGCTGAGGCCAGGGCGGAGTCCGAGCCCTGGGGTCGGGCGAAGCGGAGTTCGTCGTCTTCTGGGACTTAGCCCGAGTCCGAGCCCGGGGTCGGGCGGAGCGGAGTTCGCCGTCTTCCGAGACTTAGCCCGAGTCCGAGCCCTGGGTCGGGCGGAGCGGAGTTCGCCGTCTTCCGGGACTTAGCCCGAGTCCGAGCCCTGGGTCGGGCGGAGCGGAGTTCGTCGTCTTCCGGGACTTAGCCCGAGTCCGAGCCCTAGGTCGGGCAGAGCAGAGTCCGCCGTCTTCCGGGACTTAGCCCGAGTCCGAGCCCTGGGTCGGGCGGAGCGGAGTTCGCCGTCTTCCGGGACTTAGCCCGAGTCTGAGCCCTGGGTTGGGCGGAGCGGAGTTCGCCGTCTTCTGGGACTTAGCCCGAGTCCGAGCCCTGGGTCGGGCGGAGCGGAGTTCGCCGTCTTCCGGGGCTGAGCCCGAGTCCAAGCCCTGGGTCGGGCGAAGCGGAGCTTCCTATGGTGCCTCCGGCGGGGCCTGACTGCCTGTCAGCCTCACTCTGTCAAATGGCACCGCAGTCGGAGTGGCGCAGGCGGCGCTGTCCTTCTGTCAGGCCGGTCAGTGGAGCCGCGAGGTGACGGCGGTCACTTCGGCTCTGCCGGGGGGCTCACGTCAGGATAAAGGTGTCAGGCCACCTTTGCATTAAATGCTCCTGCGACTTGGTCGGTCGGTGTGGCGATTTAGTCAGGGTTGCTTCTTAGCGAAGGCAGGGCCTCGGGCGAGCCGGAAATATGTTCGCCGTTGGAGGGGGGCCTTGGGCGAGACGGAAATCCTCCGGGGTCGGCCGCCCTTGTCCGAGGCTAGGCTCGGGCGAGGCGTGATCGAGTCGCTCGAATGGACTGATCCCTGACTTAGTCGCACCCGTCAAGCCTTTGCAGCTTTATGCTGATGGGGGTTACCAGCTGAGAATTAGGAGTCTTGAGGGTACCCCTAATTATGGTCCCCGACAGTAGCCCCCGAGCCTCGAAGGGAGTGTTAGCACTCGCTTGGAGGCTTTCGTCGCACTTTTTTGCAAGGGGACCAGCCTTTCTCCGTTGCGTTTTGTTCCGGTGGCTGCGCGCGAGCGCACCCGCCGGGTGTAGCCCCCGAGGCCTCGGAGGAGTGGTTTCACTCCTCCGAGGTCTTAATGCCTCGCGTAATGCTTCGGCTGGTCTGGTTGTTCCCTCATGCGAGCTGGCCGTAGCCCGGGTGTACGGTCGGGTCCCAAGTTCTCGGGCTGGTATGTTGACGCTGTCAACGGTTCGGCCGGAGCCGGGTTTGCGAGAGCAGCCCCCGAGCCTCTGCACAGGGCGAGAGGGCGATCAGGGACAGACTCGGCTTTTTTACATACGCCCCTGCGTCGCCTTTCCACAAGGAGGAGGGGGGAAAGCGCCATGTTGCCCTTGATGGGCGCCGAACATGGTGTCTCCGGTGAGCTGCAAGCGGGTAATCCGAGTGGTCGTCCGTGCCCCGTTCGTTAGGGGTCGGCTAGGGGCCCAGAGGCACGCCCAAAAGTACCTACGGGTGATCTGCCGGACCCGGTCCCCTGGCGACGGGGTCCGAGGGCTCGATGCCTCCCTCTGATGGGATTCTGTTACAAGATCGCTCCCGCTGGTCTCGGAAATGTCCTAGGGTACCTCGGGAGCGCAGCCCGAGCCTTGGTTATGTATCGAACGTACCCATGGACATCCCTCGCTCGGCGTCTGAGGCGGCTGTGAACCCTTCGGGGGTCAGCCTTCGAACCCCTGATCAGTAATGGGCATGGAGCCCGAGTAGCCTGAGGCGGCCGTGGAACCCTTCGGGGGGCCGACCTTCGAACCTCTGACCAGTAGTGGGTGTAGGGCCCACGCGATCTGAGGCGGCTGTTGAACCCTTAGGGGGGCCAGCCTTCGAACCTCTGATCAGTAGGGAGGCTCGGAGCCTGGTTCCTTCACGGGGAAGGACCCTTTTCGGGGTATTCCCCTTTCCCGGTCCCTGTTGCAAGAGAGAGAGAAAGAGGAAAAAAGGAAAAGGATACGAAATCGAACGACGCGGCGTACCTTTACTTGCGCGGTCATTATGGCGAAGGCGAAGCGTCGCCCGCTCCTCCTGCCAGAGGCGCCGCCTGTCCCGCCGCGGAGTTAATGCGACGGGGCGAGTGGTTGGCGAGGCGGCCGTTGTGCGTGCGCGAGCCGTTCGAGGAACGGAACACGGGCGTGTTGTCTTTACACCGTGAGAGAGGGTTCTCTTGCTGCCCGCGGATGGGACGTGAGCTTGGCCGATGATGTGACCACTGCTCCCGCCCGCCTGCCACCGCCATTACTGCCGGCCCATTTTTGGCCGCACTGACCGCCACGCCAGGCTGGCGCTGCTGGGTCGTGCGCTGGGTCGCCTCGAGTCGCGGTATTGGTTCCGCAGTCGAGGAGGCGCGGTGGTGGCGCAAGTGGCGGTGCAGTTGCATGCACGAAGCAGTCGGCGCGTCGGTTGCATGACGCGTGGGCCTGGGCCTCCAGGCTGGGCGTGTTGGGAGTCGGAGAAGCGCGCCCACTTGGCGCGGTTGCATGCCGCCTGCATGGCCGCCCACCCTTTCGCCCGCTGGTCTGGGCAAAAGTGGAGGGTCGCTTGTAACCGCTGGGCGGTTGTATGCACCGCGCGCGGCGGTTTGGCTTCTTCTGCCCTGAGTCGGCTTGCATGACGTGTGGGACCCAGCCCCCGCGCCGTAGGGGAGGACCTTGGAGTGTGTTGGAGAAGACTCAGCTCGTGACGGCTGGGGACGCGAGTAGGGAGAACCGCCCTTAAAAGGAGGGTGACCCCCTTGGAAGGCGACCATGTCTTCGCGCTCCCTTATGCATCGTGTCTTTCCACCTCCCGAGCCCCCGGATGGGGGAGATCCGCCGTCTTTCCGCCTCGTCGTTGGGGGGAACGCAACTCCGCGGGAGTTGGTACCTTTCAGCCATCGTTCGGCTTCAAGGATTTTCATCATGCAGCCCAGTTGCACCCCTCCGCCGGCGGTCACCCAAGATGGTGACCTCCAGCTTGATGGTGGGGGAAAGCGAGCCGGGCTGCGTCCTCTGCCCCTCCCTCAGCCTCAAGGATTTTCATCACCAGGGCTGGGGAGGGGAGAGTGCCGAGTTGGGGTCGGCCCCTGCGTGGGCGGTGGCCCGCTCCTTCACTCAGTGATCGGAGGGAAGGGCGGTCGTCGTCCGTGGCGCCGGCAGCTGCAACGTGCCTGGCTTTCGGACGCGAGTGGCTTCGGAGCCGCTCGCGGCGCCGGCGTCTGCCACGGCAGCTGGAAGAGGTTCTTCCGCCGACGAGATAGTCAGGGCCGGCCACGGACCGACCTCCAACTCTACGGCCTTCTGCCCGTCCTTGCCTCACGAGTTTGGGCATGGGCGGGGGCCTCTTGGCAGCAGCATCCGCCCTGAGGTCAGTGCTGCCGCTGTTCGGCCCCCCGGAGCAGAAGTCGTCGTCATCGCTGCCGCTGGAGCGGGCGACGGCGCGCCGTTCGTCGGTCTTCTGTTGCTCCGCAGGCCCTCCCCCATCGAGTGGGGTTGTTCGTACCTGCGGAGGCGGAACCGGAGTTCCGTTTGTAATGGCACCTTGAGTGCCGGTGTTTTTGTTCATTGTGGCTGTCGGGGCCTGAACATGTATGTAGTGGAGCCGTGTTTTTTCCTCATTTTCGAGCACTAGGACTCGCCTGTTGGTTGTCTGAACCGCTTCACCAAGCGTGAGTCGCCCCATGTCAAGGTGACGAGTGAGGTATTCGTATCCCGGAGGCGTAGGAGTCCCTCGGCTCGGTCGGCCTTGTTGTCTGAGGCTTCTCTAGCTTAGTTAAAGGGACCGCCTGGGCCGCTCTTCGATGAGCCGAGGCTAGGGGTAGCGATATCAGCATGAACAGGGGCGGAGTTGGCTCGAAAATGAAACCTGGTTGGCCGGAGCCCAGCCGGGTCGTCCGTTAGCGGGACCGACGCCGGGGTTGACCAGCCGAAGCCTCGGGTCGGGCTGGCACCCTTGGAAGATGGTTGGCCGAGGCCCTAGAGTGACCGGCCGAGCCGCCTGCTCGGGCCAGATTTCCGGAGAAGACCCTGGCAGCGATTGCCCGGGTGTGGCGATGACGTCGTCCTTTAGAGCGAAGATCCTTGGACCGCGTCGCCGTCCGAGGCTAGGTCGGACCTCGCCGAAAGTGTCGTCGATGCCGAGGGTGCTGCTATCCCCTTCCAGCGTCAAGACCCGAGCCTGCAGGATCAGATCGTCTTGTAGCGTGTGTCTCCTGCGGCCGCCGAGGCTAGAACACACACCCTCGCTGCGTTGTAAAGCTGCGTCTCTTTTCTTCTTATTTCGAGTATCTGGACTTTTTTGTCGGCAACAGGGATGTTTGTGCGAGCGAGAGTTGCTTCTCGCGGAAGGTGATGAGTGAGGTATCCGTATCCCGGAGGCGTAGGAGTCCCTCGGCTCGGTCGGCCTTGCCGCTTACGCGCACTTTTACCCATCCATGAGGCTCTGTTACCGACTCAGTCGAGAAGGCTCGAAGGATCACTTTGGCCGAAGAACTTCCGAACGTGAAGACTTGTTCGGTCCGCGGAACCACTTATCCAAACGCGAGTTACTTATCGCAGAAGGTGATGAGTGAGGTATCCGTATCCCAGAGGCGTAGGAGTCCCTCGGCTCGGTCAGCCTTGGCTGCTTACGTGTACTCCGTCGTTTTCAGGGTCCACTTTTCGAAGTAGTCAAAAAGCACGAAAGACATTCTGGCAGAAGGGATCTTTTTTTCGAGGAAAAAATTCGACGCAGAGGGGGTTCCCCCCCTTTTAGCCCCCGAGGGAGGGTCGGGTTTTGCCGAGGCGAGGCCGACCCTTCCTTGATGACTAAACTTTGCGTGGGTGCGAGGTATATGAACAACTTGAAAACATCTTAAGGGTAGAAGCGACGTAGCTGTTGGATGTTCCAAGCGTTGCCGTAGACTTTGCCTTGACTGTTGGCCAGCTTGTACGTTCCGGGCTTCAGAACTTTGGCGATGACGAAAGGCCCCTCCCAGGGGGGCGTGAGCTTGTGCCTCCCTCGGGCGTCTTGTCGCAGCCGAAGCACCAGGTCGCCCATCTGGAGGTCTCGGGATCGGACCCCTCGGGCGTGGTAGCGTCGCAGGGACTGCTGGTACCGTGCCGAGTGTAGTAAGGCCTTGTCCCGAGCCTCTTCCAGCTGGTCTAGCGAGTCTTCTCGGCTAGCTTGGTTGCTTTGGTCGGTGTAGGCCCTCATCCTCGGGGAGCCGTATTCTAGGTCTGTGGGTAAGACAGCCTCGGCCCCGTAGACTAGGAAGAACGGCGTGAAACCCGTGGCTCGGCTCGGCGTCGTCCTCAGGCTCCAGACCACCAAGGGGAGTTCCTTCATCCATCGCTTGCCGAACTTGTTGAGGTCGTTGTAGATCCGAGGCTTGAGCCCTTGTAGAATCATGTCGTTGGCACGCTCCACCTGCCCATTCGTCATGGGATGAGCCACGGCGGCCCAGTCCACCCGGATGTGGTGATCCTCGCAGAAGTCCAGGAACTTTCTACCGGTGAACTGGGTGCCGTTGTCGGTGATGATGGAGTTCGGGACCCCGAAGCGATGGATGATGTTGGTGAAGAACGCCACCGCCTGCTCGGACCTGATGCTGTTCAGGGGTCGGACCTCGATCCACTTGGAGAATTTGTCGATGGCGACCAGCAGGTGCGTGTAGCCCTCGGGTGCCTTCTGCAAGGGGCCGACGAGGTCCAGACCCCACACCGCAAAAGGCCAGGTGATGGGTATCGTCTGTAGAGCCTGAGCGGGGCAGGTGGGTCTGCCTAGCGTAGAATTGACACCCTTCGCAGGTGCGGACAATTCTTGTGGCGTCGGCCACCGCCGTCGGCCAGTAGAAGCCCTGTCGGAAGGCATTCCCGACAAGGGCTCGAGACGCTGCGTGATGGCCGCAAGCCCCCGAGTGTATCTCTCGCAGGAGTTCCTGGCCTTCGGCGATGGAGATGCATCGCTGGAGGATGCCTGAGGGGTTGCGGTGGTAGAGCTCCTTCTCATCTCCTAGCAAGACGAACGACTTGGCGCGCCGCGCCACCCGCCGAGCCTCGGCTCGGTCGAGGGGTAGCTCTCCTCGGTGGAGATATTGCAGGTACGGGGTCTGCCAGTTTCGATCAGGCGCGACCCCGCTTTGCTCCTCCTCGACGCGCAGTGCCTCACCCTCAGGGGCCGAGGGTACCTCGGACTGAACCGAGGGCGCCTCGGGCCGAGATGAGGGTGCCTCGGGATGAGCCGAGGGCGCCTCGGGTTGAGCTGTGGGTGCCTCGGACTGGGCCGAGGGTACCTCGGGCTCGGACGTGTCGTCGATCTTGACGGAGGGTTGATGTAGATCCCGGGAGAAGACGTCCAGGGGAACCGTTGTTCGCCCCGAGGCTATTTTAGCCAGCTCGTCCGCAGTCTCGTTGTAGCGCCGAGCGACGTGGTTAAGCTCGAGCCAGTAGAACTTGTCTTCCAGGCGCCGAACCTCATCGCAGTAGGCCTCCATCTTTGGGTCGCGGCAGTGGGAGTTCTTCATGACTTGGTCGATGACGAGCTGCGAGTCATCGCGGGCGTCCAGGCGCCGGACCCCTAGCTCGATGGCGATCCGCAACCCGTTGACCAGAGCCTCGTACTCAGCCACATTGTTGGACGCCGGGAAGTGGAGGCGTAGCACATAGCGTAGGTGTTTCCCGAGGGGCGAGATGAAGAGTAGGCCTGCGTCGGCTCCTGTCTTCATCAACGACCTGTCGAAAAACATGGTCCAGAGCTCCGGTTGGATCGGAGCCGTCGGCACCCATTCGGCCACGAAGTCCGCCAAGACCTGGGACTTAATGGCTTTCCGGGGAGCGAACGAGATCGTCTCGCCCATGATCTCCACTGCCCACTTTGCAATCCTACCCGAGGCCTCTCGGCACTGGATGATCTCTCCCAGGGGGAAGGATGACACCACAGTTACCGGATGAGACTCGAAGTAGTGTCGCAACTTCCGCCGGGTCAGGATCACTGCATATAGCAGCTTCTGAACTTGTGGGTAGCGGATCTTGGTTTCGGACAGTACCTCGCTGATGAAGTAAACCGGCCTCTGAACGGGCAATGCATGCCCCTCTTCTTGCCTCTCGACCACAATCGCGGCGCTAACCACCTGAGTGGTCGCGGCGACGTAGACCAGGAGGGCTTCTCCGGCAGCTGGGGGCACCAAGATAGGTGCCTTTGTGAGGAGCGCCTTCAGGTTCCCGAGGGCTTCCTCGGCCTCAGGGGTCCAAGTGAAGCACTCGGCCTTCCTTAAGAGGCGGTACAGAGGTAGACCTCTTTCGCCGAGGCGTGAGATGAAACGGCTCAGAGCCGCGAAGCATCCCATGACCCTCTGTACGCCTTTCAAGTCCTTGATGGGCCCCATGCTGGTGATGGCTGCGATCTTCTCCGGGTTGGCTTCGATGCCCCGCTCGGAGACGATGAACCCCAAGAGCATGCCTCGGGGCACCCCGAAGACACACTTTTCCGGATTGAGCTTGACGCCTTTCGCCTTGAGACATTGGAATGTCGTTTTTGTTAGAAATATGCCCTAGAGATAATCATAGAGATGAGCATATTTCTTTGTATCCATGATATATATATTGCTTAATTGAATATCCATGGAAGGCACCTTGTATTGATTAGCAATTATGTGAATTGTTTGTGAGATTCTTTACTTATATGGTTATTCTAAATGATGTCCCTAGTCAGAGTCGATGACTAGCACATGTATTAGTTGATGACTACATTTCACAAGTCATGAACATGGAGATGTTAAACTAATAATGTGGGCGCATGTATGACATGAGGCTGGACCGACCCAACGTGAGATATTGTAATATAGTTCTCTTCTTGCAACATGAATACTGTATCCTTAGACCTGAGATTGTCGCATGTTCTCAAGATGTGAATTGACTTACTTAGGGACTATCAAACGCTATCCCGTAACTGGGTAGTTATAAAGGTAGTTTTGGGTTTGTCAGGAAGCATGCTATGAGGCATGGTCAGTCAAGATGGAATTTGTCCCTCTCTTTGTGAGAGAGATATCTCTGGGCCCCTCGAGTGATTGGATCAAGAAATGCATGGCCGTGCTAGGGTTAAGAGTTAACCATTGAAAGGATTCCAATTCACAGTATCGAGAAAGAGAGGTCAGCTTAGAGCCAGACCAAATATCGTGAGACAAAGGGAACAACATGTACTTAATGTCGCAATGGTTCGTCTGATATGATCTTTACGTACACATAGGAGTTGACATGTCTTGCTAGAGGCCGCTGTCAATTATTGGGCCAAGTAAGAGTACTCGGGCTATGTCTATTTGTACGTGAACCTATAGGGTCACACACTTAAGGGGAAGGAAGCCTAATTCGGATTAGATCCGAAATTAGACTGGGCTTTAGGGTTTATGATGGGCCTCGGCGTCAGAAGCCCACCATAACGCCTATATAATGAGGGGCGGGGGCGCGGTTAAGGATAACCTAATTCGCCACCAGCGAACTAACAGCCGCCGCCCACCTCTCGCCCTCGCCAAGCCGCCGTCGCGAACCTAGCAGTTCGGTACGCGGCGCTTCCTCCCTGTACGTGTGGATACCTCGGAGGTGCTACATCTGGAGCACTTGGGCGAACCGTGCGAGGACGTGAAGGACGCCGGCGACTGCACGGCACTGCTCGACGCGTTCGTCTACATCGAGACGTCTTCCGCTGCTCTGCGCGTCTAGTGGTAATTCCATGACCTATAACCGCAGTAGTTCTTGGTATTATGGGGATGAAAATTTTTGTTTTGCGCTAGCGTAGCCTCCCCGTAATCCTACAGTGGTATCGGAGCCAGGTTCTGCGTAAGTTTTAGGTCTGGATCTAGGTTCATGTGATGGATCTACTTGATGCACGGTTTGATTAGATCAATTGGTAATAAAGGGTTGAAGTAGATTACATCGGATATGACTGGAGAGATCAGTTCGTCCTTCTCTGTTGTATGCGCGACTTGCCCCTACCGGCTGGAATCACCATCGGGGCTAACTGCGTACACAACCAGCAGATTGACGCAACAGATCGACGTCATGAGTGTAATCTTCTTCGGGTCGAAAGTCTCGGATTTGGGTTGATTTGATCAACCGCATGAGATTTCCAGTGGAATTTCCATACATACGATGCATGGAACCGCCGTGGCTATCTGCTGTAGTGGCGAACGTATAGAAACGTGTTTGTCTAACCTGTTTTTGCAGGACATGTGATCGGTATGGCTATTATGTGTATGTGATGCATGTTAACAAATTATTCATGACCTGCGTGTCGTGACCAGGGCAATACGGCTGGAGCCACATGTATTGTCCAAATTTAATGTAATGACCTGCGTGTCAACATGTGATGATCCAAAGCGTATATGTAATTTGTTTACCAGCATACGTTAGATAGGTCTTGAAGGACTCATCACCTGGAGGATGGCATACCTATATCATGGAGATGGAGATCATCGTGATGGACAGATTATTGGAGATGGAGATCACCATGTGAAAACAAGCCATACCGAATCACAATTGTTGTGTGAATGCCATTCTTATTGTTCTACTTGTTTATATTGCATATATGTCCTTGCGTGCGATAAGTAGGACGATCCCTCATAAATGTTTAAGCTTTAATGCCTCTCCAAACCTTGCACTATCATAAGTCTTGTACAATTGGTGGTGGGTCTATGAAATTAGGGTGCCACCAGTTTTCCTTGACTAGATAGGTTTGTATCGGATACGAACTGCAGAAAGGGTTGGTTAACTTAAACAAAGTCAGCTTAATGGTTAAGGACTTTGAGGCATAAGGTTGGGAGCCGAGACATAGAGATGTCACCCAACAACAGGAGTCATATATATGATATGATTAGCAAGGAGTTGCTTACCGATCTACCTTGTCTTCTAGCGGTGATGCTAAAGCTCACTAGTAGACTTGTTAGTTGTGGATTCTGAATCACTAAGTATCAATAGAGGGATATTGATTTTAGTGGGAGTAGACTATTAAATGTTTAATATGATTTACTCTGTCATGGATATTTTTGTCTTAGTATTTTGCATTATTTTGTTGTAGATAAATGGCACCTAGCACACCAACATTTACTTTGCGATCGATTCTTGAAAAGGATAAGTTAAATGGAACAAACTATACGGATTGGATCCGTAACCTGAGAATTGTTCTCAGGGCTGAAAAAAAGGAAGACGTTCTAGACTCCCCACTGCCAGAGGATCCTGGTGAAAATGCAACTGCCGCAGCTAAAACCGCTTACAAGAAAGCAATGGATGCTAATCTTGAAGTAAGTTGCCTAATGCTTGCTTGCATGGAACCTGAGCTCCAGATGCAGTTTGAGACAAACCATGAGGTGTACGATATGATCGTGGCGCTCAAGGATATGTTCCAGACTCAGGCTAGGACTGAAAGGTTCAATGTGTCCAAAGCCTTTCTGGAATGCAAGCTAGCAGAAGGCGCAGCAGTTGGGCCACACGTAATCAAAATGGTTGGTTACAGTCAGAGGTTGGAGAAGCTAGGCTTCCCAATAAGCCAAGAGTTGGCCACTGACTTCATTTTGGCATCTCTTCCGCCCAGCTATGGAAACTTCATCACGAACTACCATATGCATGGGGCGGAGAGGGGCCTCAATGAACTATGTGGCATGCTGAAAACTGCAGAGGGGGACATAAAGAAAAGTGCTGGCAGCAGCGGCCATGTGATGGCGGTCCAAAACAAACCCAACTTTAAGAAGAAGGGTAAGTCTCAAAAGAAGAAGGGCAAGGGAAAGGATACAGTATCGATCCAAGCCCAATCAAAAGCCCAAGGCTGGACCAGCTGCAGATGCAGAGTGCTTTTATTGCAAAGAACTTGGTCACTGGAAAAGGAATTGCAAGCAGTACTTGGCCTCTATTAAGGATCGCGGCGGTAAGGGTACAGCCGCAGCAGGTACACTTGCTATTCACATTACAGAAATTTTTCTTGCTGATTCTTATATTAATTCTTGGGTATTTGATACCGGATCGGTTGCCCATATTTGCAATTCGATGCAGGGAATGATAAGAAGTAGAAGCGTGAAAAGAGGAGAAGTTGATTTCCGGGTAGGCAATAATGCAAGAGTTGCTGCGTTGACCGTCGGGACGATGCAACTCCACCTCCCATCAGGATTTATTTTGGAGTTAAATAATTGTTATCTAGTTCCTAGTATGAGTCGAAACATTATGTCTCCTTCATGTTTGATGAAGGATGGTTATTCATTTGCGAGTGAAAACAATGGTTGTGTGATCTCTAAGAATGGCATGTTTGTGGCTTTTGCATCCATTATGAATGGGTTATTCATTTTAAATCTTGATGATGCACCTATCTGTAATATTAGTGCTAAAAGGCCTCGGCCTAATGATTTAAGTCCTACCTACATGTGGCACTGTCGTTTGGGTCATATAAGTGAGAATCGCATGAAGAAGCTTCATTCTGATGGGCTTTTAACTTCGTTTGATTTTGAATCATACGAGACATGTGAAGCTTGCTTACTTGGTAAGATGACCAAGGCGCCCTTCACGGGTTTACCGGAGAGGACGTTAGATTTATTGGAACTCATACATACTGATGTGTGCGGACCAATGAGTACGACAGCTAGGGGAGGATTCCAATACTTCATAACCTTCACTGATGATTTTAGTAGATATGGGTATGTCTACTTAATGAAACACAAGTCTGAATCCTTAGAAAAGTTCAAAGAGTTTCAGAATGAAGTAGAAAATCAGCGTGGCAAGAAAATTAAAGCACTGCGATCAGATCGTGGTGGTGAATATTTGAGTCATGAGTTTAGCAATCATCTAAAGAGTTGTGGAATTGTTCCACAGCTTACGCCACCTGGAACGCCTCAGAGGAATGGCGTGTCTGAGCGACGTAATCGGATTTTATTGGATATGGTTCGATCAATGATGAGCCAGTCGGACCTACCTTTGTCGTTTTGGGGATACGCTCTAGAAACAGCAGCTTTCACACTAAATAGGGTACCGTCTAAGTCCGTAGTTAAGACACCATATGAGATGTGGACTGGGAAGACTCCCAGCTTGTCTTTTCTGAAGATTTGGGGTTGTGAGGTTTACGTCAAGCGACTACAGTCGGATAAACTCACTCCAAAATCGGACAAGTGCATGTTCGTGGGATATCCAAAGAAAACTTTAGGATATTACTTTTACCACCGGTCAGAGGGCAAAGTGTTTGTCGCCCGGAACGGTGTGTTCTTAGAGAAAGAGTTTCTCAAAAGAGAGAAAAGTAAACAAAAGGTGTATCTTGAAGAAGTTCAGGATGAGCCAGTGGGACAAGATTCAACAAGTGATGCTAATGTAGCAGAACAAGTTGAGACGTCTATGGCAAGAGAATCACCACCACAACCACGAAGGTCAGCAAGGCTTCGCGAGGCACGAGGAGAAGTGCTATTGTTGGGCAATGGGGAAGTGTTGTTGTTAGACAACGACGAACCTGCAACATATTCAGAAGCGATGATGGACCCAGATTCCGAGAAATGGCATGTCGCCATGAGATCCGAGATAGATTCCATGGGAGAAAATCAAGTTTGGAACTTGGTTGACCCGCCTGATGGTGTTAGACCTATAGAATGCAAATGGATCTATAAGAAGAAGAAAGACATGGATGGAAATGTTCACATCTATAAGGCTCGACTTGTTGCAAAGGGTTTTCGACAAGTTCAAGGAGTTGACTATGACGAGACATTCTCGCCAGTAGCGATGCTTAAATCTATTCGGATCATTCTAGCTATTGTCGCATATTTCGATTATGAGATTTGGCAGATGGATGTCAAAACAGCTTTCCTTAATGGAAACCTAGATGAGGACGTGTATATGATACAGCCCGAGGGTTTTGTCGATCCGATCAATGCTGGAAAGATATGCAAACTTCAGAAATCCATTTATGGGTTGAAGCAAGCATCTCGGAGTTGGAACATTCGTTTTAATGAAGTGATCAAAGGGCTTGGTTTTCATCAGAATGAAGAAGAAGCTTGTGTTTACAAGAAGGAAAGTGGGAGCGCTGTTGTATTTCTGATCTTGTATGTGGATGACATATTATTGATTGGGAATGACATTCCTATGCTGGAGTCCGTCAAGGCTTCACTGAAAAAGAGTTTTTCTATGAAGGACTTAGGGGAAGCAGCATATATTTTGGGCATAAGGATCTATAGAGATAGGTCGAAGAGGCTTATAGGATTAAGTCAAGATACGTACATTGACAAGGTTTTGAAACGGTTCAACATGGAACAGTCCAAGAAAGGGTTCATACCTATGTCACATGGTAAACACCTTAGCCAGATGCAATGTCCTGCAACGGCTAATGAGCGGGAGCGCATGAGTAAGGTACCATACGCCTCAGCAATTGGTTCAATCATGTATGCCATGATAAGTACACGCCCAGATGTTTCATACGCTATAAGTGCTACGAGTAGATACCAGGCTGATCCAGGTGAGGATCACTGGACAGCGGTAAAAGGCATTCTTAAGTACTTAAGAAGGACTAAAGATATGTTCCTGGTATATGGGGGTAAGGAGGAGCTCGTTGTAACTGGTTACACCGATGCTAGCTTCCAAACTGACCCAGACGAGTTAAAATCGCAATCAGGTTTTGTGTTCACAATAAATGGTGGTGCTGTTAGTTGGAAGAGTTCCAAACAGGAGACTGTGACTGATTCTACAACAGAAGCCGAGTACATTGCAGCTTCTGAATCTGCGAAGGAAGGTGTTTGGATAAGGAAGTTCCTCATCGAGCTTGGTGTGTTTCCTAATGCATCTAGCCCATTGAACCTCTACTGTGACAACAATGGGGCTATTGCGCAAGCTAAGGAGCCAAGGAACCACCAGAAAAACAAACACGTACTGCGGAAGTTTCACCTCATACGGGAATTCATTAGGCGGGGTGAGATAAAGATATGCAAAATACATACGGATTTGAATGTTGCTGATCCTTTGACAAAACCTCTTCCACAACCTAAGCATGAGGCACACGTGAGATCTATGGGTATTAGATATCTTCTAGATTAACTCTAGTGCAAGTGGGAGACTGTTAGAAATATGCCCTAGAGATAATCATAGAGATGAGCATATTTCTTTGTATCCATGATATATATATTGCTTAATTGAATATCCATGGAAGGCACCTTGTATTGATTAGCAATTATGTGAATTGTTTGTGAGATTCTTTACTTATATGGTTATTCTAAATGATGTCCCTAGTCAGAGTCGATGACTAGCACATGTATTAGTTGATGACTACATTTCACAAGTCATGAACATGGAGATGTTAAACTAATAATGTGGGCGCATGTATGACATGAGGCTGGACCGACCCAACGTGAGATATTGTAATATAGTTCTCTTCTTGCAACATGAATACTGTATCCTTAGACCTGAGATTGTCGCATGTTCTCAAGATGTGAATTGACTTACTTAGGGACTATCAAACGCTATCCCGTAACTGGGTAGTTATAAAGGTAGTTTTGGGTTTGTCAGGAAGCATGCTATGAGGCATGGTCAGTCAAGATGGAATTTGTCCCTCTCTTTGTGAGAGAGATATCTCTGGGCCCCTCGAGTGATTGGATCAAGAAATGCATGGCCGTGCTAGGGTTAAGAGTTAACCATTGAAAGGATTCCAATTCACAGTATCGAGAAAGA
Organism: Zea mays; assembly: GCF_902167145.1. NCBI lineage: Eukaryota > Viridiplantae > Streptophyta > Magnoliopsida > Poales > Poaceae > Zea > Zea mays. The sequence goes on along the minus strand of NC_050096.1, from coordinate 61,460,276 downwards.
GAGGTCAGCTTAGAGCCAGACCAAATATCGTGAGACAAAGGGAACAGCATGTACTTAATGTCGCAATGGTTCGTCTGATATGATCTTTACGTACACATAGGAGTTGACATGTCTTGCTAGAGGCCGCTGTCAATTATTGGGCCAAGTAAGAGTACTCGGGCTATGTCTATTTGTACGTGAACCTATAGGGTCACACACTTAAGGGGAAGGAAGCCTAATTCGGATTAGATCCGAAATTAGACTGGGCTTTAGGGTTTATGATGGGCCTCGGCGTCAGAAGCCCACCATAACGCCTATATAATGAGGGGCGGGGGCGCGGTTAAGGATAACCTAATTCGCCACCAGCGAACTAACAGCCGCCGCCCACCTCTCGCCCTCGCCAAGCCGCCGTCGCGAACCTAGCAGTTCGGTACGCGGCGCTTCCTCCCTGTACGTGTGGATACCTCGGAGGTGCTACATCTGGAGCACTTGGGCGAACCGTGCGAGGACGTGAAGGACGCCGGCGACTGCACGGCACTGCTCGACGCGTTCGTCTACATCGAGACGTCTTCCGCTGCTCTGCGCGTCTAGTGGTAATTCCATGACCTATAACCGCAGTAGTTCTTGGTATTATGGGGATGAAAATTTTTGTTTTGCGCTAGCGTAGCCTCCCCGTAATCCTACAGTTTTAAGGTCAGAAAGGAGGTCGGATGCCTTCCTCGTCTTGACTACGATGTCATCGACGTAGGCCTCGACCGTGCGGCCAATGTGTTCGCCGAACACATGGTTCATGCACCGCTGGTACGTCGCGCCCGCATTCCTCAAACCGAATGGCATGGTGACATAGCAGTACATGCCGAAGGGTGTGATGAAAGAAGTCGCGAGCTGGTCGGACTCTTTCATCTTGATTTGATGATACCCTGAGTAGGCATCGAGGAAAGACAGGGTTTCGCACCCAGCAGTGGAATCCACAATTTGGTCGATGCGAGGCAGAGGGTAGGGAACCTTCGGACATGATTTGTTGAGACCAGTGTAGTCTACACACATCCGCCATTTCCCCCTTTCTTTCTCACAAGCACAGGGTTGGCAAGCCATTCGGGATGGAATACCTCTTTGATGAACCCTGCCGCCATTAGCTTGTGGATCTCCTCGCCTATCGCTCTGCGCTTCTCCTCGTCGAATCGGCGCAGAGGCTGCTTGACGGGTCGGGCTCCGGCCCGAATATCCAGCGAGTGCTCGGCGACATCCCTCGGTATGTCGGGCATGTCCGAGGGACTCCACGCGAAGACGTCGGCGTTCGCGCGGAGGAAGTCGACGAGCACTGCTTCCTATTTGGGATCGAGCCCGGAGCCGATCCGGATCTGCTTGGAGGCGTCGCCGCTGGGGTCGAGGGGGACGGCCTTAACCGTCTCCACTGGCTCGAAGTTGCCGGCATGACGTTTCACGTCTGGCACCTCCTTGGAGAGGCTCTCCAGGTCGGCGATGAGGGCCTTGGACTCGGCGAGGGCCTCGGTGTACTCCACGCACTCCACGTCGCATTCTAACGCGTGCTTGTACGTAGGGCCGACGGTGATGACCCCGTTGGGGCCCGGCATCTTGAGCTTCAGGTAGGTGTTGTTGGGGACGGCCATGAACTTCGCGTAGCATGGCCTCCCCAGTACCGCGTGGTAGGTTCCTCGGAACCCGACCACCTCGAACGTCAGGGTCTCTCTTCGGAAGTTGGAGGGTGTTCCGAAGCAGACGGGAAGGTCGAGCTGTCCGAGGGGTTGGACGCGCTTCCCGGGGATGATCCCATGGAAGGGCGCAGCGCCTGCCTGGACAGAGGACAGATCAACACGCAGGAGCCCGAGGGTCTCGGCATAGATGATGTTGAGGCTGCTGCCTCCGTCCATGAGGACCTTGGTGAGCCTAACGTCGCCGATGACGGGGTCGACAATGAGCGGGTATTTCCCCGGGCTCGGCACGTGGTCGGGGTGGTCAGCTTGGTCGAAAGTGATGGGTTTGTCGGACCAGTCTAGGTAGACTGGCGCCGCCACCTTCACCGAGCAGACCTCCCGGCGCTCTTGCTTGCGGTGCCGAGCCGAGGCACTCGCCGCTTGTCCATCGTAGATCATAAAGCAGTCGCGGACCTCGGGGAACTCTCCTGCTTGGTGATCTTCCTTCTTGTCATCGTCGCGGGCCCTGCTACCCTCCGCGGGTGGCCCGGCCCTGTGGAAGTGGCGCCGAAGCATGACGCACTCCTCAAGGGTGTGCTTGACGGGCCCCTGGTGATAGGGGCATGGCTCCTTGAGCATCTTGTCGAAGAGGTTGGCACCTCCGGGGGGTTTCCGAGGGTTCTTGTACTCGGCGGCGGCGACAAGGTCCGCGTCGGCGGCGTCGCGTTTCGCTTGCGACTTCTTCTTGCCTTTCTTCTTGGCGCCGCGCTGAGTTGACGCCTCGGGAGCATCTTCTGACGGGCGGCCCTAGGGCTGCTTGTCCTTTCGGAAGATGGCCTCGACCGCCTCCTGGCCGGAGGCGAACCTGGTGGCGATGTCCATCAGCTCGCTCGCCCTGGTGGGGGTCTTGCGACCCAACTTGCTCACCAGGTCGCGGCAGGTGGTGCCGGCAAGGAACGCGCCAATGACATCCGAGTCGGTGATGTTGGGCAGCTCGGTGCGCTGCTTCGAGAATCGCCGGATGTAGTCCCGGAGGGACTCTCCCTGCAGCTGCCGGCAGCTTCGGAGATCCCAGGAATTCCCGGGGCGCACGTACGTGCCCTCGAAATTGCCGGCGAAAGCATGGACTAGGTCGTCCCAGTTGGAGATCTGCCCCGGGGGCAGGTGCTCCAACCAGGCGCGAGCGGAGTCGGAGAGGAACAGGGGGAGGTTGCGGATGATGAGGTTGTCATCGTCCGTTCCACCCAGTTGGCAGGCCAGACGGTAGTCCGCGAGCCACAGTTCTGGTCTCGTCTCCCCCGAGTACTTTGTGATAGTAGTCGGGGGTCAGAACCGGGTCGGGAACGGCGCCCGTCGGATGGCCCGGCTGAAGGCCTGCGGACCGGGCGGTTCGGGCGAGGGACTCCGATCCTCCCCGCTGTCGTAGCGTCCCCCACGCCTGGGGTGGTAGCCTCGGCGCATCCTCTCGTCGAGGTGGTCCCGACGGTCGCGGTGATGGTGCTCGTTGCCGAGGCGGCCCGGGGCCGCAGGCGCGGTGTTGCGCGTGCGTCCGGTGTAGACCGAGGCTTCCCACATGAATCGGGAAGTCGCGGCATGAGGTTCCGAGGGGTATCCCTGCCTTCGGGAGGCAGAGCTCTCGGCCCATCGGACCGCGGCGCCTTCCAGGAGATTCTTGAGCTCCCCCTGGATTCGCCAGCCCTCGGTGGTTGATGGCTCCGGCATCGCGCAGAGAAGCATCGCTGCGGCAGCCAGGTTCTGGCCGACGCCACTAGATGCGGGTGGCGGCCTGACCCTGGCGTCGTCGGCGACGCGGTGCTGGAAACCCTGGGGCAGATGACGTATTTCTCCGGCCGAGGGTTGGCCCGCCCATGCCTGCCCGACGTCCCGGCGGATCGGCTCAAGCGCCCCTGCTTCCTCGTCGAACCTGGCCTGCGCCCCACGGATTTGCTCGAGCTGTGGGTCATGGCCCCCCGCCTGAACGGGGACCACAGCTAGCTCCCGTGGGATGTCGACGCGGGGCACTGGCCTAGGGAGATCACCGTCCTCCGGCATGCCGAGATGATTGCCTTCGGAGGGACCCCCTAGATTGACGTGGAAACATTCGCGGCTTGGGCCACAGTCCTCGGCGCCGAGGCTGCGGCTACCGTCGGAACAGTCGGAAAGGCAGTAGTCACATGCGGTCATGAAGTCCCGCATGGCACTAGGGTTGCCAAGTCCAGAGAAATCCCAACAGATGCTGGGCCCGTCGTCTTCCTCGGACCCAGAGGGCCCGTAGGTCGAGACGTCCGTCAGCCGGTCCCAAGGCAACCGCATGCGAAACCCCAGAGGGTTTGGACTCGCCTTTACAAGAGCGTCCGCCAAAGCGAGGTCGCTAGGCGGGTTGAGGCTGAATCCAAATGACGTAGTATGGGAATCGGTCGGTACCTTTTGGTCGACGAGCGACGATGAAGTCACGTCGGGGACTGACTGCACCGTCGTCTCAGGTGCGAGGGTGACGTCCAGCAAGCTCTCCGCGAGCGCGCTGGCGTCGTCCGCTTGCTCGGGATTGGCGTGTCGCGGGGAGACGGCGCTCGCCTTCGTCTCAAACGCGAGGTCGACGCCTGGTGCGCCCCCCGTTGGGGTGCCGGGCCCGTCGGCTCGCTCGACAGCCGACGAGGCGCTGTCTCCTGCTTGGCCTTGGTTGCCCCGCCTCCTCCTCCGTCGGCGGGGGAGGGGACGGGGTGAGCTCGAAGGTTGCTCTCCCACCATGCGGGGAAGACGTCGCCGATTCCGCCGCCGGCGGGCGGGCTGCCAGCCGCCATTGTCGTCGTCGCGCGGCGGTGGAAGGAGTATCATGTCGTAGCTGCCGTCGAGGGACATGAACTCAAGACTCCCGAAACGGAGCACCGTCCCGGGTTGGAGAGGTTGCTGGAGACTGCCCATCTGGAGCTTGACGGGAAGCTATTCGTCAACACGCAGCAGGCCCCTACCTGGCGCGCCAACTGTCGGCGTTTCGAGACCGGGGGGTCCCTGGGCCGACGAGTGAATGTCGCCGCGTGCCCCAGCCCAGATGGGTCGAGCGCGAGGGCGAGCGCGAAGGGGGGAAGAGCGAGGCGGCCGGAGACCGGCGTGAGAGAGGTGGGAATCCCGCGGCCTTCGTGTTCGTCCCGCGCCCAGGTCGGGTGCGCTTGCAGTAGGGGGTTACAAGCGTCCACGCGGGAGAGGGAGCGAGCGGCCCCAAGCGAGCGCCTGTTCTCGTCCTCGTCCCCGCGCGGCCAACCCTCTCTAAGAGGGCCCTGGTCCTTCCTTTTATAGGCGTAAGGAGAGGATCCAGGTGTACAATGGGGGGTGTAGCAGAGTGCTACGTGTCTAGCGGGGGAGAGCTAGCGCCCTAAGTACATGCCGTCGTGGCAGCCGGAGAGATTTTGGCACCCAGCTGGTGTGATGTCGTGGCCGTCGGAGGAGCGATGGAGCCTGGCGGAGGGACAGCTGTCGGAGCGGTTGGGTCCTTGCTGACGTCTTCTTGCTTCCGTAAGGGGGCTGAGAGCCACCGTTGTCACAGAGCATGCGGGGCGCCATCATTGCCTATCTGGCGGAGCTAGCCAGATGGGACGCCGGTCTGGTTCCCTGTGGCCCGAGTCAGCTCGGGGTAGGGTGATGATGGCGCCTCCTGTTGACGTGGCTGTCCTGCGCCCTAGGTTGGGCGATGCGGAGGCTCCTCCGAAGCCGAGGTCGAGTCTGTCTTCCGTGGCCGAGGTCGAGTCCGAGCCCCTGGGTCGGGCGAGGCGGAGGTCGTCGGCTGAGGCCAGGGCGGAGTCCGAGCCCTGGGGTCGGGCGAAGCGGAGTTCGTCGTCATCTGGGACTTAGCCCGAGTCCGAGCCTGGGGTCGGGCGGAGCGGAGTTCGCCGTCTTCCTGGACTTAGCCCGAGTCCGAGCCCTGGGTCGGGCGGAGCGGAGTTCGCCGTCTTCCGGGACTTAGCCCGAGTCCGAGCCCTGGGTCGGGCGGAGCGGAGTTCGCCGTCTTCCGGGACTTAGCCCGAGTCCGAGCCCTGGGTCGGGCGGAGCGGAGTCCGCCGTCTTCCGGGACTTAGCCCGAGTCCGAGCCCTGGGTCGGGCGGAGCGGAGTTCGCCGTCTTCCGGGACTTAGCCCGAGTCCGAGCCCTGGGTCGGGCGGAGCGGAGTTCGCTGTCTTCCGGGACTTAGCCCGAGTCCGAGCCCTGGGTCGGGCGGAGCGGAGTTCGCCGTCTTCCGGGGCTGAGCCCGAGTCCGAGCCCTGGGTCGGGCGAAGCGGAGCTTCCTATGGTGCCTCCGGCGGGGCCTGACTGCCTGTCAGCCTCACTCTGTCAAATGGCACCGCAGTCGGAGTGGCGCAGGCGGCGCTGTCCTTCTGTCAGGCTGGTCAGTGGAGCGGCGAGGTGACGGCGGTCACTTCGGCTCTGCCGGGGGGCGCGCGTCAGGATAAAGGTGTCAGGCCACCTTTGCATTAAATGCTCCTGCGACTTGGTCGATCGGTGTGGCGATTTAGTCAGGGTTGCTTCTTAGCGAAGGCAGAGCCTCGGGCGAGCCGGAAATATGTTCGCCGTTGGAGGGGGGCCTTGGGCGAGACGGAAATCCTCCGGGGTCAGCCGCCCTTGTCCGAGGCTAGGCTCGGGCGAGGCGTGATCAAGTCGCTCGAATGGACTGATCCCTGACTTAGTCGCACCCGTCAGGCCTTTGCAGCTTTATGCTGATGGGGGTTACCAGCTGAGAATTAGGAGTCTTGAGGGTACCCCTAATTATGGTCCCCGACAGATCTCCATATTGAAAAGCCGGTGACTTACATCAGGTTTAGTTCATACGCTTTTGGTTCGTCAACCTTCACCAAAAGACAGGGGGCATATGTTGAACACCAAAAAGAGCCTCGCGGACGGTCCGACCCTAAGACCGGACGTCTGCGGCCCGGACAGTCCGCGGTGGTGGCGCAGACGGTCCACGCGTGCGCAGAGTCAGTTAGGGTTCCTAGTTTCTCGCGGGATTTGTTACCTAAAACTGCGGGATTAACTCGGGAAACAGTTTGAAGCGGATCCAGACCTCCCCTTTATATAGATGAAGGGCTACAGCCGATTGAATTCCCAACAATCGATCAAATCAAGTTTATTTCTTGTTTTACTTATGCATTAGGAGTAGTTCTAGTTTAGCTCTAGATTAGCCTTTCCCTACCCCAAATTCTTCGCTTCTCTTCGGCTCTACGTCGATTAGTGGTGTCTAGGGTGGCCTGTCGAGCTTAGACAATACCTAGGATCTCTCCTCCCCGACGGGTCCCTCCCGGGAGTGAGATCCAGGCGCCGCTGGCGACCTTCGCCGCCACTGCGTACGCGCGGACCGTCTGGCTCGTCAGGCAAGGAACTCGAGCCCTGCGTCAGGTCGCGGACCGTCCGGCCGCTGGCCGCGGACTGTCTGCGCCTGTGCAAAGGACACCGCCGCCGGTTCTCGTTATAGTGATTGGCGCCCGAAAATGTGTTAACAATAGGTACCGGATAGTCTGGAGATAGTCGACGGCACGGCCTGACGTCACCTCTCCTGCTCATGTGGATGAGAAAGTTGGATTTATGTCATTATAAAACTTAGGATTCGCTCAAATGTCATCGTGGGAACACGCTTCGTTAAGAAATCATTATCAAACGTTGTCTTACAGACAAAATGTCATTTAGAGAGTTATTTGAAACTTAACCTTATTTCATTATATTGGTAGGTAGTGATCGAACACTTTTGCCTCTTGAACCAAAAGCGTTGGCATCTCAAACCCGACGGCGCTCTCTTGTCTATCCTCTGAGTCCCTCCACCAAAACCGACGGTTACATATGACTACGGTTAGACTGTGCTGCTGCTAGAGCAGAACTGACTGCTGCAGCTGAAACAGATGATAACGAAGAAGCTGAGAATTGAAGACTGTAATTCTTTTGTTTGTGCCAATTTTGATTGAATTGCAGTGACATGCCGTCATCATCAACCAGTACGTAATCAGATTTTTGTTTTGAGAAAAAAAAGACGTAATCAGAAGAAAATGTCCAGGAATGAAGCTTTTCATGCATTTGCCTCACTCTGTTGGTGACAGCTGCCATTGGAATAAACTGACCAGTAACAGCAACAGAGTAACTTGAACTGTGCCATTAGAAAACTGAACGTCTCTCATGTTTGCAGCTTCAGAGGAGAAAACTGAACGTCGAGTTTGAGATGCCAGCGTTTTTGGTTTGAGGGGCAAAAGTGTCCGGTCACTACCTGTCAACATAATCAAATAAGATTAAGTTTCAAATAATCCCATAAATAGTATTTTGTCTGTAAGACAACGTTTGATAATAGTCTCTTAGCAAAGCGTGTTCCTATAATAATACTAGCTGAGTGCTCGTGCGTTGCAACGGAAATATATAATACCAATTGTCGGCGTTTCGAGACCGATGGGTCCCTAGGCCGACGAGTGAATGTCGCCGCGTGCCCCAGCCCAGATGGGTCGAGCGCGAGGCCGAGCGCAAAGGGGGGAAGCGAGGTGGCCGGAGACCGGCGTGAGAGAGGTGGGAATCCCGCGGCCTTCGTGTTCGTCCCGCGCCCAGGTCGGGTGCGCTTGCAGTAGGGGGTTACACGCGTCCACGCGGGAGAGGGAGCGAGCGGCTTCAAGCGAGCGCGTGTCTCGTCCTCGTCCCCGCGCGGCCAACCTTCTCTAAGAGGGCCCTGGTCCTTCCTTTTATAGGCGTAAGGAGAGGATCCAGGTGTACAATGGGGGGTGTAGCAGAGTGCTACGTGTCTAGCGGGGGAGAGCTAGCGCCCTAAGTACATGCCGTTGTGGCAGCCGGAGAGATTTTGGCACACAGCTGGTGTGATGTCGTGGCCGTCGGAGAAGCGATGGAGCCTGGCGGAGGGACAGCTGTCGGAGCTGTTGAGTCCTTGCTGACGTCCTCTTGCTTCCGTAAGGGGGCTGAGTTCCGCCGTCGTCACAGAGTATGTGGGGCGCCATCATCGCCTATCTGGCGGAGCGAGCCAGATGGGACACCGGTCTTGTTCCCCGTGGCCCGAGTCAGCTCGGGGTAGGGTGATGATGGTGCCTCCTGTTGACGTGGCTGGTCTGCGCCCTAGGTTGGGCGACGTGGAAGCTCCTCCGAAGCCGAGGTCGAGTCTGTCTTCCGTGGCCGAGGTCGAGTCCGAGCCCCCGGGTCGGGCGAGGCGGAGACCGTCGGCTGAGGTCAGGGCGTAGTCCGAGCCCTGGGGTCGGGCGGAGCGGAGTTCGTCGTCTTTTGGGGTTGAGCCCAAGTCCGAGCTCTGGGTCGGGCGGAGCGGAGTTCGTCGTCTTCTGGGGCTGAGCCCAAGTCCGAGCCCTGGGTCGGGCGGAGCGGAGTTCGTCGTCTTCTGGGGCTGAGCCCAAGTCCGAGCCCTGGGTCGGGCGGAGCGGAGTTCGCCGTCTTCCGGGGCTTAGCCCAAGTCCGAGCCCTGGGTCGGGCGGAGCGGAGTCCGCCGTCTTCCGGGGCCTAGCCCGAGTCCGAGCCCTGGGTCGGGCGGAGCGGAGTTCGCCGTCTTCCGGGGCTTAGCCCGAGTCCGAGCCCTGGGTCGGGCGGAGCGGAGTTCGCCGTCTTCCGGGGCTTAGCCCGAGTCCGAGCCCTGGGTCGGGCGGAGCGGAGTTTCCTATGGTGCCTGCGGCCGGGCCTGACTGCCTGTCAGCCTCACTCTGTCAAGTGGCACCGCAGTCGGAGCGGCGCAGGCGGCGCTGTCTCTCTGTCGGGCCGGTCAGTGGAGCGGCGAAGTGACGGCGGTCACTTCGGCTCTGTTGGCTGGGGGGCGCGCGTCAGGATAAAGGTGTCAGGCCACCTTTGCATTAAACGCTCCTGCGACTTGGTCGGTCGGTGCGGTGATTTGGTCAGGGTTGCTTCTTGGCGAAGACAGGGCCTCGGGCGAGCCGGGAACACGTTCGCCGCTGGAGGGGGGCCTCGGGCGAGACGGAGATCCTCCGGGGTCGGCTGCCCTTGTCCGAGGCTAGGCTCGGGCGAGGCGTGATCGAGTCCCTCGTATGGACCGATCCCTGACTTAATCGCACCCATCAGGCCTTTGCAGCTTTATGCTGATGGGGGTTACCAGCTGAGAATTAGGAGCCTTGAGGGTACCCCTAATTATGGTCCCCGATAGTAGCCCCCGAGCCTCAAAGGGAGTGTTAGCACTCGCTTGGAGGCTTTCGTCGCACTTTTTTGCAAGGGGACCAGCTGTTGGGGACTTGTTCTCAAATGCTATGAGTTAAGAACAAGGCAACATAGAAAATGTTAATCGGTAAAGTCCTTCGTCATTCGAAGCATTATTTCCCTTAGGATATAATGATTTTCGGACGAAGGTTATGAGGGGCAAACCTTCATAAATACACTATACATTGACGAAGGATGAATCATAAGGAATATGAAGGATAACATAGACAATTGTATATTATTATTGACTTATTTTTGCATTATCATTATGTAGAAACAGAAATAACATCGAATTATAAATGTACCTTCAGCTTGAAGGAGATGAAAGTACAAGCGTGACGCAAAAGCGAATGTTAAAATCAGCGTGAACAGTACGGGGGTACTGTTCACCTATTTATAGGCGTGGGACGCAGCCCATACAAAATTACATTCATGCCCTTTACATTTGATAATAATTCTATAGTAATCTATCGAGGTCTGAATAGCCTTTTCATCTTTAAGTTGGTTTCATTTTCTGCTACCATGCCGAAGCTTTCCTGTTCACATCTTCGGCGCTGTATGAACCTTCGTATTATTCTGGTCTTCTCCTGCTGTGATACCGACTTGAGTCCGAAGATACCTGCTCACGCATTATACTCCAGAAATATTGTTAAATCCTGTTTTTGAGGACCTTCGTAAGCCGAAGGCCCCCAACAGTAGCCCCTCGCAATATTAATTTGTTTTTAAAATAATAAATTTAGATTGCGACATGGACGAAGGCCTTACGCCGAAGGTCCGAAAAAACACCTTCCCTTTGCTAGAATAGCAACATTCACTGACAAGCGGGGTCTTTCAATTTTCAACGCACTGGGCGTATAAATAAGATCATACCGCAAATTCATTTGGCACGCTTTCTTGCCATCTGCTCCCGCTCACTCAATTTTTAGCTCTTGCGCACCAAGATTTGCTGAGCTTTTAAGTTTTGAAGCTTCGGCATTGAAAACAGTTTTTTAGTATTCCCGAAGATGTCTGAAGATAAGAAGGCTGCTACCGGGATGAAGCTGAGTCTCGATGAAGAGAAGAATCTGGGGTTTCTTATAGCAATGTCGAAGACCAATACAGAAAAAATCACCAAGGAGATTCTGGAAGGTTTGTCTGAAGATACTGGTGACAGCGACAGTTATGATGTGGACAGTGGTGGTGAAGACTCCGAAGATCGCCCTTGGCGACCAAGCCATGCGGTTTTCGGCAAATCAACTATCAAAGAAAATCATTTTGCCAACATGAGAGGAAGGTATTTCTGGGATTTGTCCGTTGTGAGGGCCGACGAAGGGGAAAAGACTTGTCCACACCCTGAAGAGAATGAAGTCGTAGTGTACCGAAGCTTTTTGAAAGCTGGACTACGATTTCCCCTGAGCAGCTTCGTCGTAGAGGTGCTGAAAATGTTTGAAGTCTATCTTCATCAACTTACCCCCGAAGCAATTATAAGGCTGAATATCTTCGTATGGGCCGTGAGAAGCCAAGGTCTGGAGCCTGATGCGAAAAGTTTCTGCAATATACACGAATTATCATACGAAACAAAACCTTGGGGTAAAGAACAGTATCACAATAATTTTGGCTGCTACAGTTTCGTTTCTCGGTCTGGGTCAAGTTGTCCCGTGCCAACCTTTCGGAAGAGATGGCCCGGCGACTGGATGACAGAATGGTTTTATGTGAAGAATGACCTGGCAGTACGGGAAGATATTAAAGGTATAATTATGCGCCCTATTTGGCAAAGCTTCGGCCTGCGGAGGCCGAAGGTTGAAATGAGTGAAGCTGCCGAAGAATGCCAGAGAGCCTTCGGTGTTATTTGTTCTTTTATTGGAACGAGAGATTTGGTACAAGAACATATTGCCTTCAGAGTATGGCCGCTCGCGGAGAAATGGGAAATGCTGCAAGAAACCATAAAGGAGGCCGACGAAGGTGGACTTATCAGGCTGAAGTACACTTTCAAGTTCGGAGATAAATTCATTGAGCCAGATGATGACTGGTTAAAGAGTATTGAAAATTTAAGTGATGAACTGCTTGGGGCTTATTCGAAGGCCGAAGATACTGCACTGTCAGCAGCCTTCGGAGGCCGAAAAAAGAAAAGGCTGAACCGGGTGTTTGATGCAATCGGGTTTGTCTACCCTGACTATCGTTATCCCATTCGAGGGCAGAAAAGAAAAAACACAACCTCTGCGAAAGAAGAAGCTGCAACTGCTCCTAGCGAGCCAGAACCGAAAAGAAAGAGGATAAAGGTCCTCACACATCGGCCACGCTATATTGAACCAGCTTCGGTGCCTGAGTTCACCGGAGAAACTTCTTCGGCCACCGAAGCTGAAAAGCCAATCAAGCCAACCTTGCTGCCAGAAGTCGCAGAAATGGCCGAAGCGCCAACAAGGATAGGATTGGAAGAACCGAAGATTTTGATACCAGAAACCAAAGAGATGGCCGAAGCGCCATCCACAGAAAAAATGGAAGAAGTGAAAAAACCAACTGAGGAAAAAACATCAGAAGTTTTGAGTCCTGCAGCAAATGTTGAGACAGTAAAAAATCAAAAGGTGCCAGCAGCGACTCCGAAAAAAAAGAGAATGGTCAATGTGCTAGATGTTCTGGAAACAATTAAATCTTCAAGCACACCTCCGAAGAAGATTGTTGCCATTCCTGAAGCGAAAACTAAAATTTCTGATACTAAAGCTCCAGAGCAAGAAACTGAAGCCGAAGCTAGGTCCTCAGAGCCCTCGAAGATAAAATCCTTGGAAACCGAGGAAGAAAAAATAACAGAGCCAACTTTTGTTGAAGAAATCAGTGTCATTGCCCCCGAAGCATCCCCCAAAGTCCTTGATTATATTGTTCGTCATGCTTCGGGGAAACAATTATCAGAAAAAGAAAAACAAGAGGCCCAGCTTTACGCCCAAAAACTGAAGTATCCAAAGGGGGCGTTAATATTCAATGGCAGTGGAGAAGAAGACTTTTTGTATTGTCTCCCTGATAGCAAGGAGATTTCTGTCTGTCGGGAGATGAGCAAGAGCTTCGGATTCCCAACACTAGAAGACGGGCTCTCGGTGCTGTCGAAAAACGATCTGGCCGACAGCCTGGCATACAATAGCTTAAATGTACAAAAAAATGAGATCTTTGTACTTTTTCTTTGAAACCAAAATGTTTCATTTACTTAAATCTATTGACGCACACATATCCTTCCCCGCAGGGCCTTATACTTAGCAATGCCCTCAGGGCCCAAAAAGATACCGAAGACGAAGGGTGCGCTATTGCCCTGAGCAACCTTCGTTCCGAAGTAATTGAACTAAGGAACGAAGGTCTCGAAAAAGATAAAATATTACATTCATTGATAAATAGAATAAAATAAGACGAGGCTACTTTTAAGGGTCAAGCTGAGGCTCAGAAACTTGAAATTGAAGATCTTCGAAAACAACTGGCCAGAGCCAAAGAAGAACGCATACTTGAAGAAACGAAGCAAGAACTTAGCGACCAATGGGCAAATCATTTAGAGGGAACTGTTGAAGAGCTTCGTTCGTCCAAGAAAAGATGCTACAACAAATCTATGGAGTGTGTCAAGAAGTTAAAAGCTAGCTTCGCCAGCGTCGGCGCATTCTCAAGCGAAGAAAACTTTACAAGAGGCAACCCCGAAGGTCCCATCGAATGGATCGATCACGAAGCTGAGGCCTTCGAGGAAATTTTAAATAGCCGCGGAGACATATGTGCTTTCTCGGGTGCCAGGGGAATTGCCACCATTTTAGAGAAAAAGGGCTGCGAGCATGTAAAGATTTTAGCGCAATCTGAAGCTGCCTTGTCCTTCGAAGATGCAAGAGATCCTTCGGCCGAAGCTAGCATGGTCGGTGGAAAATTTTTCACCGACGTCTGGGATAATGGTGGCCGAGAAATGGCTCGAGAAATTATTCGAAAAAGCGAAAAGGGCATTCACGATGCTAGAGAAGTAGCTGAGGCTGCTGAGAAGAGCGCAGAGCCCGAAGGGCAACTAGGTATTAACTAATGGTTTTTATTGTGTTGTAATTTTTGGTTTTAAACTTCGTTTGCAATTTGTAATAGCAATGTAGCCGTATCCTGTCCTCCTTCAGATCCTGCTAAAGCGTCTCCGGGCTCTCAGCCGAAAGGAGACGACGAAATTAAAAAGATGGCTGAAGCTATTATGGACGAAGTTGTCAATCGGCTCCTGAATGAGGCTGCATAAGTTGTTCTAAGAGAAGATTAAATACTATTGTAAAAAAAACTTCTGAAATGTAATATATGTGACATCTTGTAGCCCTGAATGTAATATACCTGCTTTTATTGTTTAATTCTTTACGATGCATGAAACTTTACATACGTACCGTTTTTGAGTCTTTGACGAAAAAACACCTTCCCTTCTTTTCATGCTTCGTGAAGAATAATTTTCATTTGTCACAACAATATTCGTAGTGTTCTGATGAATAATATCCAAGCTTCGTGAAGATGTTCTCCGAAGCTACACTTCCGAAGATCAATAGTGTATCTGCTTGCAACTTAGCATGATTTTCCCCTTTCAAAACATTCTTCCGAAGATCGATGTCATGTCCCTTTCTTGTGCCATATGCAGCATGATGTATGATGCTTATGCTATGCGAAATGATGCTATGATGTTATGTTGTGTAAGATGGTGTTTATTCCGAAGATACACACACATTCCTGCGATAAAACACATAGTCTTTTTGAATCAGCGTTGTCTTTTTACTATAAGCCTCTCTTAGGAGCTTCTTCGCCTTTTACTTCAGTGGAATCAGCGTTTATTTTTCGCTGTAAGCCTCCCTTAGGAGCTTCTTCGCCTTTTACTTTCAGCGGTATTCGGGTTGACTTTTCGCGCTTCGCCTTTTACTTAGGCGGTATCAGCGTTGACTTTTCGTTGTATGCTCTGCATTCCCTTTGGAACGACTTTGGAGCAGAAAACGTACACTGCGCTCCCTTTGGAACGGCTTTTTGTGACTTCGGCAAACTTACTCTGCGTTCCTTAGAACGACTTTTTGTTGCTTCGAAGAATTTTCGATAATTCGAAGGTCCTCTTTGTTATCACAAATCTTTAAACTTCAACAACTTAAGCCTGTGAAGAAAATATATTTTCCTTGTGGGAATCAACGAAACTATTTACATGAAACCTAAACAATGTCCTTTATTACACAGAAAATAAAACTGAATGAAAAAGATTGCTATTAAGGTAGGATATTTGTCAATAGATGTGCTTTGACTCTGGCACAGTGCTGTTGACTGTGCGAGCTTCGGACTGTTCTCTGAAGTCCCTTTGGTGTGGAGCATATTGGCTCCGTTCTGGTTGCTGGCCTTGTTGCAGCGGTGGTGGAGGCGGAGGCTGTTGCCAGGAAGCTTGAGGTTGACTCGCCGAAGCAACAGAAACTGCAGGGTGATTGCCTACATACTCTGGGATGTAAGGCAAATGATACGAAGCAGTGTGCATGACCTGCTTCGGCTGAGCCTGTTGTGCTGCAGCTTCGGCTATTTCCTTTTGCTTCTGGATGGTAACATGGCACATCCTGGTGGTATGGCCTTTGTTCTCACCACAGAACAAGCAAAAAATTCTTCTTGGCTGATCGCCAAATCTTCCGCCGAAGCCCCTGGCACCTCTGCCTCTCGGAGCTGGTGGTCGGAAGGAGCCTTGCTGTTGCCCCGAAGCCTGTGAGGAACACTGTGGCCTTTGCTGTTGGCTCCCTCTATCATCATTTTGGGTAGAGTTATGAATTGATCTAACGTGCCTCGGATAGAACCTCCCTCCGAAGCCCCTGGTCATTTCAGAAAACCTGAAAGCCTCCTCCCTTCTTTGGCGAAAATCATTATCGGCCCGAATGTACTCGTCCATCTTCTGGAGCAGCTTCTCCAAAGTTTGAGGAGGCTTCCTAGCGAAGTACTGAGCTGACGGTCCTGGTCGAAGCCCCTTGATCATGGCCTCAATGACAATTTCGTTGGGCACTGTTGGTGCCTGTGCCCTCAAACGCAAGAACCTCCGGACGTACGCCTGAAGGTACTCTTCGTGATCCTGGGTGCACTGGAATAGAGCTTGAGCCGTGACCGGCTTCGTCTAGAACCCTTGGAAGCTGGTTAACAACAAGTCCTTCAGCTTTTGCCATGAAGTGATCGTTCCTGGTCGAAGGGAGGAGTACCAGGTTTGAGCAACACTCCTGACAGCCATAACAAAAGATTTTGCCATGACCGCAGCATTGCCACCATACGAAGATATTGTTGCTTCGTAGCTCATCAAAAACTGCTTCGGGTCTGAGTGGCCATCAAATATGGGAAGCTGAGGCGGCTTGTAGGACGGAGGCCAAGGTGTAGCCTGCAGCTCAGCGGACAGAGGAGAAGCATCATCAAAAACAAAATTCCCATGATGGAAATTGTCATACCAGTCATCTTCATTGAGGAAACCCTCCTGATGAAGGTCTTGGTGCTGAGGCCTTCGGTGTTGCTCATCCTGAGTAAGATGACGAACTTCCTCAGAGGCTTCGTCTATCTGCCTTTGCAGTTCAGCTAGCCTGGCCATCTTTTCCTTCTTCCTTTGCACCTGTTGATGAAGCATCTCCATGTCTATGATTTCTTGATCTATCTCATCCTCTGGCGGTGTCGGGCTAACAGCCTTCCTTTTCTGGCTTCGGGCCTCCTGAAGAGAGACAGTCTCCTGATTGTGGTCCAGCGGTTGGAGAGCTGCAGTGCCAGTTGCTGAAGCTTTCTTCGGCGCCATAGCGAAGGTTTATGATCGCCGAAGGTGTTCAAAAACTCAAAGAGTGGAAGTGAGTTCACCGGAGGTGGGCGCCAATGTTGGGGACTTGTTCTCAAATGCTATGAGTTAAGAACAAGGCAACATAGAAAATGTTAATCGGTAAAGTCCTTCGTCCTTCGAAGCATTATTTCCCTTAGGATATAATGATTTTCGGACGAAGGTTATGAGGGGCAAACCTTCATAAATACACTATACATTGACGAAGGATGAATCATAAGGAATATGAAGGATAACATAGACAATTGTATATTATTATTGACTTATTTTTGCATTATCATTATGTAGAAACAGAAATAACATCGAATTATAAATGTACCTTCAGCTTGAAGGAGATGAAAGTACAAGCGTGACGCAAAAGCGAATGTTAAAATCAGCGTGAACAGTACGGGGGTACTGTTCACCTATTTATAGGCGTGGGACGCAGCCCATACAAAATTACATTCATGCCCTTTACATTTGATAATAATTCTATAGTAATCTATCGAGGTCTGAATAGCCTTTTCATCTTTAAGTCGGTTTCATTTTCTGCTACCATGCCGAAGCTTTCCTGTTCACATCTTCGGCGCTGTATGAACCTTCGTATTATTCTGGTCTTCTCCTGCTGTGATACCGACTTGAGTCCGAAGATACCTGCTCACGCATTATACTCCAGAAATATTGTTAAATCCTGTTTTTGAGGACCTTCGTAAGCCGAAGGCCCCCAACACCAGCCTTTCTCGGTTGCGTTTTGTTCCGGTGGGTGCGCGCGAGCGCACCCGCCGGGTGTAGCCCTCGAGGCCTCGGAGGAGTGGTTTCACTCCTCCGAGGTCTTAATGCCTCGCGTAATGCTTCGGCTGGTCTGGTCGTCCCTCATGCGAGCTGGCCGTAGCCCGGGTGTACGGTCGGGTCCCAAGTTCTCGGGCTGATATGTTGACGCTGTCAACGGTTCGGCCGGAGCCGGGTTTGCGAGAGCAGCCCCCGAGCCTCTGCACAGGGCGAGAGGACGATCAGGGACAGACTCGACTTTTTTACATACGCCCCTGCGTCGCCTTTCCGCAAGGAGGAGGGGGGGAAAGCGCCATGTTGCCCTCGATGGGCGACGAACATGGTGTCTCCGGTGAGCTGCAAGCGGGTAATCTGAGTGGACGTCCGTGCCTCGTTCGTTGGGGGTCGGCTAGGGGCCCAGAGGCACGCCCAAAAGTACCTGCGGGTGATCTGCCGGACCCGGTCCCCTGGCGACGGGGTCAGAGGGCTCGATGCCTCCCTCCGATGGGATTCCGTTACAAGATCGTTCCCGCTGGTCTCGGAAATGTCCTAGGGTACATCGGGAGCACAGCCCGAGCCTCTGTTATGTATCGAACGTACCCATGGTCATCCCTCGCTCGGCGTCTGAGGCGGTTGTGAACCCTTCGGGGGCCAGCCTTCGAACCCCTGATCAGTAATGGGCGCGGAGCCCGAGTAGCCTGAGGCGGCCGTGGAACCCTTCCGAGGGGCCGGCCTTCGAACCTCTGACCAGTAGTGGGTGTAGAGCCCACGCGATCTGAGGCGGCTGTCGAACCCTTCCGAGGGGCCAGCCTTCGAACCTCTGATCAGTAGGGAGGCTCGGAGCCTGGTTCCTTCACGGGGAAGGATCCTTTTCAGGGTATCCCCCTTTTCCGGTCCCTGTTGCAAGAGACAGAAAGAGGAAAAAAGGAAAAGGATACGAAATCGAACAACGCGGCGTACCTTTTCTGACGCGGTCATTATGGCGAAGGCGAAGCGTCGCCCGCTTCTCCTGCCAGAGGTGCCGCCTGTCCCGCAGCGGAGTTAATGTGATGGGGCGAGTGGTTGGCGGGGCGGTCGTTGCGCGTGTGCGAGCCGTTCGAGGAACGGATCACGGGTGCGTTGTCTTCACGCCGTGAGAGAGGGTTCTCTCGCTGCCCCCGGACGGGACGTGAGCTCGGCTGACGACGTGGCCGCTGCTCCTGCCCGCCTACCACCGCCATTATTGTCGGCCCATTTTTGGCCGCATTGACCGCCGCGCCAGGCTGGCGCTGCTGGGTCGCCTCGAGTCGCGGTATTGGTTCCGCAGTCGAGGAGGCGCGGTAGTGGCACAAGTGGCGGTGTTGTTGCATGCACGAAGCATTCGGCGTGCCGGTTGCATGACGCGTGGGCTTGGGCCTCCATGCTGGGCATGTTGGGAGTCGGAGAAGTGCGCCCACTTGGCGCGGTTGCATGCCGCCTGCATGGTTGCCCGCCCCTTTCGCCCGTTGGTCTGGGCAAAAGTGGAGAGTCGCTTGTAACCGCTGGGCGGTTGTACGCACCGCGCACGGCGGTTTGGCTTCTTCTGCTCTGAGCCGGCTTGCATGACGTGTGGGACCCAGCCCCCGCGCCGTAGGGGAGGACCTTGGAGTGTGTTGGAGAAGACTCAGCCCACGACGGCTGGGGACGCAAGTAGGGAGAGCCGCCTTTAAAAGGGGGGTGACCCCCTTGGAAGGCGACCATGTCTTCGCGCTCCCTTATGCATCGTGTCTTTCCACCTTCCAAGCCCCCGGATGGGGGTTATCCGCCGTCTTTCCGCCTCGTCGTTGGAGGAACGCGACTCCGTGGGAGTTGGTACCTTTCAGCCATCGTTTGGCTTCAAGGATTTTCATCAGCCAGCCCGGCTGCTCCCCCTTGTCGGGGGTCACCCAAGACGGTGACCACCAGCCCCTGGATGGGGAGGAGCAAGCTGGGCTATGATCTTGGCCCCGCCCCCAGCTGGTCTTCATCATCCTCGCTGGGGCGGGGGCCGGGCTGAGCCGGTGCTCTGCCCCCCGCGCGGGTCGGCCGACCACCTCCTCTTCCAGCTTCTAGTGGTGGAGACCATCCTCTAGTTCTGCGGAGGAGACGTCCTCCAGCCATGCTGGGGGAGGCGGGTTGTTGTTGTCCAACTAGGATGCAACATTCCGTCCTCTTCCTCGCTTGCGTGGCGAGGACAGGAGTGAGGACCTACCGGTGCGCTTTGGGGCGACCCGCGTTTGCTGGTGATTCGCCCAGAGCTTGTCGCTCCACGGGCTTCCCCGACATGGAGGTTGTCCATACCCGCGGGAACGGAACCGGAGTTCCGTTTGTAATGGCACTTTGAATGCCAGTGTTTTTGTTCATTGTGGTTGTCGGGGCCTGGACATGTATGTACTTTTTGCACGGAGCTGTGTTTTTTCCTCATTTTCGAGCGCTAAGACTCGCCTGTTGGTTGTCTGAACCGCTTCACCAAGCGTGAGTCGCCCCGTGTAAAGGTGACGAGTGAGGTATCCGTATCCCGGAGGCGTAGGAGTCCCTCGGCTCAGTAAGCCTTGTTGCCCGAGGCTTGTCTTGCTCAGTTAAAGGGACCCCTCGGCCGCTCTTCGATGAGCCGAGGCCAGGGGTAGCGGTGTCAGCATGAACAGTGGCAGAGTTGGCTCGAAAAGAAAACCTGGTTGGCCGGAGCCTAGCCGGGTCGTCCATTAGCGGGACCGACGCCGGAATTGACCAGCCGAGGCCTCGGGTCGGGCTGACGTCCTCAGGGGACAGCTGGCCGAGGCCTCTGGGGTGGCCAGCCGAGCCGCCTGCCTGAGCCGGATTCTTGGAGAAGACCCTGGCGGCGACGGGCCGGGCTTGGTGATGACGCCGTCCTTCAGAGTGGGGATCTTCGGACCGCGTCGCCGTCCGAGGCTAGGTCGGACCTCGCCGAAGACGTTGTCGATGCCGAGGGTGCTGCTGCTCCCTTCAGCCGTCAAGATCCGAGCCTGCAGGATCGGATTATCTTGTAGCGTGTGTTTTCTGCGGCCGCCGAGGCCTAAACACACCCTCGCCGTGTTGTAAAGCTGCGTCTCTTTTCCTCTTGTTTCGAGTATCTAGACTTTTTTGTCGGTAACAGAATTGTTTTGTGCGAGCGAGAGTTGCTTCTCACGGAAGGTGATGAGTGAGGTATCCGTATCCCGGAGGCGTAGGAGTCCCTCGGCTCGGTCAGCCTTGGCTGCTTACGTGTACTCTGTCGTTTTCAGGATCCGCTTTCGAAGTAGTCAAAAAGCACGAAAGACATTCTGGCAGAAAGGACCTTTTTTCGAGGAAAAAATTCGACGCAGAGGGGGTTCCCCCCTTTTTAGCCCCCGAGGGAGGGTCGAGCTTTGCCGAGGCAAGGCTGACCCTTCCTTGATGACTAAACTTTGCGTGGGAGCGAGGTATATGAACAACTTGAAAACATCTTAAGGGTAGAAGCGACGTAGCTATTGGATGTTCCAAGCGTTGCTGTAGACCTCGCCTTGACTGTTGGCCAGCTTGTACGTTCCGGGCTTCAGAACTTTGGCGATGACGAACGGCCCCTCCTAGGGGGGCGTGAGCTTGTGCCGTCCTCGGGCGTCTTGTCGCAGCCGAAGCACCAGGTCGCCCACCTGGAGGTCTCGGGACCGGACCCCTCGGGCGTGGTAGCGTCGCATGGACTGCTGGTACCGCGCCGAGTGCAGTAAGGCCCTGTCCCGAGCCTCTTCCAGCTGGTCCAGCGAGTCTTCTCGACTAGCTTGGTTGCTCTGGTCGGCATAGGCCCTTGTCCTCGGGGAGCCGTATTCCAGGTCTGTGGGCAAGATGGCCTCGGCCCCATAGACTAGAAAGAACGGCGTGAAGCTCGTGGCTCGGCTCGGCGTTGTCCTCAGGCTCCAGACCACCGAGGGGAGTTCCTTCATCCATCGCTTGCCGAACTTGTTGAGGTCATTGTAGATCCGAGGCTTGAGTCCTTGTAGAATCATGCCGTTAGCACGCTCTACTTGCCCATTCGTCATGGGGTGAGCCATGGCGGCCCAGTCCACCCGGATGTGGTGATCCTCGCAGAAGTCCAGGAACTTTCTGCCGGTGAACTGGATGCCGTTGTCGGTGATGATGGAGTTCGGGACCCCGAAACGATGGATGATGTTGGTGAAGAACGCCACCGCCTACTTGGACCTGATGCTGTTTAGGGGTCGGACCTCGATCCACTTGGAGAATTTGTCGATGGCGACCAACAAGTGCGTGTAGCCCCCAGGTGCCTTCTGCAAGGGGCCGACGAGGTCCAGACCCCACACGACAAAAGGCCAGGTGATGGGTATCGTCTGCAGAGCCTGGGCAGGCAGGTGGGTTTGCCTTGCGTAGAATTGACACCCTTCGCAGGTGCGGACAATTCTAGTGGTGTCGGCCACCACCGTCGGCCAATAGAAGCCTTGTCGGAAAGCATTCCCGACCAGGGCTCGAGGCGCCGCGTGATGGCCGCAAGCCCCCGAGTGTATTTCTTGCAGGAGTTCCTGACCTTCGGCGATGAAGATGCATCGCTGGAGGATGCCTGAGGGGCTGCGGTGGTAGAGCTCCTTCTCATCTCCCAGCAAGACGAACGACTTGGCGCGTCGCGCCAGCCGCCGAGCTTCGGCTCGGTCGGAGGGTAGCTCTCCTCGGTGGAGATATTGCAGGTACGGGGTCTGCCAGCTTTGACCAGGCGTGACCCCACTTCGCTCCCCCCCAACGTGCAGCGTCTCGCCCTCGGGGGCCGAGGGTACCTCGGACCGAACCGAGGGTGCCTCGAGCCGAGCCGAGGGTGCCTCGGACTGTGCCGAGGGTACCTCGGGCTGGGCCGAGGGTGCCTCGGGCAGAGCCGAGGGCGCCTCGAACTGTGCCAAGGGTACCTCGGGCTGGGCCGAGGGTGCCTCAGGCTCGGGCATGACGTCGACCTTGACGGAGGGCTGATGCAGATCTCGGGAGAAGACGTCCGGAGGAACCGTTGTTCGCCCCGAGGCTATTTTAGCCAGCTCGTCCGCAGTCTCGTTGTAGCGCCGAGCGATGTGGTTGAGCTCGAGCCCGTAGAACTTGTCTTCCAGGCACCGAACCTCATCGCAGTAGGCCTCCATCTTCGGGTCGCGCATTGGGAGTTCTTCATGACTTGGTCGATGACGAGCTGCGAGTCGCCGCGAGCGTCGAGGCGTCGGACCCCTAGCTCGATGGCGATCCGCAACCCGTTGACCAGAGCCTCATACTCGGCCACATTGTTGGACGCCGGGAAATGGAGGCGCAGCACGTAGCGTAGGTGCTTCCCGAGGGGCGAGATGAAGAGTAGGCCTGCGCCGGCTCCTGTCTTCATCAGCGACCCGTCGAAGAACATGGTCCAGAGCTCCGACTGGATCGGAGCTGTTGGGAGCTGAGTGTCGACCCATTCAGCTACGAAGTCCGCCAAGACCTGGGACTTGATGGCCTTCCGAGGAGAGAACGAGATTGTCTCGCCCATGATTTCCACTGCCCACTTTGCAATCCTACCCGAGGCCTCTCGGCACTGGATGATCTCCCCCAGGGGGAAGGATGACACCACAGTTACCGGATGAGACTCGAAGTAGTGTCGCAGCTTCCGCCGCGTTAGGATCACCGTGTACAGCAACTTCTGAACTTGTGGGTAGCGGATCTTGGTTTCGGACAGTACCTCGCTGACGAAGTAGACTGGCCTTTGAACGGGCAATGCATGCCCCTCTTCTTGCCTCTCGACCACAATCGCGGCGCTAACCACCTGAGTGGTCGCGGCGACATAGACCAAGAGGGCTTCTCCGGCAGCTGGGGGTACCAAGATGGGCGCCTTCGTGAAGAGCGCCTTCAGGTTCCCGAGGGCTTCCTCAGCCTCAGGGGTCCAAGTGAAGCACTCGGCCTTCCTTAAGAGGCGGTACAGAGGTAGACCTCTTTCGCCGAGGCGTGAGATGAAGCGGCTCAGAGCCGCGAGGCATCCCATGACCCTCTGTACGCCTTTCAAGTCCTTGATGGGCCCCATGCTGGTGATGGCTGCGATTTTCTCCGGGTTGGCTTCGATGCCCCGCTCGAAGACGATGAACCCCAAGAGCATGCCTCGGGCACCCCGAAAACACACTTTTCGGGATTGAGCTTGACGCCCTTCGCCTTGAGACATCGGAATGTCACTTCAAGGTCGGAAAGGAGGTCGGAGGCTTTCCTCGTCTTGACTACGATGTCATCGATGTAGGCCTCGACCGTGCGGCCAATGTGTTCGCCGAACACATGGTTCATGCACCGCTGGTACGTCGCGCCCGCATTCCTCAAGCCGAACGGCATGGTGACATAGCAGTACATGCCGAAGGGTGTGATGAAAGAAGTCGTGAGCTGGTCGGACTCTTTCATCCTGATTTGGTGATACCCCGAGTAGGCATCGAGGAAAGACAGGGTTTCGCACCCAGCAGTGGAATCCACGATTTGGTCGATGCGAGGCAGAGGGTAGGGAACCTTCGGACATGCTTTGTTGAGACCAGTGTAGTCTACACACATCCGCCATTTCCCCCCTTTCTTTCTCACAAGCACAGGGTTGGCAAGCCATTCGGGATGGAATACCTCCTTGATGAACCCTGCCGCCATTAGCTTGTGGATCTCCTCGCCTATGGCTCTGCGCTTCTCCTCGTCGAATCGGCGCAGAGGCTGCTTGACGGGTCGGGCTCCAGCTCGGATGTCCAGCGAGTGCTCGGCGACATCCCTCGGTATGCCGGGCATGTCCGAGGGACTCCACGCGAAGATGTCGGCGTTCGCGTGGAGAAAGTCGACGAGCACTGCTTCCTATTTGGGACCGAGCTCGGAGCCGATCCGGACTCGCTTGGAGGCGTCACTGCTAGGGTCGAGGGGGACGGACTTAACCGTCTCCGCTGGCTCGAAGTTGCCGGCATGACGCTTCACGTCTGGCACCTCCTTAGAGAGGCTCTCCAGGTCGGCAATGAGGGCCTCGGACTCGGCGAGGGCCGCAGCGTACTCCACGCACTCCACGTCGCATTCGAACGCAAGTTTGTACGTGGGGCCGACGGTGATGACCCCGTTGGGGCCCGGCATCTTGAGCTTCAGGTAGGTGTAGTTGGGGACGGCCATGAACTTCGCGTAGCATGGCCTCCCCAGTACCGCGTGGTAGGTTCCTCGGAACCCAACCACCTCGAACGTCAGGGTCTCCCTTCGAAAATTGGAGGGTGTTCCGAAGTAGACGGGAAGGTCGAGCTGTCCGAGGGGCTGGACGCGCTTCCCGGGAATGATCCCATGGAAGGGCGCAGCGCCTGCCCAGATGGAGGACAGATCGACACGCAGGAGCCCGAGGGTCTCGGCGTAGATGATGTTGAGGCTGCTACCTCCGTCCATGAGGACCTTGGTGAGCCTAACGTCGCCGATGATGGGGTCGACGACGAGCGGGTATTTCCCCGGGCTCGGCACATGGTCAGGGTGGTCGGCTTGGTCGAAGGTGATGGGCTTGTCGGACCAGTCTAGGTAGACTGGCGCCGCCACCTTCACCGAACAGACCTCCCGGCGCTCTTGCTTGCGGTGCCGAGCCGAGGCGTTCGCCGCCTGCCCACCATAGATCATGAAGCAGCCGCCTGCCCACCGAAGCATGATGCACTCCTCAAGGGTGTGCTTGACGGGCCCCTGGTGATAGGGGCACGGCTCCTTGAGCATCCTGTCGAAGAGGTTGGCACCTCCGGGGGGCTTCCGAGGGTTCTTGTACTCGGCGGCGGCGACAAGGTCCGCGTCGGCGGCGTCGCGTTTCGCTTGCGACTTCTTCTTGCCCTTCTTCTTGGCGCCGCGCTGAGTTGACGCCTCGGGGGCATCTTCCGAAGGGCGGCCCTGGGGCTGCTTGTCCTTTCGGAAGATAGCCTCCACCGCCTCTTGGCCGGAGGCGAACTTGGTGGCGATGTCCATCAGCTCGCTCGCCTGGTGGGGGTTTTGCGACCCAGCTTGCTCACCAGGTCGTGGCAGGTGGTGCCAGCGAGGAACGCGCCGATGACATCCGAGTCGGTGATGTTGGGTAGCTCGGTGCGCTGCTTCGAGAATCGTCGGATGTAGTCCCGGAGAGACTCTCCCGGCTACTGTCGACAGCTTCGAAGGTCCCAGGAATTTCCAGGGCGCACGTATGTACCCTGGAAATTCCCGGCGAAAGCTTGGACCAGGTCGTCCCAGTTGGAGATCTGCCCCGGAGGCAGGTGCTCTAACCAGGCGCGAGCGGTGTCGGAGAGGAACAGGGGGAGGTTGCGGATGATGAGGTTGTCATCGTCCGTTCCACCCAGTTGACAGGCCAGACGGTAGTCCGCGAGCCACAGTTCCGGTCTCATCTCCCCCGAGTACTTCGTGATAGTAGTCGGGGGTCGGAACCGGGTCGGGAACGGCGCCCGTCGTATGGCTCGACTGAAGGCCTGCGGACCGGGTGGCTCGGGCGAGGGACTCCGATCCTCCCCACTGTCGTAGCGTCCCCCACGCCTGGGGTGGTAGCCTCGGCGCACCCTCTCGTCGAGGTGGGCCCGACGGTCGCGGTGATGGTGCTCGTTGTCGAGGCGACCCGGGGCCGCAGGCGCTGTGTTGCGCGTGCGCCCGGGGTAGACCGAGGCTTCCCGCATGAATCGGGAAGTCGCGGCATGGGGTTCCGAGGGGTACCCCTGCCTTCGGGAGGCGGAGCTCTCGGCCCGTCGGACCGCGGCGCCTTCCAGGAGATTCTTGAGCTCTCCCTGGATTCGCCGCCCCTCGGTGGTTGATGGCTCCGACATCGCGCGGAGAAGCATTGCCGCTGCCGCCAGGTTCTGGCCGACCCCACTAGATGCGGGTGGCGGCCTGACCCTGATGTCGTCGGCGATGCGGTGCTGGAAGCCCTGGGGCAGATGACGTATTTCTCCGGCCGGAGGTTGGCCCGCCCATGCCTGCTCGACGTCCCGGCGGATCGGCTCAAGCGCTCCTGCTCCCTCGTCGAGCCTGGCCTGTACCCCGCGGATTTGCTCGAGCTGTGGGTCATGGCCCCCCGCCTGAACGGGGACCACAGCTAGCTCCCGTGGGATGTCAACGCGGGGCACCGGCCTAGGGAGATCACCATCCTCCGGCATGCCGAGATGGTTGCCTTCGGAGGGACCCCCTAGATCGACGTGGAAGCATTCGCGACTTGGGCCGCAGTCCTCGTCGCCGAGGTTACGGCTACCGTCGGAACAGTCGGAAAGGCAGTAGTCGCATGCGGTCATGAAGTCCCGCATGGCACTGGGGTTGCCAAGTCCAGAGAAATCCCAACAGATGCTGGGCTCGTCGTCTTCCTCGGACCCAGAGGGCCCGTAGGTCGAGACGTCCGTCAGCCGGTCCCAAGGTGACCGCATACGAAACCCCAGAGGGTTTGGACTCGCCTCTACGAGAGCACCCACCAAAGCGAAGCCGCTAGGCGGGTCGAGGCTGAATCCGAAAGACGTGGGATGGGAATCGGTCGGTACCTTTTGGTCGACGGGCGGCGATGAGGTCACGTCGGGGACTGACTGCACCGTCGTCTCAGGTACAAGGGTGACGTCCAACAAGCCTTTCGCGAGCGCGCTGGCGTCGTCCGCTTGCCCGGAATCGGCACGTTGCGGGGAGACGGCGCTCGTCTCCGTCTCAAGCGCGGGGTCGATGCCCGGTGCGCCCCCCATTGGGGTGCTGGTGCCGTCGACTCGCTCGACAGCCAACGAGGCGCTGCCTCCTACTTGGCCTTGGTTGCCCTGCCTCCTCCGTCGGCGGGGGAGAGGACAGGGTGAGCTCGAATGTTGTTCTTCCACCACGCGGGGAAGACGTCGTCGATCCCGCCGCCGGTGGGCGGGCTGTCGGCCGCCATTGTCGTTGTCGCACGGCGGCGGAAGGAGTATCATGTCGTAGCTGTCGTCGAGGGACATGAACTCAAGACTCCTGAAACGGAGCACTGTCCCGGGTTGGAGAGGTTGCTGGAGACTGCCCATCTGGAGCTTGACGGGAAGCTGTTCGTCAACACGCAGCAGGCCCCTACCTGGCGCGCCAACTGTCGGCGTTTCGAGACCGGGGGGTCCCTAGGCCGATGAGTGAATGTCTCCGCGTGCCCCAGCCCAGATGGGTCGAGCGCGAGGCCGAGCGCGAAGGGGGGAAGCGAGGTGGCCGGAGACCGGCGTGAGAGAGGTGAGAATCCCGCGGCCTTCGTGTTCGTCCCGTGCCCAGGTCGGGTGCGCTTGCAGTAGGGGGTTACAAGCGTCCACGCGGGAGAGGGAGCGAGCGGCTTCAAGCGAGCGCGTGTCTCGTCCTCGTCCCCGCGCGGCCAACCTTCTCTAAGAGGGCCCTGGTCCTTCCTTTTATAGGCATAAGGAGAGGATCCAGGTGTACAATGGGGGTGTAGCAGAGTGCTACGTGTCTAGCGGGGGAGAGCTAGCGCCCTAAGTACATGCCGTTGTGGCAGCCAGAGAGATTTTGACACCCAGCTGGTGTGATGTCGTGGCCGCCGGAGGAGCGATGGAGCCTGGCGGAGGGACAGCTGTCGGAGCTGTTGAGTCCTTGCTGACGTCCTCTTGCTTCCGTAAGGGGGCTGAGAGCCGCCGTCGTCACAGAGTATGCGGGGCGCCATCATCGCCTATCTGGCGGAGCGAGCCAGATGGGACACCGGTCTTGTTCCCCGTGGCCCGAGTCAGCTCGGGGTAGGGTGATGATGGTGCCTCCTGTTGACGTGGCTGGTCTGCGCCCTAGGTTGGGCGACGTGGAAGCTCCTCCGAAGCCGAGGTCGAGTCTGTCTTCCGTGGCCGAGGTCGAGTCCGAGCCCCCGGGTCGGGCGAGGCGGAGACCGCCGGCTGAGGTCAGGGCGTAGTCCGAGCCCTGGGGTCGGGCGGAGCGGAGTTCGTCGTCTTCTGGGGTTGAGCCCAAGTTCGAGCCCTGGGTCGGGCGGAGCGGAGTTCGTCGTCTTCTAGGGCTGAGCCCAAGTCCGAGCCCTGGGTCGGGCGGAGCGGAGTTCGTCGTCTTATGGGGCTGAGCCCAAGTCCGAGCCCTGGGTCGGGCGAAGCAGAGTTCGCCGTCTTCCGGGGCTTAGCCCAAGTCCGAACCCTGGGTCGGGCGGAGCGGAGTTCGCCGTCTTCCGGGGCCTAGCCCGAGTCCGAGCCCTGGGTCAGGCGGAGCGGAGTTCGCCGTCTTCCGGGGCTTAGCCCGAGTCCGAGCCCTGGGTCGGGCAGAGCGAAGTTTCCTATGGTGCCTGTGGCCGGGCCTGACTGCCTGTCAGCCTCACTCTGTCAAGTGGCACTGCAGTCGGAGCGGCGCAGGCGGCGCTGTCTCTCTGTCGGGCCGGTCAGTGGAGCGGCGAAGTGACGGCGGTCACTTCGGCTCTGTTGGCTGGGGGCGCGCGTCAGGATAAAGGTGTCAGGCCACCTTTGCATTAAACGCTCCTGCGGCTTGGTCGGTCGGTGCGGCGATTTGGTCAGGGTTGCTTCTTAGCGAAGACAGGGCCTCGGGTGAGCCGGGAACACGTTCGCCGCTGGAGGGGGGCCTCGGGCGAGACGGAGATCCTCCGGGGTCGGCTGCCCTTGTCCGAGGCTAGGCTCGGGCGAGGCGTGATCGAGTCCCTCGTATGGACCGATCCCTGACTTAATCGCACCCATCAGGCCTTTGTAGCTTTATGCTGATGGGGGTTACCAGCTGAGAATTAGGAGCCTTGAGGGTACCCCTAATTATGGTCCCCGACACCAATATACTACGATAACTTATATACAAAATGTGTGTTATATTGTTATGAGAAAATGTTTCATAATCAATTTATGATCCTAGCCATACATAAATTTTTTATTTTAATATAGTTGTTTCACCACTACATTCCAACCATCAGTATCATGCAAACTTCGATATATGCCACGATTTGTATGGTCTCATCATTGGAGAGCACGTTCCACACATGCCGGAAGAATTTTCCTCGTACATCGTTAGTCATCAGACACGCATCACCATACGCTCTTGCTTAAACAAAAAGAGAGAATTAAAGGCAGACCGGCACAAAAGCTACCCTGACGGTGGCGAGGATGACAAACTGGTCACTGTTGTCGATCCTCCTCTACATCACCTCCGGTGCCAAGATGACACCACAATCCTCGATATAGTAGTCGTTGAACGCGCGCGACATGACGAGTACCAATGACTCTTGGTTGGACTGCCAAACGAAGTGCACCCAGGCTCATCAGCGAGGTAGTACCCCTGGTCGTTGCACCACCGGATGCACTACTCCACTACATACATCATGTTCAAGGACACTCACACAACGTCAGCAACGTACATCGTCCCAGTGCACAAGAATTCATGTCCGGTCAGTAACGACTTACGTGGCAGGTTGGGCTTCAGGTGGACGATGAGCTGGATGGCGTGACGGCGTCGTCGTCGGATGCGGTGTTCAGAACAACCCGAGAGTCGTCGACGTTGGCGACAAACATGAGCCCCCCTGCTTAACGATGGACAGCGCGGTGCAGCTGCTCTGGACTGCGTCCAAGCGACGGCTTCGCGGGAGCTTGTCGTACACAGCGACGCATGCGACCACGTAGGACTGCTTCTAGTGGTCGAACTGATAGTCGCCAAGCTTCTTCTCGTCATCGATGAGCGACGCCAACGCGAGTGCCTCCTGCTAATGGTGTTTGTTCGGGGTTTCAAGTAAGAAACATGGATTCATGTTTGGCGTTGGTTTATGAAAATGACTCACAAGTTTGATCCATAGAAAAAATATTACGAAGAAAAAATGTCACGCATGCAAAAAAGGGAATTTAAGTAGAATACATTATTCAAACAAAAGAAATTGCATGCAAAGCTCTTTTTTAAATAATATTATCTCCATCCAAAAATATAATTCAAAAATCTCGATGATACTTATCTACTACTATGCATTGTGCAAGGGTAGCAAGTGAGCTTGGTGAGAGATGTAGTAGATGTGTTTTCTGTCATAGATGTAGACATAAACACACATGTGGTGTAGCGGTGGCTACTCTTGGCCTTTGCTTGAGAGGTCACGGATTTAAATCCCCTTGAGGACATGTGTGTGTTTTAAATTTTAGTTAGACGTGGGCTGTACGGGTGAATGAGAATGAGAAAGACAGAACAAAGAATGAGAATGACAGACATGGGAATGAGAATGGTGGCAGAACACGGGAATGACAGACTATTCTTGCAGCCTTAATAAATAGTAGAGATTTGTTGTTTCTATAATGACATTTGAGCGAATTCTAAGGTTTGGAAAGATATAAATCCAATTTTCTCCATGTGGATAATAGAATAGAACCGCTGTGTGCAAGCTCCGGACCGTCAGGATAAGAAAACAGCGCGGCGGCAGGCAGCTCCTCCTGCGACTGCGAGCGCCCGTCCATGGCGTCCATCTCCCCTTCCCTCCATCACCCTTGGTACGCTATGCGCCTATGCTCCCTCTTCCTGCACATCGCCTCTGCTTCTTCTCAATAGTCAATAGCCTTCCCTCGCGCGGCCTCGGGCACGGGATCTCTTGGACACATAAATCGCTGAAATTTTCTTCTCTGCCGACCTTTGCTGAGGGCTGAGGCGCACCAAGTGCGGACTGCGTCGTGTTTTTTTTCTTTCAAAAAGCCGGCGAAAAAAGGGAATCCGTCAAATGCAGCCATCAATCTTATCGCATTTACTATTAACCGCAGGAAGTCGCAGGCACATTTGTTCACACCAAATCTAGCTTGGGATGGCATTGGCAATACTATATATCTCAAGTAGTCAATTGGGGTACCGATTTGGATGCGTTTAGTTCTCAGTCTTAGCTATCTTCAACAGTTTAACCATACTCATCCCTATATTTAGACTTCATTCTACAAAACAGTGTGAAACGTGTTTTGAATGACCATATGAGTAAAGTACTGGACACGATCTTAACTTTTAGCCCTGTAACCTCACAAAACACGATATGATATTAATGACAAATGCCAGTAAGTTGTTCCTCTTAGCACTGTTTACTGTATAACCTCATGATCATGATACCTTGGGTTTGTAGTTACAAGGTTCAAAATGTGAAGTTTAGACTTTTGCTATTTGCTATTTTGTCTTTGGAAGTTTAGAGTTTAGACCCCATCGGCCCATCTTTCCAGTTGGCAGCAAATCTTGTGCTAAGCATTCATGTTTTAATTCCATTTTGATGTAATGAAGTCTTCGCAGCAAACTTATGCATTATTGTTTATTAGCAAGCCTTGTTTCCTCTTCTAAATTTCAACATGCAAATTTTCTTTCTCTAAATAAACCAGCAATTCTAGAACTGGCTTCCTTGGAAAGACACACGGGACTCGTCCTCGTCTTTTCTCTGCTGGAAGAGTTGGATTTGTCAGAACACTAGTGGAGTGCAAGGAATCTAGAATTGGAAAGCAGCCCATTGAAGTCCCACCGAATGTTACTCTCACATTAGAAGAGCAGTTTGTCAAAGCTAAGGGCCCACTAGGGGAATTATCTCTCAGCTTCCCAGGTGATGTGAAGATTGTGAAAGAAGAATCCGGTAACCTGAGAGTTTATAAGACTGCAGAGACCAAGCGGGCGAACCAGATGCACGGTCTTTTCAGGTAGACAATTGGAAACTGTAATATGATTTTGCCCATATTAGTTTTTACTGATTTACTTCTCATAATGTGATTCACTGTTTCACTGCCTTTATTCCTTGTTGTGTATGCCTTCTCCTGATATTCCTAAAAGCAACTCGCTAACTTCTGAACTGTCTGCTTCTTGCCAAAACTCTTATATTTGTGTCACTTTGTACAATCAAGAGCAGTATTGATTCCCATGGGTATTTCACTGCGATAGTACCAGTGCCTTGAATAAGCCGTATCACACATGTTATTTTCATATGTGAGTAGATAAACTGTCCTGTGATCCTGCTACCTCTTACAACGACTAGGATTGAGATTTTAGATAGCATTGCTCTGCTTCATGTGTCTATTTTTTCCTCTGGCCTCTTGTCTCACCAATGACCAGTAAATATGATGGACTTATTTTTGTTTGAGACCTGCGAAACAACACTTTCTGCCATTTTGTGTTCAATCCACCAATCAATCTGCATTGATATAAAATAACCACAGTTCTAGTAGGGCTGACAAAGATTTGCAAAATGAATGCCAATCTTATTGCATTTTCCATCCTTTGTCCAGTATTGGTACCAAGGAAATAGGCTATGCTATATCTTGTTTCTGGAGTCCAGGAACAGGAACTGTAAAATCTGTGTTATCTATAACAAACATAATCAAGTGTCTTGATCACTTCCTCACTTCCTCTGTTATTTATTGTGGAACTATTGGGAATAATACTGTTGAGGGACTTCTTCTCCGCCGAAGGTCCTCTAAGCAAAAACACCTTCGGCAAGGCCATATGCAAGCAGGCACAACACGAAGGTATATGTCGAAGCTGTAATCAAGGGAGCTTCAGCATGATGACACGACTGAGACGAAGGGCAACACTGATTTAAAGAGGAAAAGACCGCTTGGTCCCTGATAATTTGTGTCATGATTATAATTAGTTATCAAGAATATAAATGTAATTTTGACTGGGTTGCGTCCCGTGCCTATAAATAGGTGAACAGTGCCCCGTACTGTTCACGCTGACTGGTATTCACTCGCACGTCACTCTTGAATTCTTACCTTCTGTCAAGCCGAAGGTATGAATGTAATTTATTATCATTAATGTCTGTTCATGATCATATAATGAAAATATAGATAATCTAATGATTTAATATGATTATTCATATTCTTTATGTGTAACACATGTTCATGTTTTCTATTACATATTGAGATGATGAAGGCATGTCCTTCATAACCTTCGTCTGAAAATCATTATATCCAAAGGGAGATAATGCTTTGAAGGACGAAGGTCTTTAACCATTAACATTTGTGTTGTCTTGTTCTTAACTCGTAGCATTTGAGAACAAGTGATCAACAAGTACCCACCTCTGTTAAGAGACACACATGCTAGTATTTTATGCACAACCAAGGATTGACCATGACCGTAGAGATGTGAACATTTACCATATTCTCTATCTGTCACTACATATGTTTTTTGCCGTGCTTCAATTAATACTTTGTTATTTCACTCACGGTATGCACATTTTTGTTTGCTTAAGGATCAATGATCACTCGATTCTTTAGTGAATAATATTAATGTGTTCTGATTATATATTGGTTAGAGAAATCATTCTATGGTTTTTTTAATCCAGTCTCACCTCATGTCGTCCATGTCTTCTAAATACCCTGGCACAAATATTCAATGCAGAACATTGACAGACAACATCATCGTTGGTGTGTCGAAAGGATTCGATAAGAAGCTTCAGCTAGTGGGCGTCGGGTATCGTGCGGCGGTGGAGGGCAACGATCTCGTGATGAACCTGGGATTCTCCCACCCTGTTCGGATGGCCATTCCTGAAGGCCTGGCGGTCAAGGTGGAGGAGAACACAAGGATCACCGTGAGCGGCTATGACAAGAGCGCGATCGGTCAGTTTGCTGCTACCATAAAGAAGTGGAGGCCACCTGAGCCATACAAGGGAAAGGGTATCAGATATATGGATGAAGTTGTCCGAAGGAAGGAAGGAAAAGCCGGAAAGAAGAAATAGAAAGTGTTTTTTTGCCCTCTCCTTACTTCATTTCATTTTTCCCACTGTAATGATCTTCGTTTGCTAAGGCTGAACCTAAGAAATATATTGTTCTGTGCTGATCATGGCATATAGATGTATACTTTGAGCACCCCATTGTTTCATAATTTCATTGTTTTTCAAGGTATTTATTCTGCTCCATTGAAAAAGCGAAATGAATATCAGAAGCACTGGCACCCTGATGAATGTGCAAGTGACAAGTGCAGGCAAAGCAGGATATGGTCTTATTGTAGCACGATACTTGTAAAATGTCATGGGCATCTTGCTACAGCCCTGATCACAGGTGGTAATGAAATTTGGTGCTGGAGTTCGGCTGGCGCCAAGGGTCTAGGCCTGTTGACAGCTCAAATTGAACTCCTTAATGGTTTAGTTGTTTAGCCCAGGTGGTTTTGTTGTTTGGTTGTGTTTCAATCTTTTGTAACAGGCACGAACCCTTGTTGCCTGAGCATGGGTGTGTGTGTTTTTGTACCACCTTTTTCTTCTCCTTTTAACAAAATGATATGTAACTCTCCTGCGTGTTCGAGAAAATGATTTGACCAGCGGCTGTTCCGCAAGTTCTGGCATAGGGCCGACAGTTGAAGTGAAAGAGAGCCACATGATCACTGGAATGTATTGTCTTAGAAATAATACAATTCTATCATTTGTTATATTTTAGTATCAATTATAGATAAAAAGTGGCAGTATTTATGATATTAAATTAACTATAAAATGCAACAAAAATAATTTAGATCATAGATATGAATAATGTTTGCTAGGCCATGTTTGGGATGACTTCACTTCAAGAATTTTAAATCTATTTCAGCTTCTTCTATTCGAACAGGTTCAATTCCACGAGCTCTAGCTTAAAAAATGAAACTAGAGACCATTTTCATGAAATTTTCGAAGCTCCTCAAAGGGTGCTTCAAAAACACTGTTTTCATACCTTATAAAGTTGCATAAAAATTATCCACCAATGTTATTGGTTATATGACCTATCGATTGATGTCTCTTTCTCCACTCGCTGATCATCAAAGGTAATTAAGGAATCTCACACAAATTAATTGTATTATATAAATTAGCGAGTAACAAATATTCAAGAACGAAAGTATAATGTTGTATTCAAGAACGGAGGTAGTAATCTATTAAAACGAAACCAGTGCACTTTCGTCGTCGGGGAAAGCACCCACGCCACCATGATGTCCAGGTACCGTTGACTTCTGTTTCAATGTCATCTGTCAGATCTCCCATATAGCAAGGCCTCTCTAGAGAACATATGAAATCTCCGGAAACTGAAAATGTGGCGCATGCTAAAAGGGTCTAAAGTTGTATAAAAAATGAAGGTGCATGCGCACGTCAATTATACATATATCAAAGACCAAAGTGGAACCCACATAAAGAACATAAAGTGAGAAAGGAAAAAACAAAAAAAAAAGAAAAAAGAAGAGGAAGAGTCACAACCAGCTCTGCGCTGTATAAAAAAGGAAAGTGTCTGCTCAGACCTAAAGCCAATCGAGACTGACCTTGAGGAAGCAAAAGTAAAAAGGAAGAAGAATAGTCACAGCCAGCTCTGCGCACCTATAGCCTGGATCATCAGAGAAAAAAAAGTACGAATGGAAGATTTAACAAAACTGTTGCATGTAGATTTTGCATTACCTTCTGTTTTTTATTATAAACAAAATTAAGTACAATAATAGAGTTGGTTTCCATTTGAAATAGCTAATTATATTCATGTCACATTCATCACCCACTCATTTCTAATTTTTTATCAATGAAAGACAAAACACCTCTATATCTGTCGGCGTTTCGGACCGGGGGGTCTCTGGACCGACGAGTAAATTTGTCGCTGCGTGCCCCTGTCCAGATGGGTTGGCGCGAGATGGAACACAAGGGGAAAACGTGGCTCGTATTATCTCGCACCAGGGGATGCTCGTAGTAGGGGTTACAAGCGTTCGCGCGAGAGAGAGAGAGAGTGAGCCTGTTCGTTTTTGCTCGTCCCTCCGCGCGACCCTCCCGCATGAAGGCCCTGGACCTCCCTTTTATAGATGCAAGGAGAGGATCCAGATGTACAATAGGGGGTGTAGCTAGGCGCTAACGTGTCTGGCAGGGAAGTGCCTGAGCCCTGTGTACATGCCAACGTGGTTGTCGGAGAAGTGCTTGGGCCCTGCGTAGGCGATAACGTGACCGTCAGAGAAGTGCCTGAGCCCTGTAGAAGCACCGTTGGCGGTGCTGCTGGGATCCTGCTGATGTCTCCTTGCTTCCGTAGGGGGCTGAGAACCACCGTCGTCACGGACGCACGCGGGGAGCCATCATTACCTGTTACCGGGGACGAGCCAGATGGTACGTCGGTCTTGTTCCCTCGTAGCCTGAGCTAGCTAGGGGAGGGTAATGATGTATCCCCTGTGGCGCGGTCGGTCCGAGCCCAAGGTCGGGCGAGGCGGAGACTTCTCTGAGGCCGAGGCCAGGGTCGGGCGAGGACGCGATTCCTCCCGAGACCGAGGCTGAGGCCGAGTCTTAGGGTCGGGCGAGGCGGAGACCTCCTCCTGAGGCTGAGGCCTAAGGTCGGGCGAGGCGGAGCTTCCTGTTGCGCCTGAGGCTAAACTTGCCGTTGTCAGCCTTGCCCGGGTGGCTGGCACAGCAGTAGGAGCGGGGTGAGCGGCGTTGTTTTCCTGTCAGATCGGTCAGTGAAAGGGCGAAGTGACTGCGGTCACTTTGACCTTGCCGACTGAGGCGCACGTGTCAGGATAAGGTGACAGGCGATCCTCGCATTGAATGCGCATGCGATACGGTCGGTTGGAGAGGCGATTTGGCCAAGGTTGCTTCTCGACGAAGCCTGCCCGAGCTGGGCCTCGGGCGAGCTGAGGGTGCGCCCACTGCCTGAGGAGGCCCTCGGGCGAGACGTAACTTCGTCCTGGACTACAGTTCCCGCCCGAGGCTGGGCTCGGGCGAGGCGAGATCTCGTCCCTTGGGTAGACGAAGCCTTGACCTGAACCGTGCCCATCAGTCTTTGCGGTTTGTGCTGAGGGTGGTTACCAGCCGCGTTTAGGAGTGTTGGGGGTACCCCTAATTACGGTACCCGATAGTAGCCCCCGAGCCTCGAAGGGAGTGTTGGTACTCGCTTGGAGGCTTTGCCGCACTTTTTTGCGAGGGGACCGGCCTTTCTCAGTTATACTTTGTTCCGGTGGGTGCGCGCGAGCGCACCCACCGGGTGTAGCCCCCGAGGCCTTGGAGGAGTGGTTTGACTCCTCTGAGGTCTTAATGCCTTTCGTGATGCCTCGGCCGGCCTGGTTGTTCCCTCATGCGACCTGATTGTAGCCCGGGTGCATGGTCAGGTTCCGAGTTTTTAGGCTGGTTTGTTGACGCTGTCAACGGTTTGGCCGTAGCCGGGTTGCGAGAGCAGCCCCCGAGCCTCTGCACGAAGCGAGAGGACGATCAAGAACTGTCTCGACTTTTATTATACGCCCCTTCGTCACCTTTCCGCAAGGAGGAAGGGGGGCGAAAGCGCCATGTTGCCCTCGGAGGGCGCCGAACATGGTGTCTCCAGTGAGTTGCTAACGGGTGATCCGAGTGGACGCCCGTGCCCCATTCGATAAGGGTCGGCTAGTGGCCCAGAGGCACGCTCCAAAAGTACCTGCAGGTGATTTGCCGGACCCGGACCCGTTCGATAGGGTTCGAGGGCTCGATGCCTCCCTCTGGTGGGATTCTGTTACAAAATCGCTCCTGCTGGTCTCGGAAATATCCTAGGGTACCTCGGGAGCGTAGCCCGAGCCTCGGCCATGTAATGGACATACCCAGAGTCATCCCTCACTCTGCGTGCTCTGGGGCGGCTGTCGAACCCTTTCGAGGGGCCAGCCTTCGAACCCCTGATCAGTAGTGGGCGCGGAGCCCGAGTGCTCTGGGCGGCTGTCGAACCCTTCCGAGGGGCCAGCCTTCGAACCCCTGATCAGTAATGGGCTTGGAGCCCGAGTGCTCTGGGGCGGCTATCGAACCCTTCCGAGGGGCCAGCCTTCGAACCCCTGATCAGTAGGAGGGCTCGGGGCCCGCTTCCTTCGCGGAGAAGGATCCTTTATGAAATATCCCCTTTCCCGGTCCCTGTTAGCAAGAGAGATAAAGGGGAAGAGGAAAAGGATATGAATTTAAATAGTATGGCACACCTTTTTTGACACGGTCATCATGGCGGAGGTGAAACGACGTCCGCTTTGCCTGTCAAAGGTGTCGCTTGCCCTGCCGAGGAGTTAATGCGACGGGACGGGCGATTCGCGGGGCGGCCATTGCACGTGCGCGAGCCGTTCGAGGAACGGAACACGGGCACACCGTCTTCATGCCGCGGGAGAGGGCTCTCCTGCCGCTTCAGGAGGGGACGCGAGCCTGCAGGCGATTTGACCGCTGCTTCCGCCCGTCTGCTGCTGCAATTATTGCTGGCCCACTTTTGGCCATATCAACCGCCGCGCCACCTCCCGCGGCTGACTGACCCGTGATCGTTGCCCTCAATTGGCACTGTTGGGTCATGCGCAGAACTGCCTCGAGTCGCGGCACTGGTTCCGCAGTCGAGAAGACGCGGCATTGGCGCAAGTGGCGGTGCGGTTTCTTTGCACGCAGTAACCGTCGCGCCGGTTGCATGACATGCGGGCCCAGGCCTTCACGCTGGCCCACCGGATGCGATGAAGCCGAAAGGGTGCACAACCGTGGTGCGGTTGCACGCCTCCTGCATGGCGGTCCGCCCTTTCGCCCGCTGGTATCGGCGAGGATGGGGGAACACTTATAATCGCGGGGCGGTTACCTGCTTCGTGTGCAGCGGTTTGGCTTCTTCTGTTTCCGGCCCGCTCCCATG
The DNA here is from genome assembly GCF_902167145.1 of Zea mays. Taxonomy (NCBI): domain Eukaryota; kingdom Viridiplantae; phylum Streptophyta; class Magnoliopsida; order Poales; family Poaceae; genus Zea; species Zea mays. Next base: position 61,421,530 of record NC_050096.1, on the reverse strand, counting down.
ACATGTGGGACCCAGCCCCCGCGGCAGAGGGTGGGAACCCTGGAGCTCGTCGGTGGAGACTTTGCCCGTGACGCTTGGAATGCGAGTGGGGAGAGCCGCCTTTAAAAAGGGATCGATCCCCCGGGCGGTAGCCATGCCTTCGCACTCCCCTCATGCATCGCACCCTTCCACCTTCCGAGCCCTCGGATGGGGAGCACCCGCGTTGGCTTCGTCTTGCTGCTGTTGGAGGAGCGCGACCTTGTGGTGGTTGGCGCCCTTCAGCCATCGCTCGGCTTCAAGGATTTTCATCATCCGGGCTGGGGAGGAGGGCGGGGCGAGTTGGGCCCTACCTCCGCGTGGGCCGGCGACCCGCTTCTTCCTCCGGCATTCAGGGGAAGGGCATCCTCCAGCTCTGCGGAGGAGGCGTTCTCCAGCCATGCGGGGGAAGGCAAACTGCTGCTGCCTGGCCAGGGTGCAGCTATCCGTCCTCCACCCGGGCGATGGTCGTCCCGCGCGCGGGCCGGCCACGTCCAGGTTTCCCTGCACCGGGGGGTCGCACAACACGCTGTACGCCGCGAGGGCGGTACTCGTGTTCTGGGACGGTCCCGTTCTCGTTCTTGTGGCAAGAACGGGAGTGCCTGCCGGTGCACTTTGGGGCGGCCGCCGCTCACTGGTGCAGTGTTGGTGGGCAGGTGGTTGCTGTCGTCGGTGCTGAGGCGGTGGTCGCCATAGGTGAGGCTGTCTCTGCTGAAGAGGTTGCCTCCGCCGACGAGACCGTCAGCGCCACCTGCGCTCCGGGCCTCCGGCTCTTTGGCTTTAATGGCTGGTTCTCGTCCCCCATGAGGGGACGTGAACGAGGGTCTTTTAGCAGCAGCGTTTGCCCTGAGGCCATCACTGCAGCTGTCTTGCCGCCCGAGACGAAGGTCGTTGTCGCTGCTGATGAAGCGGTTGCCGGCGAGCCACCTGGAGTTTGTTATCCCGCAGGCCCTCTGGTGTGGAGGTTGTTCATACCCGCGGGAGTGGAACCGGAGTCCCGTTTGTAATGGTACCCTGAGTATGGGTGTTTGTTCATTGTGGCCGCTGAGGCCTGAACATTTGGGCATTTGAGCGCAATGTCGTGTTTCTTCCTCATTTCGAGCACTAGGACTCGCCTGTCGGCTAGCTGAGCCACTTAACCGAGCGTGAGTTGCTTTTGCGCGGAAGGTGACGAGTGAGGTATCTGTATCCTAGAGGCGTAGGAGTCCCTTGGCTCGGTCGGCCTTGCCGCTCAAGGCTTCTCTTGCTCAGTTTTAGAACCCTCGGCCGCTCTGCGATGAGCTAAAGCCGGAGGCAGCGGCGTCGGCGTGGACAGAGGCGGAGTCGGCTCGAAAAGAGGCTTTGTTGGCCCGGGAGCATGTGGCTTCCTAGGCCGAGGAGGTGCAGCAGCGGCGGCTGGAGCTTGGCCAGGTCGTCCGCGAGCGGGACCAATCCCAGAGTCACACCGCCGAGGCCGAGAGCCGGGCTGAGGTCCTCGGGGGACAACCGGCTGAGGCTATGGAGCGGCTAGCCGGGGTGTCTGCTCGGGCCGGAACCCTTGTGGAGAACCTGGTCGTGAGGGCCCAAGCACGGTGCTGGCGTCCTCCTTCGAGGTGGAGATCCTTCCGTCCGAGTCGCCGTCCGAGGCTGGGCCAGGATCTGCCGAGGGTGGAAACATCGCCGAGGGTGCTGCTGCTCCCCCTGCCGATGTCCGAACCTGCAGGAACAGTTTGTCTGAAGTATGCATATGTTTTTCGTGGCCGCTAGGGCCTAAACATTTTAACGCCGGATTATAAAGCTGCGTTTTCTTTCCTCTTGTTTCGTGTGTTAGTTCTTGTTTGGAGAGTCCCTCGTCCGAGCGTGAGTTACTTTTCGCAGAAGGTGATGAGTGAGGTATCCGTATCTCAGAGGCGTAGGAGTCCCTCGGCTCGGTCAGCCTTGCCGCTTACGTGTACTCTCGTCGTTTTTAGGGTTCTGCTATCGAAGCAGTCGAAACGGCACGAAAGTCGTTCTGGCAGAAAAGACTTTTCCGAGGAAAATTTTGATGCAGAGGGGGTTCCCCCCCTTCTAGCCCCCGAGGGAGGGTCGGGCTTTGCCGAGGCAAGGCTGATCCTTCATTGACGGTTAGACTTTATTTATGTATGTAAAGAAAACGAGGTATATGAACGACTTGAAACATCTTAAGGGTAGAAGCGACGTAGCTGTTGGATGTTCCAAGCGTTGTTGTAGACCTCGCCTTGATCGTTGGCCAGCTTGTATGTTCTGAGCTTCAAAATCTTGGCGATGATGAACGGCCCTTCCCAGGGAGGAGTAAGCTTGTGGCGCCCTCGGGCGTCTTGTCGCAGCCGAAGTACCAAGTCTCCCACCTGGAAGTCTCGGGACCGAACCCTTCGGGCGTGGTAGCGTCGCAGAGACTGCTGATACCGTGCCGAGTGTAGTAAGGCCACGTCCCGAGCCTCTTCCAGCTTGTCCAATGAATCTTCTCGGCTGGTCTGGTTGCCTCGGTCGTCGTACGCCTTTGTCCTCGGGGAACCGTATTCTAAGTCTGTGGGTAAGATAGCCTCGACCCCATAGACTAGAAAGAACGACGAGAAACCCGTGGCTCGGCTTGGCGTCGTCCTCAGACTCCAGACCACCGAGGGTAGCTCTTTCATCCATCGCTTGCCAAACTTGTTGAGGTTGTTGTAGATCCTCAGTTTAAGTCCTTGTAGAATCATACCGTTGGCACGCTCCATCTGCCCATTTGTCATGGGGTGAGCTACGACGGCCCAGTCCACACGGATGTGGTGGTCCTCGCAGAAGTCCAGGAACTTCTTCCCAGTGAACTGTGTGCCATTGTCGGTGATGATGGAGTTCAGGACCCCAAAGGGATGGATGATGTTGGTGAAGAACGCCACTGCCTGCTCGGACCTGATGCTGGTTAAGGGTCGGACCTCGATCCACCTGGAGAATTTGTCGATGGCGACCAGCAGGTGCGAGAAGCCCCCGGCTGCCTTCTGCAAGGGACCGACGAGGTCCAGACCCCACACTGCAAATGACCAGGTGATGGGTATTGTCTGTAGGGCCTGAGCGGGCAGGTGCGTCTGTCTCGCGTAGAATTGACACCCTTGGCAAGAGCGTACAATCCTAGTGGCGTCGGCCACCGCAGTCGGCCAGTAGAAACCTTGTCGGAAGGCGTTTCCCGCGAGGGCTCGAGGTGCTGCGTGGTGACCGCAAGCCCCCGAGTGTATCTCCTGCAACAGCTCTTGTCCTTCGGCGACGGATATGCATCGTTGGAGAATGCCTGAGGGGCTGCGGTGGTAGAGCTCTTTTTCATCACCCAGTAAAACGAACGACTTGGCGCGCCGAGCCAGTCTCCTAGCTTTGGCCTTGTCGAGGGGTAGCTCTCCTCGAAGGAGATATTGCAGGTACGGGGTCTGCTAGTTCGTGTTTGGCATGACCCCATTCCGCTCCCCCTCGATGCGCAAGGCCTCACCCTCGGCGGCCGAGGGTACCTCGGGCTGGGCCATGGTCTCGTCGGGCTCGGGCGCGTCATCGAGTTTGACAGATGGTTGATATATGTGAAAATCGCCTAGAGGGGGGATGAATAGGGCGAATCTGAAATTTATAAACTTAAGCACAACTACAAGCCGGATTAGCGTTAGAAATATAAACGAGTCCGAGAGAGAGGGCGCAAAACAAATTGTGAGCAAATAAAGAGCGAGACACGATGATTTGTTTTACCGAGGTTCGGTTCTTGCAAACCTACTCCCTGTTGAGGTGGTCACAAAGACTGGGTCTCTTTCAACCCTTTCCCTCTCTCAAACGATCACTTAGACCGAGTGAGCTTCTCTTCTCAATCAAACGAAACACGAAGTTCCCGCAAGGACCACCACACAATTGGTGTCTCTTGCCTTGGTTACAATTGAGTTTGATCACAAGAAGAATGAGAAAGAAAAGAAGCGATCCAAGCGCAAGAGCTCAAATGAACACAAATGTCACTCTCTCTAGTCACTATTTGATTTGGAGTGATTCCGGACTTGGGAGAGGATTTGATCTCTTTGGAGTGTCTATAATTGAATGCTATAGTTCTTGTAATGTGTTGAAGGTGGAAAACTTGGATGCTATTGAATGTGGGGTGGTTGGGGTATTTATAGCCCCAACCACCAAAATATGGTTGTTGGAAGGCTACTGTCGCATGGCGCACCGGACAGTCTGGTGCGCCACCGGACACTGTCCGGTGCGCCAGCCACGTCAACAGGCCGTTGGGGTTCGACCGTTGGAGCTCTGACAGGTGGGGCCTCTGGGCTGTCCGGTGGTGCACCGGACAGGTCCTGTAGACTGTCCGGTGCGCCAACTGCGCGTGCTCTGACTCTGGCGCGCACTGTAGCGCATTGAATGCGGTTGCAGTCGACCGTTGCGCGCGAAGTAGCCGTTGCTCCGCTGGCACACCGGACAGTCCGGTGTGACACCGGACAATCCGGTGAATTATAGTGGAGCAGCCTCCCATTTTCCCGAAGGTGGCGAGTTCAGCGTTGAGTGCCCTGGCGCACCGGACACTGTCCGGTGCGCCAGACGAGGTTGCCTTTTGGGATGTCTTTTGCTCTCTTTGTTGGAACCCTTTCTTGGTCTTTTTATTGGTTTATAGTGAACCTTTGGTACCTGTAGAACTTATAGACTAGAGCAAACTAGTTAGTCCAATTATTTGTGTTGGGCAATTCAACCACCAAAATCAATTAGGAAAAAGGTGTAAGCCTAATTCCCTTTCAATCTCCCCCTTTTTGGTGATTGATGCCAACACAAACCAAAGCAAGTATAGAAGTGCATAATTGAACTAGTTTGCATAATGTAAGTGCAAAGGTTACTTAGAATTGAACCAATAAATATTTTCATAAGATATGCATGGATTGTTTCTTTACTTTTAACATTTTGGACCACGCTTGCACCACATGTTTTATTTTTGCAAATCCTTTTGTAAATTCTTTTCAAAGTCCTTTTGCAAATAGTCAAAGGTAAATGAGTAAGATTTTGAGAAGCATTTTCAAGATTTGAAATTTTCTCCCCCTGTTTCAAATGTTTTTCCTTTGACTAAACAAAACTCTCCCTCAATAAAATCCTCCTCTTAGTGTTCAAGAGGGTTTTAGATATTAGTTTTTTTGAAGAGGGTGATCCATTTTGAACTTCTATCAAAAATAAGATACCAAATTGAAAAATTTCATCATTTGAACATAATTTTTTTTGAAATCGGTGGTGGTGCGGTCCTTTTGCTTTGGGCTAGTACTTTCTCCCCCTTTGGCATGAATCGCCAAAAACGGATACTAGAGTGAAATATAAGCCCTTGTTAACTAATTTCTCCTCCTTTGGTTAACAAAATATGAGTGAAGATTATACCAAAGTTGGAGAGTTGCTCGGAGCGACGGCGAAGGATGAGTAATTTGATGGAGTGGAGTGGAAGCCTTTGTCTTCGCCGAAGACTCCAAATCCCTTTCAATCTATGACTTGGTTTGAAATTCACTTGAAAACACATTAGTCATAGCAAATAAAAGAGACATGATCAAAGGTATATTTATGAGCTATGTGTGCAAGACTTCAAAAGAAATTCCTAGAATCAAGAATATTTAGCTCATGCCTAAGTTTGTTAAAGGTTTGTTCATCTAGTGGCTTGGTAAAGATATCAGCTAATTGTTCCTTAGTGTTAATATATGCAATCTCGATATCTCCCTTTTGTTGGTGATCCCTTAAGAAATGATACCGAATGGCTATGTGTTTAGTGCGGCTATGTTCAACGGGATTATCCGCCATGCGGATTGCACTCTCATTATCACATAGAAGAGGAACTTTGGTTAATTTGTAACCATAGTCCCTAAGGGTTTGCCTCATCCAAAGCAATTGCGCGCAACAATGGCCTGCGACAATGTACTCGGCTTCGGCAGTAGAAAGAGCTACGGAATTTTGCTTCTTTGAAGCCCAAGACACCAGTGATCTTCCCAAGAACTGGCAAGTCCCCGATGTGCTCTTTCTATTTATTTTACACCCGGCCCAATCGGCATCCGAATAACCAATTAAATCAAATGTGGATCCCCGAGGATACCAAAGCCCAAACTTAAAAGTATGAACTAAATATCTCAAGATTCGTTTTACGGCCGTAAGGTGAGCTTCCTTAGGGTCGGCTTGGAATCTTGCACACATGCATACGGAAAGCATTATATCCGGTCGTGAAGCACATAAATAGAGTAAGGAACCTATCATCGACCAGTATACCTTTTGATCAATGGATTTACCTCCCGTGTTGAGGTCGAGATGCCCATTGGTTCCCATGGGTGTCTTGATGGGCTTGGCATCCTTCATCCCAAACTTGTTTAGAATGTCTTGAATATACTTTGTTTGGCTAATGAAGGTGCCCTCTTGGAGTTGCTTCACTTGAAATCCCAAGAAGTACTTCAACTCCCCCATCATCGACATCTCGAATTTCTGTGTCATGATCCTACTAAATTCCTCACATGTAGATTCGTTAGTAGACCCAAATATAATATCATCAACATAAATTTGGCATACAAACAAATCATTGTCAAGAGTTTTAGTAAATAAAGTAGGATCGGCCTTGTCGACTTTGAAGCCATTAGTGATAAGAAAATCTCTTAGACATTCATACCATGCTCTTGGGGCTTGCTTGAGCCCATAAAGCGCCTTAGAGAGTTTGTAAACATAGTTAGGGTACTCACTATCTTCAAAGCCGGGAGGTTGCTCAACGTATACCTCCTCCTTGATTGGTCCATTGAGGAAGGCGCTTTTCATGTCCATTTGATAAAGCTTGAAGCCATGGTAAGTAGCATAGGCAAGTAAATGCGAATTGATTCTAGCCTAGCTACGGGTGCATAGGTTTCACTGAAATCCAAACCTTCGACTTGTGAATATCTGTTGGCCACAAGTCGGGCTTTGTTCCTTGTCACCACACCATGCTCATCTTGCTTGTTGCGGAAGACCCACTTGGTTCCTACAACATTTTGGTTAGGACGTGGAACTAAATGACATACCTCATTCCTAGTGAAATTGTTGAGCTCCTCTTGCATTGCCACCATCCAATCCGAATCTTGAAGTGCTTCCTCTACCTTGTGTGGCTCAATAGAGGAAACAAAAGAGTAGTGTTCACAAAAATGAGCAACACGAGACCGAGTAGTTACCCCCTTTTGAATATCGCCGAGGTGATCATTTGAGGAAACAAAAGAGTAGTGTTCACGGGGTGATCTCGTTGGATTGCTTGGTGGATTCTTGGGTGTGGCGGCCTTGGAACTTGTTCATCTTCCTCATCTTGATCATGGCATCTCCCCCTTGATCATTGCTCTCCTCTTGAGGTGGCTCAACTTCTTGATCTTCTCCTTCATTATCTTGAGCCTTATCCTCATCTTGAGTTGGTGGAGATGCTTGTGTGGAGGAAGATGGTTGATCTTGTGCATGTGGTGGCTCTTCGGATTCCTTAGGAGACACATCCCCAATGGACATGTTCCTTAGCACGATGCACGGAGCCTCTTCATCACCTATCTCATCAAGATCAACTTGCTATACTTGAGAGCCGTTAGTCTCATCAAACACGATGTCACAAGAAACTTCAACTTGTCCAGAAGACTTGTTAAAGACTCTATATGCCCTTGTGTTTGAATCATATCCTAGTAAAAAGCCTTCTACAGCCTTAGGAGCAAATTTGGACTTTCTACCTCTTTTAACAAGAATAAAACATTTGCTACCAAAGACTCTAAAATATGAAACATTGGGCTTTTTACTGGTTAGGAGTTCGTATGATGTCTTCTTGAGGATTCAGTGTAGATACAACCGGTTGATGGCGTAGCAGGCGATGTTGACCGCCTCGGCCCAAAACCGATCCGAAGTCTTGTACTCATCAAGCATGGTTCTTGCCATGTCCAATAGAGTTCGATTCTTCCTCTTCACTACACCATTTTGTTGTGGCGTGTAGGGAGAAGAGAACTCATGCTTGATGCCCTCCTCCTCAAGGAAGCCTTGAATTTGAGAGTTCTTGAACTCCGTCCCGTTGTCGCTTCTAATCTTCTTGATCCTTAAGCCGAACTCATTTTGAGCCCGTCTCAAGAATCCCTTTAAGGTCTCTTGGGTATGAGTTTTTTCCTGCAAAAAGAACACCCAAGTGAAGCGAGAATAATCATCCACAATAACTAGACAGTACTTACTCCCGCCGATGCTTATGTAAGCTATCGGGCCGAATAGGTCCATGTGTAGGAGCTCGAGTGGCCTGTCAGTCGTCATGATGTTCTTGTGTGGATGATGAACACCAACTTGCTTCCCTGCCTGACATGCGCTATAAATCCTGTCTTTCTCAAAATGAACATTTGTTAGTCCCAAAATGTGTTCTCCCTTTAGAAGCTTGTGGAGATTCTTCATTCCAACATGTGCTAGTCGGCGATGCCAGAGCCAGCCCATGTTAGTCTTAGCAACTAAGCAAGTGTTGAGTTCAGCTCTATCAAAATATACTAAGTATAGCTGACCCTCTAACACTCCCTTAAATGCTATTGAATCATCACTTCTTCTAAAGACAGTAACACCTGTATCTGTAAAAAGATAGTTGTAACCCATTTTACATAATTGCGAAACTGAAAGCAAGTTATAATCTAAAGAGTCTACAAGAAAAACATTTGAAATGGAATGGTCACGAGATATAGCAATTTTACCCAATCCTTTGACCAAACCTTGATTTCCATCCCCGAATGTGATAGCTCGTTGGGGATCTTGGTTTTTCTCATAGGAGGAGAACATCTTCTTCTCCCCTGTCATGTGGTTTGTGCACCCGCTATCGTTGATCCAACTTGAGCCCCCGGATGCATAAACCTACAAAACAAGTTTAGTTCTTGATTTTAGGTACCCAAACGGTTTTGGGTCCTTTGGCATTAGATACAAGAACTTTGGGTACCCAAACACAAGTCTTGGTGCCCTTGTGTTTGTCCCCAACATACTTGGCAACTACCTTGCCTGATTTGTTGGTTAGCACATAAGATGCATCAAAAGTTTTAAATGAAATGTTATGATCATTTAATGCAGTAGGAGTTTTCTTCTTAGGCAATTTAGCATGGGTGGATTGCCTAGAGCTAGATGTCTCACCCTTATACATAAAAAGCATGATTAGGGCCAGAGTGAGACTTCCTAGAATGAATTCTCCTATTTTTGCTCTCGGGATAACCAGCAGGGTACAAAATGTAACCCTCGTTATCCTGAGGCATGGGAGCCTTGCCCTTAACAAAGTTAGACAATCTTTTAGGAGGGGCATTAAGTTTGACATTGTCCCCCTTTTGGAAGTCAATGCCATCCTTGATGTCAGGACGTCTCCCACTATAGAGCATGCTTCTAGCAAATTTAAATTTTTCATTTTCTAAGTCATGCTCGGCAATTTTAGCATCTAATTTTGCTATATGATCATTTTGTTGTTTAATTAAAGCCATATGATCATGAATAACATCAATGTTAATATCTCTACATCTAGTACAAATAGTAACATGCTCAACGGTAGATGTAGAGGGTTTGCAAGAATTAATTTCAACAATCTTAGCACGTAAAATATCATTGTTATCTCTAAGATCGGAAATGGAAGCATTGCAAACATCTAATTCTTTAGCCTTAGCAATTAATTTTTCATTTCAATCCTAAGGCTAGCAAGAGAGACATTCAATTCTTCAATCTTAGCAAGTAAGTTAACATTATCATCTCTAAGATTGGGAATTGAAACATCACAAACATTTGAATCAACCTTAGCGATTAAACTAGCATTCTCATTTCTAAGGTTGGTAATAACATCATGGCAAGTGCTTAGCTCACTAGATAGTTTTTCACATTTTTCTACTTCTAGAGCGTAAGCATTCTTAACCTTAACATGCTTCGTATTCTCCTTAATTAGGAAGTCCTCTTGGGTGTCCAAGAGTTCATCCTTCTCATGAATAGCACTAATTAATTCATTTAATTTTTCTTTTTGTTGCATGTTTAGGTTGGCAAAAAGGATGCGCAAGTTATCCTCCTCATTTTCACTAGAGTTATCTTCATCACTAGAGGAAGCATATTTAGTGGAGGATCTTGATTTTACCTTCTTCCTTTTGCCGTCCTTTGCCATGAGGCACTTGTGGCTGATGTTGGGGAAGAGGAGTCCCTTGGTGACAGCGATGTTGGCAGCGTCCTCGTCTGAGGAGGAGTCGGTGGAGCTCTCGTCGGAGTCCCACTCCCAACACACATGGGCATCGTCGCCCTTCTTCTTGTAGTATCTCTTCTTTTCTCTCCTCTTTCCCTTCTTGTCTTCGCCCCTGTCACTATCACTAGATAATGGACATTTAGCAATGAAATGACCGGGCTTACCACATTTGTAGCATACTTTCTTGGAGCGGGGCTTGTAATCTTCCCTCGCCTTTGCTTGAGGATTTGGCGGAAACTTTTGATGATGAGCGCCATCTCCTCATTGTCGAGCTTAGAGGCGTCGATGGGTTGTCTAGTTGATGTAGACTCCTCCTTTTTCTCCTCCGTTGCCTTGAATGCGATCGGTTGTGCTTCGGACGTGGAGGGGCCATCTAGCTCGATGATTTTCTTTGAGCCTTTGATCATCAACTCAAAGCTCACAAAGTTTCCTATTACTTTCTCGGGAGATATTAGTGTATATCTAGGATTACCTCGAATTAATTGAACTTGCGTAGGATTAAGAAAAACGAGGGATCTTAGAATAACCTTGACCATCTCATGGTCATCCCATTTGGTGCTCCCAAGGTTGCACACTTGATTCACCAAGGTCTTCAAGCGGTTGTACATGTCTTGTGGCTCCTCCCCTTGGCGAAGCTGGAAGCGACCGAGCTCCCCCTCGATCGTCTCCCACTTGGTGATTTTGGTCACCTCATCTCCTTCGTGCGCGGTCTTGAGCACGTCCCAAATCTCCTTGGCGCTTTTTAACCCTTGCACCTTGTATACTCCTCTCAACTTAGAGAGGCAAGGAGTATAGTGGTGGCTTGAGAGTTGAAGTGTCGGATTTGGGCGACCTCGTCCGAATCATAGTCTTCATCCCCCGGTGATGGTACCTGTACTCCAATTTCAACAACATCCCAAATGCTAGTGTGGAGTGAGGTTAGATGATGCCTCATTTTATCACTCCACATATTATAATCTTCACCATCAAACATAGGTGGTTTGCCTAATGGGACAGAAAGCAATGGAGTACGTTTGGAAATGCGAGGGTAGCGTAGGAGAATCTTACTAAACTTCTTGCGCTCATGGCGCTTAGAAGTTACGGACGGCGTGTCGGAGCCGGAGGTGGATGGCGACGAAGAGTCTGTCTCGTAGTAGACCACCTTCCTCATCTTCCTCTTCTTGTCACCGCTCCGACGCGACTTGTTGTGTGAAGGGGATCCCTTCACCTTATTGGCGGACTCCCCGGATGGAGCCTTCCCATGGCTTGTGGCGGGCTTCTCGCCGGTCCCGAACTCCCTCTTGGCGGATGCTCCCGACATCACTTCGAGCGGTTAAGCTCTAATGAAGCACCTGGCTTTGATACCAATTGAAAGTCGCCTAGAGGGGGATGAATAGGGCGAATCTGAAATTTATAAACTTAAGCACAACTACAAGTCGGGTTAGCGTTAGAAATATAAACGAGTCCGAGAGAGAGGGCGCAAAACAAATCGTGAGCAAATAAAGAGCGAGACACGATGATTTGTTTTACCGAGGTTCGGTTCTTGCAAACCTACTCCCCGTTGAGGTGGTCACAAAGACCGGGTCTCTTTCAACCCTTTCCCTCTCTCAAACGGTCACTTAGACCGAGTGAGCTTCTCTTCTCAATCAAACGGAACACGAAGTTCCCGCAAGGACCACCACACAATTGGTGTCTCTTGCCTTGGTTACAATTGAGTTTGATCACAAGATAAATGAGAAAGAAAAGAAGTGATCCAAGCGCAAGAGCTCAAATGAACACAAATGTCACTCTCTCTAGTCACTATTTGATTTGGAGTGATTCCGGACTTGGGAGAGGATTTGATCTCTTTGGAGTGTCTAGAATTGAATGCTATAGCTCTTGTAATGTGTTGAAGGTGGAAAACTTGGATGCCATTGAATGTGGGGTAGTTGGGGTATTTATAGCCCCAACCACCAAAATATGGTCGTTGGAAGGCTGATGTCGCATGGCGCACCGGACAGTCCGGTGCGCCAGCCACGTCAGCAGGCCGTTGGGGTTCGACCGTTGGAGCTCTGACAGGTGGGGCCTCTGGGTTGTCCGGTGGTGCACCGGACAGGTCCTGTAGACTGTCCGGTGCGACAACTACGCGTGCTCTGACTCTGGCGCGCACTGTAGCGCATTGAATGCGGTTGCAATCGGCCGTTGCGCGCGAAGTAGCCGTTGCTTCGCTGGCACACCGGACAGTCCGGTGCTTCACCGGACAGTCCGGTGAATTATAGCGGAGCGACCTCCCATTTTCCGGAAGGTGGCGAGTTCAGCGTCGAGTGCCCTGGCGCACCGTACACTGTCCGGTGGTGCACCAGACACTGTCCGGTGGCACACCGGATAGTCCGGTGCGCCAGACCAGGTTGCCTTTTGGGATGTCTTTTGCTCTCTTTGTTGGACCCTTTCTTGGTCTTTTTATTGGTTTATAGTGAACCTTTGGTACCTGTAGAACTTATAGACTAGAGCAAACTAGTTAGTCCAATTATTTGTGTTGGGCAATTCAACCACCAAAATCAATTAGGAAAAAGGTGTAAGCCTAATTCCCTTTCAATATGTCCCTAGAGAAGACGTTCGGGGGAACCGTCGTCCGCCCCGAGGCTATTTTAGCCAGCTCATCCGCAGTCTCGTTGTACCATCGAGCAACATGGTTGAGTTCCAGCCCGTGGAACTTATCCTCCAAGCGCCGAACTTCGTCGCAATAGGCCTCCATTTTTCGATCGTGGCAGTGGGAGTTCTTCATGACTTGGTCGATGACAAGCTGCGAGTCGCCACGAGCGTCGAGGCGCCGAACCCCTAGCTCGACGGCGATGCGCAACCCGTTAACCAAAGCCTCGTACTCGGCCACGTTGTTTGATGCCGGAAAATGGAGGCGCAACACATAGCGCACATGTTTCCCGAGGAGTGAGATGAAGAGCAGGCCCGCACCTGCTCCTGTTTTCATCAGCGACCCATCGAAGTACATGGTCCAAAGTTCGGGTTGGATCGGAGCTGTTGGCAATTGGGTGTCGACCCATTCAGCCAGGAAGTCCGCCAAGGCTTGAGATTTTATGGCCTTCCGAGGAGAGAATGAAATTGTCTCGCCCATGAGTTCCACCACCCACTTTGCTATCCTACCCGAGGCCTCTCAGCACTGGATGATCTCCCCAGGGAGAAGGATGACACCACAGTCACCGGATGAGACTCGAAGTAGTGTCACAATTTTCGCCGCATCAGAATTACTGCGTACAGTAGCTTCTGGATTTGTGGGTAGCGGATCTTGGTCTCGGATAGCACCTCATTGATGAAGTAAACCGACCTCTGGACGAGCAGTGCACGCCCTTCTTCTCGTCTCTCGACTACGATCGCGGTGCTGACCACCTGAGTGGTTGCGGCTATGTAGATCAAGAGGGCTTCTCCCGCAGTGGGGGGCACCAAGATGGGCGCGTTTGTAAGGAGCGCCTTTAAGTTTCTGAGGGCTTCCTCAGCCTCGGGGGTCCAAGTGAAGCACTCGGCCTTCCTTAAGAGGCGGTACAAGGGTATTCCTTTTTCGCCGAGGCACGAGATGAAGCGGCTCAAAGCCGCAAGGCATCCCATGACCCTTTGTACTCCTTTCAAATCTTTGATAGGCCCCATGTTGGTGATGGCCGCGATTTTCTCCGGGTTGGCCTCGATGCCTCGCTTGGAGACGATGAACCCCAGGAGCATGCCTCGGGGGACTCCGAAGACACACTTCTCAGGATTGAGCTTCACGCCCTTCGCTCTCAGACACTTGAACGTCGTTTCAAGGTCAGATAGGAGGTCGGAGGCTTTCCTCGTCTTGACAACGATGTCATCGACGTAAGCCTCGATCGTTCGGCCGATGTGCTCCCCGAATACGTGGTTCATGCACCTTTGGTATGTTGCACCTGCATTCCTCAAGCCAAATGGCATAGTAGTATAACAGTACATGCCAAAAGGTGTGATGAAAGAAGTCGCGAGTTGGTCGGACTCTTTCATCTTGATTTGGTGATAACCTGAATAGGCGTCGAGGAATGACAGGGTTTCGCACCCAGCAGTGGAGTCCACAATTTGATCGATGCAAGGCAGAGGGTAGGGAACCTTCGGACATGCTTTGTTTAGACCAGTGTAGTCTACGCACATCCTCCACTTCCCACCTTTCTTTTTCACAAGCATAGGGTTAGCTAACCATTCGGGATGGAATACCTCTTTGATGAACCCTGCAGCCATCAGCTTGTGGATCTCCTCGCCTATGGCCCTGCGCTTTTCTTCATCGAAACGGCGCAGATGCTGCTTCACAGGTCGGGCACCGGCTCGGATATCCAGTGAGTGCTCGGCGACATCCCTCGGTATGTCGGGCATATCTGAGGGACCCCACGCAAAAACTTCGACATTCGCACGGAGAAAGTCGACGAGCACTGCTTCCTATTTGGGGTCAAGCTCGGAGCCGATCCCGATTTGCTTGTCGGCGTCACTGCTGGGGTCGAGGGCGACGGACTTAACCGCCTCAGCCGGTTCGAAGTTGCCGGCGTGGTGCTTCGCATTAGGCACCTCCTTGGAGAGGCACTCTAGGTCGGCGATGAGGGCCTCAGACTCGGCGAGGGCCTCAGCGTACTCCATGCACTCCACGTCGCATTTGTACGCGTGTCGGTACGTGGATCCGATGGTGATGACCCCGTTGGGGCCTGGCATCTTGAGCTTGAGGTACGTGTAGCTGGGGATGGCCATGAACTTGGCGTAGCAAGGTCTCCCCAGCACCGCGTGGTAGGTCCCTCGGAACCCGACCACCTCGAACGTGAGGGTTTCCCTACGGAAGTTGGAGGGAGTCCCGAAACAGACGGGCAAATCGAGTTGCCCAAGGGGCTGGACGCGCTTTCCGGGGATGATCCCGTGAAAGGGTGCCGCACCGGCCCGGATCGTGGACAGATCGATCTCCAAGAGTCCGAGGGTCTCGACGTAGATGATGTTGAGGATACTGCCTCCGTCCATGAGGACCTTGGTGAGCCTAGCGTTGCCAATGACAGGATCGACAACGAGCGGGTACCTTCCTGGGCTCGGCACGCAGTCGGGGTGGTCGCCTTGGTCGAAGGTGATGGGCTTGTCAGACCAGTCTAGGTAGACTGGCGTCGCCACCTTTACCGAGCAGACCTCCTGGCGCTCCTGCTTGCGGTGCCGAGCTGAGGCGTTCGCCACTTGCCCACCGTAGATCATGAAGCAGCCGTGAACCTCGGGGAACTCCTCTTCCTTGTTGCCCCCTTTCTTGTTGTCTTGGCCTTTGCCGCACTTTTCTTGGAAGTTTCCAGCGAAGGCCTTGACCAGGTCGTCCCAGTTGGAGATCTGCGCAGGAGGCAGATGCTCCAGCCAGGCCCGGGTGGTGTCGGAGAGGAACAGGGGGAGGTTGCGGATGATGAGGTTGTCATCGTCCGTTCCTCCCAGCTGGCAGGCCAACCGGTAGTCCGCAAGCCACAACTTCGGCCTTGTTTCCCCTGAATACTTGGTGACGGTAGTCAGGGCTCGGAACCGAGCCGGGAACGGCGCCCGTCGTATGGCCCGGCTGAAGGCTTGCAGACCTAGTGGTTCGGGCGAGGGACTCCGATCCTCTTCACTGTCGTAGCGTCCTCCACGCCTGGGGTGGTAGCCTCGGCGCACCCTCTCGTCGAGGCGGGCTCGACGGTCGCGATGGTGTTGCTCGTTGCCGAGGCGACCCGGGGCTGCAGGCGTCCCGTCCCGCGTGCGCCCGGTGTGGACCGAGGCCTCCCGCATGAGTCGGGAAGTTGTTGCGTGATGCTCCGAGGGGCACCCCTGCCTTCGGGAGGCAGAGCTTTCGGCCCATCGGACCACGGCATCCTCTAGGAGATTCTTGAGTTCTCCCTGGATATGCCGCCCCTCGATGGTGGATGGCTCCGGCATTGCTCGGAGTAGTATTGCCGCTGCAGCTAGATTCTGGCTGACCCCGCTGGAGGCCGGGGGCAGCCTTGCCCTGGCATCGTCAACGATACGACATTGGACGTCCCGAGCCCGATGACGTGCTTCTCTGGCGAGTGCTCGGCCTGCCCACTCCTGCTCGATGTTTTGCCGGAGCTGCACAAGTTGCCCTGCTTCCTCGTCGAGCTTGGCCTGCATCTCGCGGATTTGCTTGAGCTGTGTGTCCTGACCCCTCGTAGGGAGTGGGACCACAGCTAGCTCCCGCGGGATGTCAACGCGAGAAGCAGGCACAGGGGGATCGTCATCCTCCGGCATACCAAGGTGGTTGCCTACGTCGCGATCCCCCAGATCGATGTGGAAACATTCGCGACTTGGGCCACAACCCTCGTCGTCAAGGCTGTGGCCATCATCAGAGCAACCGGAGAGGCAATAGTCACATGCGGTCATGACGTCTTGCATGGCACTGGGATCACGGAGCCCGGAGAAATCCCAACCGGTGTCGGGGTCGTCTTCTTCCTCGGAGCCTGGGGGCCCGTAGGTTGAGACGGCCATCAGTCGGTCCCAGGATGACCACATATGGTACCCCGGAAGGTTAGGGTATGCCTTTACGAAAGCGCTCACCGAAGCGGGGTCGCTTGGTGGATCGAAGCTGAATCTAAAAGGCACAGGGTGGAAAACGGACGGTACCTCTTGGTCGATGGACGATGGGGAAGTCGCGTCGGGGACGGACTGCACCATTATCTCAGGTACAAGGCTAACGCCCAGCAAGTCCTTCACGAAAGTGCTGGCATCATCTGTTCGCTTGGGGTTGGCACGTTGCGGGGAAATGACATCCGTCGTTGTCTCGGGTGCGAGGACAACGCCCGACGTGTCCCCCGCTGGGGTGCCGGCGTCGTCGACTCGCTCGACAGCCGACGAGGTGCCGCCTCCTGCCTGGCCACGGTTGCCCCGTCTCCTCCTCCGGCGGTGAGGAGGGTGGCGGGGCAAACCCGGATGCTGCTCTTCGGCCACGGGGGGAAGACGTCGTCGAGTTCGCCGCCGCCGGGCGAGCTGACGGTCGTCGTTGTTGCTGTCGCGCTACGGGGGGAGGAGTACCATGTCGTAGCCACCGTCGAGGGACATGAACTCGAGACTCCCGAAGCGGAGCACCGTCCCAGGCTGAAGAGGTTACTGAAGACTCCCCATCTGGAACTCAACGGGAAGTTGTTCGTTAACACGCAGCAGGCCCCTACCTGGCGCGCCAACTGTCGGTGTTTCGGACCCGGGGGGTCCCTGGACCGACGAGTAAATTTGTCGCTGCGTGCCTCTGTCCAGATGGGTTGGCGCGAGATGGAACACAAGGGGAAAACGCGGCTCGTATTATCTCGCACCAGGGGATGCTCGTAGTAGGGGTTACAAGCGTTCGCGAGACAGAGAGAGTGAGCCTGTTCGTTTTTGCTCATCCCTCCGCGCGACCCTCCCGCATGAAGGCTGTGGACCTCCCTTTTATAGATGTAAGGAGAGGGTCCAGATGTACAATGGGGGGTGTAGCTAGGCGCTAACGTGTTTGGCAGGAAAGTGCCTGAGCCCTGTGTACATGCCAACGTGGCTGTCGGAGAAGTGCTTGGGCCCTGCATAGGCGATAACGTGGCCGTCGGAGAAGTGCCTGAGCCCTGTAGAATCACCGCTGGCGGTGCTACTGGGATCCCGCTGACGTCTCCTTGCTTCCGTAGGGGGCTGAGAACCACCGTCGTCACGGATGCACGCGGGGAGCCATCATTACCTGTTACTGGGACGAGCCAGATGGGACGTCGGTCTTGTTCCCTCGTAGCCTGAGCTAGCTAGGGGAGGGTAATGATGTATCCCCTGTGGCGCGGTCGGTCCGAGCCCAAGGTCGGGCGAGGCGGAGACTTCTCTAAGGCTGAGGCCGGGGTCGGGCGAGGACGCGATTCCTCCCGAGGCCGAGGCTGAGGCCGAGTCTTGGGGTCGGGCGAGGCGGAGACCTCCTCCCGAGGCTGAGGCCTAAGGTCGGGCGAGGCGGAGCTTCCTGTTGCGCCCGAGGTTGAACTTGCCGTTGTCAGCCTTGCCCGGGTGGCTGGCACAGCAGTCGGAGCGGGGTGAGCGGCGATGTTTTCCTGTCAGATCGGTCAGTGAAAGGGCGAAGTGACTGCGGTCACTTCGACCTTGCCGACTGAGGCGCGTGTGTCAGGATAAGGTGTCAGGCGATCCTCGCATTGAATGCGCCTGCGATACGGTCGGTTGGAGAGGCGATTTGGCCAAGGTTGCTTCTCGACGAAGCCTGCTCGAGCTGGGCCTCGGGCGAGCTGTGGGTGCGCCCACTGCCTGAGGAGGCCCTCAGGCGAGACGTAACTTCGTCTGGGACTACAGTTCCCGCCCGAGGCTGGGCTCGGGCGAGGCGAGATCTCGTCCCTTGGGTAGACGAAGCCTTGACCTGAACCGTGCCCATCAGTCTTTGCGGTTTGTGCTGAGGGTGGTTACCAGCCATGTTTAGAAGTGTTGGGGGTACCCCTAATTACGGTACCCGACAATATCCTTGCCTTTTTTCTTCTCAATATGCGTCTCTATATTCCCTTTGCAGTATAAAAAAAGACAACCAATGACTAGACCCAACCTTGTTCTATTTTTTTGGAGTGGCTTAACGTTAATCTTCTCCATTTCATGGGTGGATTTGGAGTTGATAAGAGACTATTCTTCTTATTCGATCAGCTTGACTAGATTCTTTTCCATCTAGCGCACCCTTCTTCCTACAATAGTATTTTCTTCACATTTTCTGTCTATTTCATACCTGCCATGTCAAAAACAGACTTAACAGTGCATCTACCTTGTCGCTAAACATGTTTGTGGCAAGAGAATGAAGTACCTTTTGTGGTCTATCATCATTAGACTTGTACAAAGTCTCCTTCAAGCTCAAGATTAAACTCAACAATCTCTTCATCAAGCTTATGTGGATCAAGAGTGAGATCCCTTATATATTGTAATCAATATCATCCATTGAAGATCTCTGCAACATGTAATTGTTTAATAGACAAAGACTGAAAGAAGGACCTTTAACTCCAAAAAAAGATAGATAATGAGAAAATCAATATGACAATAGCTCTTAAAAGTGACCTTTAATCAACAATGATAGACTTTGAGAAAGTGTAAAAATAAAGGTTGGAACTAAAGCATTAAATTTTAAACAAGTAGAATATTAATATTGAGTGCAATCCAACCAGTCGTATATTTGCATATAGCCTACATAATCTCAATGACGAGATAAGCCTTGATGTTGTAGAGCGGGGTACCTTATCTATGACGAGATAAGCCTTGATATTGTAGAGCGAGATACTGGGCTCTACATATACTCAAATATGTACTCTCTCTTCTATTTCAAAACACCTCTCTTTGGTTTCAGAACACCACACCAAGTATTATCAAGTGCATTTTTATCTTTTGTATTTGAGAACACTTCTCTTATGTTTCAGAACACCTTAAAAGTATGTGAATATCATTAGTATAAATAAAGACATAACACTAGCTAATAAAAGCACCTAGCACCAACATGATTAACTAGTATTTGTAACATTCAATTGCACTATGCATGTAACTATATCTTTAATTTAGTTGTGTGCATTTCAATGTATATTCATTGCATATAATATTTTTGTACAATTCATTGGCCCAAGCCCATCGTGCTTCGTGCCAAACGGGTTCGGGCCAGTAAAGCCCAACAAACTTTTGGCCCGTGCTGTGCCAGCCCGAAGTGTAAAAACAGTGGCCCAGTCCGGCCCTAAACCACGTCGTGCCTTCATTGGGCCGTGCCGGCCCAAGCCCGACCCGTATATTTGACCACATAAAATCAAAATATTACAACCATATAAAGTTTATAGCTTACTAAATTAAAGATATTAAACAATTTTAGCATCATTTGACCACATAAACTTCCAATATAACAACAATATAAAGTCGATATCTTACTAAATTAAAGAAATTAAATATATTGGGCTTAATTGGGCCGTGCCGGTTCAAACCCGGTCCATCTATGCGAACCGTGCTGGGGCCCGATGGGCCGGAAATTGAGGCCCGGCCCAAATCCGCCTTCGGACCGTGTTAGCTCGGCCCATATTATTTCGTGTCGGGCCGTGGTTTGGGCTCATATTTTCGGAGCATGCTCGTGCTGCCCGAAAAGCTCGGCCCATATTCCCACTTCCCAGCACTATTTCTAGTATATTACTAATGTTGTTGCCCTGAACTGAAGGGCAAAGGTACCAAAACAGTCCCAGCGCGAATGCGCGATGGTTCCGAGCCAAAGGCGGCTCCCTCGCGCCGTCGCGCGGTCTCGCGCCACTCACCCGCATTGGCCCCACCGGGCATCAGACACCTGGCCAGGCTGCGGCCAAGTGGCGCGTCCCACCAACTTTTTTGCAAATTGGCCCTTTTCGCGTTTTTTCCCACATTTATGCC
This sequence comes from Zea mays, assembly GCF_902167145.1. Classification (NCBI taxonomy): domain Eukaryota; kingdom Viridiplantae; phylum Streptophyta; class Magnoliopsida; order Poales; family Poaceae; genus Zea; species Zea mays. Next base: position 61,401,012 of record NC_050096.1, on the reverse strand, counting down.
CCTGGCAGTTTCATTTCAAAAAATGGACCCATAGCTCGGCGCCGTCATCATTGGCGCCGAGCATGTGTGTGCCGGCGCCAATACTATTGGCGCCTGTCTGCCTGACGGGGATGACTCGGTGGACGTGACGTGTCAGGGGGTCGGCGCCATAGATCTTGGCGCCGACCCCCCTGTTGGCGGAAGTCCACGTGTCAGGGGGTCGGCGCCATAGATCTTGGCGCCGACCCCCTATATTCAAAATAGTTCAAACCCTAATTTTGACCCGCGCCCAGGGTTTTTTCGCCAGCCAGCCGCCGCGCCGCCTTGTTCGCCCCCCGCCGCCATAGCCGACGCCGCCCGGCGCCCTACCACCGCGCCACTGCCGCCCGCGCCGCCCCGGCCGCGCCGCCCCGCCACCGGCCTGCCCGGCCGCGCCGCCCCACCACCGGCGCGCCCGCCCGCGCCGCCCCCGCCACCGGACGGCCACGGCAGCGCCGCCCCGCCCCCGGACCTCCACGCCCGCCCCGCCCCGCCACCGGCCGGCCACGCCCTCGCCCGCCCCGGCCCCGGACGGCCACGCCCGCGCCGCGCCGCCCCCGGACGGCCACGCCCGAGCCGCCCCTGCCCGCGCCGGCCCGCCCCGCAAGCTCCACCGCGCCGCCCAAGAAGCGCCGCCGCCAACGCCCGTCCCACGGCCGCGCCCCGTTCCGGCCAACCCCGCGAAGCCCAGTTCCCTCCCGGCGCCCCGACCCCGGCCGTCGACACACTGCCCCGCTCCTCGCCCGCGTCGTCGTCGTCCATCCCCGACCCCGACCCGGACCGTCAAGGTAAATTTTATATGGTTTTTGTTATTATGTAAGCATTTTGTATTAATTATGTTAGATTGTTGTGCTATAATTTGTTGTATTTTGAATGTGATGAATGTTAGTAATTGTGATAAATGCTAATTTGATTGAATATTATGAATGTGAGTCAAATGTGCATGTTTTTTATCCTCCCCATGCAGGGGAGGTGCTGTCAAAATTTGCAATTATTATATATGAGTATTTTATAAGGTGGTTAGTATATTAGTGGGTGGTGGTTATATTTATACTTATTTAGGTACTAATTAGTGGTTTGTGGTTAGGTAATAACAATCCACAGTTTATATTGAATTTTTAATTGGTGTTTCAAATAGATGGACAATTTTTTGAGCTTGTATCATGGAGGCAATGTGGAACAAGATCCGTATGGAAATGCCAAGTTCATTGACATGCGACACGTGCCGGTACTATTCAATGCTAGACCCTCCTTGAGAGATGTGTTTACAAAGGCTAAACAAAAGTTAGGTTACCATGAAGCTGATGACATTGCGGTTGACAGAGTGCTTAATATCGGTCATCCACCAAATGTCATAAGACGAGTCATCCCAATTGATTGTCAACTGGATTGGGATAATTATATTACTTCGGCTATGAAGACCCATTTGCAACTCATGGAGGTTGTGGTGCGTCCGGTTGTAGTAGACCGTCCCCCTGAAGACTTTGATCGTGCTATCCATGACGTGCCAACTGTTCCTGATGCTCAATCTGGCCCCAATTTGATCCCATTAAGTCAGCCAGGAGATGGTCTGCAGACAGATTTAGCTGCGTGTATCCCTTTGGCACAAACCAATTGCAGTAAGTCTTATTGGCATTACATCTTCATTTTGGACCATGAGCACTTTGCTCATTCCATTTGACGTGGGACTGATCATCTTGTACCTGTTGCAGGAGAGACTCCTACTCTTGTGGTTGATCCTCAGACTGAGGCACGTGGCTGCTTCGGTGATGGTTTTATTGCCTCCAACAGTCCTGAGTTTAGGAATGAAGAGGAGCCATATGCCTTTGCTATGGCTGCCGATTCAGATGATGATCGCCCGGTTGGTGAACTCACAGAGAGTGACATTGAGATGTTGCAACGTGTTTTTCCAGACGGTCGGGATCCTAGAGTGCATGAGTTCAGCGATCTTAGTCTTTCTCATCAGGCAAATGCAGAGGGCAGGGATGATGAGCTGCTTGACGCTCCTGAGGCCGGTCCTAGCATGATGATTGAAAAGGGTAGGGTCTTCAAGGACCTAACTGCCTTGAAGAGGTGGTTGCAGCATTATGCAGTCTTACGAAAGAGGCCGTATAGAGTACTTCATTCGTACGAGAAACGTCGTTACACGGTTGTATGCGACAAGGATAACTGTTCATGGAGGGTTTGTGCTAGGATACAAAAGATCACCGCAAAGTGGAAGATAACAAAAGTAGTGGGGCCACACACATGTGCTGAACATGAGTTAACGATGAAACATCGCCAATTGACATCAACCCTCATCGGGAAGCGACTTATGGGAATACTGCAGTCGGAACCAAATATGAAGGTTAGGACAATCATGAGGATCGTGGAGAATGTGTTTGATGGGTACAAGATAACATATGGTAAAGCTTGGAGGGCTAAGCAGTGTGCGTGGAAGATGATATATGGGGACTGGGAGTCTGGGTACGAGCAGCTACCTGTTCTTTTAAATGCAATGAAGGCGGTCAATCCAGGCATGCATTATGAGTACATCCCTAAACCAAATGCATGGATTGATGGGAGACAGATATTCTTCCGTGCGTTCTGGTGCTTTCCCCAGTGTGTGGATGCCTTCCGGCATTGTCGTCCTGTCTTTTCAATTGACGGCACGTTTCTTCTCGGCAAGTACCAGGGCACTCTTCTAATTGCCATATCCGTTGATGCAAACAACAAGCTAGTTCCCCTAGCATTTGCTCTGGTTGAGAAAGAGAACAAAGACAGTTGGGGCTAGTTCCTGCGATTGGTCCGGATACATGTGGTTGGCCCAGGACGGGAAGTTGGTGTAATATCAGATCGGCACCAGGGAATACTCAACGCGGTCCGTGAGCAGATCGATGGGTACCCTCCTTTGCATCACAGGTGGTGTACTCGACACCTTGCTGAGAATCTTCTGCGTAAGGATGGTGTCAAGGATAACTTTGAGCTTTTCCAGGATACATGTCGACAGCTGGAAGACAAGTTCTTTAGAGAAAAGTTAGAAAAGCTCAAAGTCGCAACAAATGCCGAAGGTAGAGATTGGTTGAATGGATTGATGCCGGATTTGGAGAAGTGGACGAGAGCTCACGACTTAGGTGGATGGAGATATGAGTTCCAGTGTAGTAACATGGCCGAGTCATTCAACAAATTATTGTTGGGCATACGTGGTATGCCGGTCACTGCTATAGTGACATTTACCTTTTACAAGCTTGTGGCATGGTTTAATGATAGACACACCCACGCAGTTGGATTGCAGAATGAGGGAGAGAGATGGGCTCCAAAGCCTAAGACCTTTCTAGAGAAGGCAAAGGAAAGGGCAAACACACACACTGTTGATTGTTTTGACTTACAGTCAGGGACATATGAGGTATTCCTTCAAGCTGGTACTACTTCTGACGGCGAGTCACAAGAGTCGAGGAAGCATGTGGTTGTCCTTAATGACTTGTCATGTACTTGTGGCGCACCCAGGCAATACCATTTTCCATGTTCTCATCTAATCGCAGCTGCTCGAGCTCGTAACTTTGACTTAGAGAGGAGGATACCTCAAGAGTTTACTATTGATAAACTAGTGTTGACTTGGAGTCCAAGATTTATTCCTTATTGTGACGCGGGTGAGTGGCCTCCGTACGATGGCCCAAAGTATGTTGCTGATCCAAGTAGTCGTTGGACCAAGCGTGGATCCAGGAAGAGGACGAGGCACAAGATGGTTATGGATCAGGTTGGTGGTAGGAGTAGAAGGGGAAGGAGAACACCATTTCTTACCGACCCCGAGCAGTATGAGTGTGGCAAGTGCGGTAGACTTGGTCATAATTCACGCACTTGTCGTTGGCAGATTAGCGAGGTTTGTATTTTTTGTTTAATGATACTACCTTAATTTTATTTGATAAGTCCTTATTACTTACTAACATTAATTTCATTTTGTAGGATGGCACAGTTCCACCTCCTCGACCCGTTCTACGACGAGAGCCACCGGGGGCGCCTTCTGTCGGAAGGCCAGGTATTTAATTGTAAATATCTTTTGTAGATTTGTTGTTGTACAAATGGTGTTGCTTATATAATATTTTTCCGTGTAGGACCTAGCAACGCTTCGTTCTAGGACACACAATGGGTTCCTAGACATGGTGTTCGACGACAGGTACACTAATTACCTCAGACGAGCAGGTCTAGATGTAATATCTTACCAGTTACGACGCGGGTTGCCTACTATTGATTCGGCGGCCATTACTGCACTTGTGGACATGTATTGTTATGATTTTATAAAAATATTCTTGAATCATTGAGCTCGTTTACACTATTTTTTTTAATTGTGTAGGTGGCGGCCTGAGACACATAGTTTTCATCTTCCTTTTGGTGAGATGACAGTCACATTAGAGGATGCACAGAAGATACTTGGACTCGATGTTGGTGGCAGAGCAGTGACAGGCCAATGTGACTCTGACGGTTGGAGGGCTAGAGTTGAGGGCTTTCTTGGTAGGGAGCTTCCTGCTGAGGGCGTTGAAAGGACTGCTGGAGTAGGCATCACATGGCTCCGTCAGTCTTTTGGTGTGTGCCCTGCTGATGCTGATGAGGCTACAGTCCAGTTCTATTGTCGAGCTTGGATCTTGCACATGTTTGGTTGTGTCCTCTTCCCAGACGCCACATGAGACTGCGCGTCCTGGATGTACATCCCATGTCTAACCGACTGGGATACAGCTGGACAGTACAGTTGGGGCTCCGCTGTGCTTTCTTTTTTGTACCGGCAGCTTTGTGAAGCTTGCCGTCGTACGTCCTCCTCTTCGTCTATAGGCGGTTGCGTCTACCTCCTGCAGATATGGATGTGGTACGTCTAGGACCGACGTCTTCTAAATTTTATTTAATAACGCTATATTACTTACTAACATAAATTTCATTTTGCAGGTTTCGCATACCAGTTGGTCGACCACGTGTTTTCCAGCCTAGACCCTGGCCATGGATGATTTATGGAAATGAACGTCTTCGACCGACGTATGCTTATATTTGGGACCAAGTGGCAGCTCCTTTTGCGAGAGCTAAGAGGGCATACATGGAGTATGTTAACGAGTTTGACACCCTTTCTGCCTCTAGCGTAAGTACTCAACATGTATATCTTATCGTTATGAAATTTGTTTTATTTTACTTAACATAGATTGCTTCATTTTTGTTTTAGGTCACATGGCAGCCATACAACGCACCTGAGTATGCTGGGATGATCTTTAGTGTAGTATGCAGCAGTGAAGATGAACTCTATATGATGCAATGTCCTTTGGTCTGTTTCTGGTGTGTTGAGTGGCACCTACCTCACAGGGTTCAGAGACAGTTTGGTAGGAACCAGCTATGGCCGGTTGAAGATGTTCCTACTTCAAAGGAGCTACACAAGTAAGTTCACAATCTATAAATCCAGTTTGCAATTTATAACATCAATCATTCTTAACTTTGTGTTCTTTATATGATATGATTTGTGTGTAGATTTGACCGGCGGAAGCAAAAGAAGATAACAGACTTTCGTCAACATCATCTGATATTAGTAAATAATTGGGAATCGGGTGCTGAGAATGTATATTCCAACGATGAGTTGCACAACAACAGTGATTACAGGCGGTACCAAGCTTGGTACCAGGGTGCGACTCGTTGTAAGCTTCGCCAGCAGTGGACAGCGGAAGACTACGCCGACATTGATTCTTCTGACGATGAAGAAACGGAGTATGACCTGTCCACTAGACTGGGAACCCAAGTGGAGGCGGCACCCATATTAGATCGAGTGGTAAGTTTTACTCGATTTTAATACTCGACATGTATAAATTGTATGTGTGATGCAAATTGTGTTGTACAGGGTAACACATTGCGACGGTCGGTAGAGGACATTGATCGCCAACTTTTGACTACGGGCGACAGCAGCATGCGCAGCTTCTTGCAGGTAAGCCCACATGCATCGTTTATAGCCTTTAGCGTGTTATGAATATGTTGTAAACTAATATGTCTTTGGCATGCAGCGTTTATCTAGGCGCCTACGTGGAGCTGCTGCTCGCTGTGGCTGCAGGACTACTGTTGAACATGACGTCCATGTACCATCGTGTACCGACACAGCAACGCCCTCCACAGGTCTTGGTGCTGGCTTCGACTACGATCACGACGAGATAGGACCTTCACAGCTTGAGGGGGCTCCTTCGACACAGCCATTACAACCACAAGAGCGTAGGCGACACCGCTCTCCACAACGTTACACTCTAGGCACCGACGCTTTAGGCAAGGGTAAGACTAGGAGACGTTGAATTGGTTTGGACTCTATGGACTTGTTATGTAACGTATGAATTATATAGACTTGTAATGGACTCATTTGGCCTCTACGGGCTTGTATGACATTTTAATGGACTTGTATGAATTCTATGGACTTGTAATGAACTTGTTTAGACTTTTATGAGCTTGCTTGGAATTGTTTACAATTGTATGCACTTGTATGTTATGCTTATCTATGAGTATATCTTGGATTGACAAAAAACAGAGAAAACTCTGCCGAAATTTTGTGAAATTGTTGGTTATGTCATGTAGCCTTTACATAACTATTACATAGCCTTTTCAGAAGCATTAATTTTTGGACTAGCATCTATACTTTTCAGATCCATTTCGTAGCCTTTTCAGGAGTGCTTATATAGCCTTTTCAGAGTGTAAAAATAGGCTTTTCAGGATTGTATATATAGCCTTTACAGAAAAAGAACATAGCGTAGGACATGTAGCCTTTTCAGAACAAGAACATAGCCTTTTCAGAGTTTTTGTACATATCTGATGTTTATAATCTATTACACTATCTATCCTTTAGCCTATATATACACGATCCTTTGTACATTTGCTTCATTGTGCAATAGAATGGCTTCAGGGTCTTCGAGGGGCAAGGGTGCGGTAAATGAGAGACGAAAGGATGGAGGGAAGTTAACTCCAATGTGTTTTGATGGCCCTCTTGGTCCAGATTTTTTTGAAGAGGCGGTTTTTAACTTTCCAGTTCAAAGTAAAAAAGATTTCAACAAAGAGGTTAGACTTAGGTCCTACGATAATAGGAGAGAAGTTTGGCCGAAGTGCATGCATGGCGAGGATTGCTTGGTGCAGATGTTCGTTGAGGGTGGAATTGATGGAGGCCGGCGTTTCTTCAGATGTCCTTATGCATATGTACAAATTAATTTGTAGTCCTTTTTTCTAAATACTTTTGTTGTTCAGTGAAACTAACTATGAACATTTATGCAGCATTCATTGGTCAAGGAGAATTGTGGGTTCACTCGTTGGGTAGATCCTCGTCCAATTTTTCCTCATGCGGAATACATATCCTACCTACAGAATAGGATATTTGATCTAGAGAGAGAAGTAAGCAACAAAAATGATGAGGAAGAAAGAGACACAAACAATGGTGGTGCTTCACAGGTGCAAGTATGCCCAGATCCATATTGTTGCTGCCCTTGTCACAACAAGAATGTTGGTCCTCCGTCGTCTCCACCGCACCCACAGCAGACACCAACAATGGGAGGATACTATGGGGAAGGGTCAACTCAATTTGGAATGTGGGAGCACTACTAGAAAACTCTTATGTATCAATTGCTTTCAGCGTGTTGATTATCTATTTCAATTGCTTCAAGTCGCCTTCAAGAATTGCTTTAAATCTACTTTTCATCAATTATGTATTTATGTAATTTTTCATCAATTTGAAGGTAATTCATTACGAAATATCATTGTTCGACAATACATATTACCGAATAATAAGTTCTTTATTACATAACTTCAAATAAAACACCAATACTACTGAGTACAACGGGGCCATTTGCCTTTGCGAAATGCATCAGGGTTCTCCTCCATTGCTTCCTTTGCACGACGTGCACGCTCAAGCTTCTTCTCCTTATCTTCCCTGCATTCAGCAACACGCCTCATTTTCTCTTCGTCTTCACGTTGTTGCTCGGCAGTAAGCTCCTCTCGTCTTTTTTTCATCCTCTCTTTGTCCTCTGCATCCCACTTTTGAAGATTCTCCAGCCACTTCTTATCTTTCTCTGATATTTCTGTGTCAATCCACTGCTCAAAATCACATAGCGGTGGAGGAGTCTACAAAATGTGCAATTATTAGTACGCAAAAAAACATTTACAAAAACATTCACAAATGTAAACATATTACAAGACTATTCTCACCATTAAATTCATCTGACGTTGAACAATAGTTGGCTCAAATGCAAAGTTAGCACACATCCAATACCTCTGTCGATAGGTGTCATGATCTTCAGACTTATCGACCTTACAAGGATCACCACAAAAACACATAGGCACTGGAACACCACTTGGCAAAGGCAGCGGGTCGAAGGCAGTTCCGGTCAAAGGACCCTTCCTAAATTTCCATAAACTCTATAACAATCAGAAATATAATAGACTCACAAAATAAGAGGCAGATCCAAAACTTACCTTTGTTTAGCATATTTACCACGCCTAGACATCTCTAGTTTAGAAGAATTGAAATGAGCACAGGAACAAGCCAGATGTAGGGTACTATTTATAGGCACGTACCTCGGCGCCATAGATCTTGGCGCCGAGGTAGGCGTCGTTGACCGGGTGCCTACCTCGGCGCCAAGATCTATGGCGCCGAGGTACGTGCCACGTAGGTCCAGGTCACACCGGCGTCTGACGTATAAGCGCCAATAGTATTGGCGCCGGCACACACATGCTCGGCGCCAATGATGACGGCGCCGAGCTATGGGTCCATTTTTTGAAATGAAACTGCCAGGGGCATAAATGTGGGAAAAAAACCCGAAAAGGGCCGATTTGCAAAAAAGTTGGCGCGTCCCATGCCTCGCCTTCCCTTCCGATATCTCTTCGTCTCGCCGCCGCCGCGCGCGCGCATTCTCGTGTGACGTGTCCGGTGTCTCAGCACTCCGCGGTCCGTCCACTCCCTGGCTTCTGTACCCATCGTTGCTCTTGGCCCCAGACCCCAAGATGGCGGTGGGTTGCTTCAACCCCGTGCTCTCGCCGCTCGTTCCTTCGCCGCCGCGTAGCCGCCTCCGAGCGGCGCTGCGGTCTCACTCTCACCAGCCGACCGCGGTCTCCCTCCGCTTGCTCCCGTCCGGCGCGGCAGCTGGTCGTGGCACGTGGCGGCTCGCGGCGGCGGCAGAGTCGCAGGCCGTGCAGGAGCAGCAGGCGCGGACGGAAGAGCCCGGTGAGGCCGGCGGGCCGGGTGCCGCCGAGGCGTCCTCCAAGCTGGTTCTGGTCGTTGGCGGAACCGGTGGTGTTGGTGAGATACCAATATATCTGATGTTCGTTCTACTTCTACCATTGCGTATTTGCGTAGCATTTTCCCCGAGGCAAAGATTTCGTGTCGAATTACAGCTCCGAGACAGAAAAGCTCATTTACCTCTGAATTTGACAATATCTTAGTGCCAGTTACTGTGTTTGAAACATGCGAGATATTAATCATTGGAGGGCTAAGGATAACATGTTTGTGTTGCATTGCAAGTTTGTGTTCGTGTGTCCTTTTTAGCGTTGCTTGCTAGCTCAGTTGGCAAGATATTGACTGAGTAGTGAGTACATCCTTTCAGGGCAGTTGGTTGTAGCATCGTTGCTGAGCAGGAACATCAAGTCAAGGTTGCTCCTAAGAGATCCAGAAAAGGCATCAGCACTATTTGGCAAGCAGGATGAGAGTGTACTGCAGGTACATCTGGATATTCAGCATTCCATCCCCCACCGTTGTCTCCAAGAAAAATGTACACCTATCGACCTTTCGTGCTCGTGCCTGGATTATTTAATTTTATCTTTCATGTCAGGTTTACAAAGCGGACACAAGAAACCCTAATGATTTGGATCCACTAATGTTTGAGGTTGGTCCCTTCTTTTTCTATGAATTTATACAGTTCATATATTTTCTTGGGCTATCTATTTCTGCAATGATTGAATAAATCAAAATATAGGGGTCTCTTTTCTAGGGAGTTACGCATGTGATATGTTGTACTGGAACTACAGCATTTCCATCTAAACGCTGGGATGGAGAGAATACTCCAGAACGTGTAGGTATGTACTGCCTCTTATTCTGCAATCGAAGTTAAACTTTCATCCAAGATATCAGTCAATGTTAAAGAAGAACATGCACTTCACCCTTATTTAGATAATCCAGACAAAAGAATTTTGGACAAGGATAATCTTGATGGAACATAGGAACTTTCCATTCCAGAATGAACCAAATAAAAGGCTGAAATTTAGCTGAGACAGAGGCCTAATGAGTTATTTATTGGTTTGAGCTGTAAACATCTATTTATGTGTTCATTATGTACATTCTTCTGGTCAAATCATGCACACCTGTATGCTTAATCATTTTTTTCTTGAACGCGCAGGAGAGCTGCGCATCATTATATAAGAAGAAGAAAAAGTCCAAAATAAACCTGCTTAGTCATTTTAAGTTGATGCATATCAGTAGCCATAGATATCCATGTTTATCACCTACACAAGCTAAGAATAACAGTTATGGGTGAGAAAGTGTCTTAGTTCACTGATCACACACATATTTTTGTGACAGATTGGGATGGCATCAGAAATCTTGTAAGTGCCTTGCCACAGACAATCAAGAGACTGGTTCTTGTGTCATCTATTGGTGTTACAAAATACAATGAGATACCATGGAGGTATAATACCTTATGATTCTGAAGAGGGTATTTACAGCTGAACTTCACGACATCATAGTATGATAGTAATGTTAAAGGTTACCCTTCTAAAACAATATGCAAGACGCGTTAGCTACAACGCTGCACGGGTCGAGTCGCACAGCACCTAGTATCCATCGTTTACGACTAGGACTACTGGGGTCTCTAATCCCATTTGCTCCCCTAGCTTTCGTCTCTCAGTGTCAGTGTCGGCCCAGCAGAGTGCTTTCGCCGTTGGTGTTCTTTCCGATCTCAATGCATTTCACCGCTCCACCAGAAATTCCCTCTGCCCCTACCGTACTCCAGCTGTTCCGGATTGTAATCCCTAATGAAAAAATAGCTCCATGAGCAAAAGCCCCTGTCATGATGAACCCTGCAATGTATTGGTGATGAGTATATAAAGCAGCTTGAGTAGTAAAGTCTTGTGCTATGAATGCATAAGCAGGTAAAGAGTACATATGTTGAGCTACTAAGGAAGTAATAACCCCTAACGAAGCTAGAGCAAGGCCTAATTGAAAATGAATCGAATTATTGATTGTATCATAAAGGCCTTTATGCCCACGTCCTAATCGACCCCCCCGGAGGAGTATGTGCTTCTAAAAGATCTTTGATACTGTGCCCAATTCCGAAGTTAGTTCGATACATATGACCGACAATGAGAAAAATAAATGCAATAGCTAAATGATGATGAGCAATATCGGTCAACCACAAACTTAGTGTTTGTGGATGGAATCCCCCAAGAAGGGTCAGAATGGTTCCCGCTCCTTGAGTGGTACCAAATAAATGATTACTCGAATCAGGATTTTGGGCATAAAGATTCCACTGACCCGTCAGAAGGGGACCCAACCCCTAGGGATAGGGTAATACATCTAAGAAATTATTCCATCGAACGTACTCCCCCTGGATCCGGGAACGCGGGTCTCCAAAACCCGATGTCGTAGGTTCAAATCCTACAGAGCGTGATTCCATATATCTTATGCCGAAACTAAAATAACTTAAAAAAACAAAGTAGAATTGCAACTCCAATTTGACCTCCTCCAGACCAGAGATGAGGTCAATCAAAAAAGAAATATTACTCAATCAAAGATCCAACTGATCCCCACGCCTGTATTGCAAATACGCAGTCACGAATAATCCCGCTAAAGTAATAGGAATTAGGCCTAAGACGATTCCAAATAGAAAAACTATGTTTTACGTGTAAATCTTAGTTTTATAAACAGTGTATATTAGCCAATTTTCACAACCAACTTCTTGTCAGGCAGTATCTTTGCCTTTCACGTTGGTATTTGTATTTACCACTCAGTTTTATGTTCCATAACTTTAACCTTGGTCCTTGAGCAATCATGTTATGTATTTTTCAGCATCATGAATCTGTTTGGTGTGCTCAAGTACAAGAAGATGGGAGAAGACTTTGTTCGCAATTCAGGAATACCATTCACGATTATCAGGTATTCAGGTTTGTTCACAGAAAAGTTTTTTGGTGGGATCATAGATATATTATTCTGACATGATACAAGCTGTTTGCAGGCCTGGAAGATTGACAGATGGACCCTACACTTCATATGATCTTAATACACTTCTTAAAGCTACAGCTGGGGAGCGACGAGCAGTAGTCATAGGCAAAGGTTATTTCTTTTGTTCACCTGCATTTTATGATGACACTTTTGTTTTGATAAGATTTTTGCTTCTTCTAACACCTCATACCTACTAGGCGACAAGCTTGTGGGGGAAGTTAGCAGACTTGTGGTGGCAGAAGCTTGTATCCAAGCTTTAGACATTGAATCTACTGAAGGACAGATATATGAGATTAATTCAGTGAAGGTACTCATTTTTTTTTCTAGAACAGGTACACTTAGTTATTGGTAATTAGCTAATTATCATCAGGTCTCAATCGAGATATAATGTGATTTAGTCCCTTAAAATTTTCAATCTCTTTATTTTTCTCGAACACACAACATAGTTGTGTATCATTTAGTTAATAGAGGAAAGTTGTTAGCATATAGGCCTTAACTGCCTTATGAGTTATGATTACAACATGTGCCACTAACCAATTGAGGAAGACGAAGTCCCAACAACCTAAAACCTATTCTGGCAGTAGAAATGACTGTAGTTCCCTTCATTCCTTGCCCCTGCTGTCTGCTGTACACCAGTGGTCTTTCATTAAGCACATCTTGCAGCACATTTTTTGGTTCTGGACTCTGGAGATGCAGAATTGGATTATTGAAGGCACAATGTTCTGGTGCTTACACAACTTCCAAGCAACCAATTGGACCAGACTGTTGAAGCCTTCTGCAATGTCTTTTATAGTTTTATCCAGCCTTTTTAGAGCACCATGCCACGAGCTAGAGAGGAGATATCTCTGTGTGGCACTGGCATCCCTGCTTGGAGGATGACCCTATAGTGGTTTAGCTTTTTAGCACTGTTTTTAAGGCGTCGCCTAGGCGTCGCCTAGGCGACGCCTAGGCGTCCGGGCGGTGGTCTGACGCCTAGGCGCCTTGCCCGCCTACCTCGCCTAGGCGTCGCCTAGGCGCCGCCTAGGCGTCTAGGCGGTGGTCCAACGCCTTGGAGCGCCTTACCGCTTTAAAAACCATGCTTTTTAGACAGCTAAACTATTCAACATATGGCTTAATTGCAAGACTTGGTACCAAACCGCTAGCTCTCATGATTATTGCATGGTGTTTTTTATCATTACCTAGATCCTTACCTTTTAAAACTTTAAATTTTGCTTACCTTCAAATTAAAATAGACACTTGCTGAAGCTGCCTCTTATATCATGGGATGCATTATTGTGACTTTGGCATAAATATGGGTGCTGACACCGACTAGAGTTGCATATCAAGATGGAACTCCTTAGACTTGCATTTTGCTTATTTTCTGGTTATCTAAGTGAAATCTGTGTATATTCTACTTATGTGGACACAATATAAACTCAGGGTGAAGGACCTGGGACTGACCCAGAGAAATGGGAGGAGCTATTCAGATCTGTTCAATCAGACTAGTGGCATTCTTCAAAGGGTACATCATAGTGTAATGTAATCTGTAGAAACAGCACAATTTAACAGTCATAGTCATTGAACAGTAATCATGTACAGTAATTTAGGTACCACTTGCGAAAAAGAATGTTTAGTTTGTGTACATAATATGTGAATATTGAGATATGACTATTACCTCCTAAAAGTGATATTTTTGTTGGAAAATAAAATGTTCGTTATCCTTATTGCTTTCTGACTTGATTTTATTTTTTCCCTCGGAATGCGATCATACTTGGATTGTTCATTTTCAATATATATTTCCTTTTGTTAAATATGTAAATCAATTAGAATTTGCGCTGAATGAATTAAGGGCTTTGCTGCGGTACACCTAAATAACTGTGAGCAGTCTATTTATTTTGATCGGATGATCAAGATGACCTATTAACTTCTAGGAAGTAATAGATGAAATGTATATTTATTTAATTGTTTGTTTTATAAAAAGGATGAATAAGGAAAGTTCTAGATATAATTTTTTTCTAGATTTGATTGATACAAGCTGGCAGAGAAAATGGGTCAGGATTCATCTAATTATAGTGGTGTTTAATGATCAACATAACTATTTGGACTAACATTATTTGTTAGTGTTTATGGATATAATTTAAAGAATGTAATATGGACTTAGATGAAGTCAAAGTGGTGATTGAGAAGATTAACATATCAAGAAAAAACGCTAGATGACTCAGTGAACACCTGAAAATATTATGCAAGAGTCTAAGACATAAGATGAAAGAAGTTTGGACAAAGAGACATGATGAAATGCGGAAAAGTAGGACCGATTGTGTTCGATGAGGCATCAAATAAAACACTATATAAGAGTTGCAATGTATAGAAGGAAGGGCTACTAAGAAAGAGTACACTAGACACAAAACTATGAAAATAGTACACTACACACATGTAGGTGTGCACTAGATGTTAAATCGGATAGAGCATCAGATATGACACCCAGAGAAATATGCATCTTGTTTGGGGAGATCCACAAGTAGGGATGGAAAACGAGTTGTCTTGGCTCACGAGACACACCCTAGTAAATATTATTACTTCATATAATAAATTAACATTATATAAATGTGAAATATAGAATCATCATTCAACATTATAAGTAATCTAAATTATGAATTTTTCATGTATCCATCATCAAAATCTAAGAAACGAGCTGATTATCTATAGAATTATCCAATATTGATCATTATTTTATAGGTTGATTAGTTTAGCATGGTTGGCGTAGCTCGCGAGTCGACTCATGAGCAGAAACGAGTCAGCTTGGCTCGGCTCGCTCGAGACACGCAAACCACTCTGAGCCGAGCAAGCTCGTGAGCCTCAAGCTTATTTTTCAGTCCAAGACAGACGTGTCTGGTGTGCCACTAGATAGCCAAGTGGGCAGGGCACACAGAGAGATTGCACAACAACTAGAGAAGGGTACTAATGCACCGGATGTATTCGGATAACAACGTTTAAAGCTTTGGATGCCCTTACTCAAACCAGACCACTGACTATCTGAAAGTCGCCTAGAGGGGGGTGAATAGGCAAATCTGAAATTTACAACTTTAAAGCACAACTACAAGCCGGAGTTAGCGTTAGAATGAAATTCGAGTCAGAGAGAGAGGGCGAAAACAAATCAACCAAGAAATAAAGCGAGTGACACGGTGATTTATTTTACCGAGGTTCGGTTCTTACAAACCTAGTCCCCGTTGAGGTGGTCACAAAGACCGGGTCTCTTTTAACCCTTTCCCTCTCTCAAACGGTCACCTAGACCGAATGAGTTTTCTCCTTAATTAAACGGGTCACTTAGACCCCTACAAGGACCATCACAACTTGGTGTCTCTTGCTTTGATTACAAGTGTCTTGAGAACAAAAAAGAGGAAGAAGAAAGCGATCCAAGCGACAAGAACTCAAATGAACACGAAAATCTCTCTCACAAGTCACTAAGTGTTTGGAGTGGTTTTGGACTTTGGAGAGGATTTGATCTCTTGTTTGTGTCTTAGAGTAAAGTCTAGAGCTCTTGTATTGAATGCAATATGTTGGAAACTTGGATACTTGAAGTGGTGGTGGTTGGGGGTATTTATAGCCACAACCACCAAACCAACCGTTGGGGAGGTTGTCTGTCGATGGGCGCACCGAACAGTCCGGTGTGCCATCGGACACTGTCCGGTGCGCCAGCCACGTCACCCAACCGTTAGGGTTCTGACGGTTTTGACTGTTGGAGCTCTGACAACTTGGGCCACCGGACAGTCCAGTCCTGCATCGGACATGCACTGTTCAATATCCGGTGCGCCTTCTGGCTGCTGCTCTGACTCTGCGCGAACTGTCCGCGCACTGTAGCACTTTTGCAGGTGTTCGTTGAAGCCGACTGTTGCGCTGGAGCCGTTGCTCCGCTGGCACACCAGACAGTCTGGTGAATTATAGCGGAGTGACTCTCCAAAAACCCGAAGGTGAAGAGTTCAGCCTGTACGGTCCCTAGTGCACCGGACACAGTCCGGTGCGCCACACCAGGGTTCTCTTCGGTTTCTTTTGCTCCTTTCTTTTGAACCCTAACTTGGACCTTTTTATTGGTTTGTGTTGAACCTTTAGCACCTGTAGAATATATAATCTAGAGCAAACTAGTTAGTCCAATTATTTGTGTTGGGCATTTCAACCACCAAAATCATTTAGGAAAATGTTTGACCCTATTTCCATTTCAATCTCCCCATTTTTGGTGATTGATGCCAATACAAACCAAAGCAAATATGTAAGTGCAGAATTGAACTAGTTTGCATAAGGCAAGTGCAAAGGTTGCTTGGAACTAAACCAATTTATTATTTCAATAGATATGCATGGATTGCTTTTTTTATTTTACATTTTGGACCACGCTTGCACCACTTGTTTTGTTTTTGCAAATTCTTCTAGAAAATCTTTTCAAAGTCTTTTTGCAAATAGTCAAAGGTACATGAATAAGATTTCGAGAAGCATTTTTAACATTTGAAATTTTCTCCCCCTATTTCAAATGGTTTTCCTTTGACTTAAACAAAACTCCCCCTCAATAAAATTCTCCTCTTAGTGTTCAAGAGGGTTTTAGATACCAATTTGAAAGCGGTCATACTAATTTGAAATATATAAAAAATAAGATATCAATTGAAAATTTCTTTTTAAAAAACTTTTTGAATTTGGTGGTGGTGCGGTCCTTTTGCTTTGGGCTAATACTTTCTCCCCTTTGGCATGAATCGCCAAAAACGGATACTTTGTGAGTGAAATATGAGCCCTTTTATTTTCTCCCCCAATGGCACACATGAACACGAGTGAAGATTATACCAAAGTGGAGAGTGGTGTGGAGTGACGGCGAAGGGTAAATAATACCGATAGAGCGGAGTGGAAGCCTTGTCTTCGCCGAAGATTCCATTTCCCTTTCAATCTATGACTTATCATAAAATATACTTGAAAACACATTAGTCATAGACATAAAAGAGATATAATTAAAGGTATATAAATGAACTATGTGTGCAAAGTTTCAATCAAATTTCCGAGAATCAAGAATGTTTAGCTCATTCCTAACTTTGGTTAAGGTTTTCTCATCTAATGGCTTAGTGAAGATATCGGCTAATTGTTCTTTGGTGCTAACATAAGCAATCTCGATATCCCCCCTTTGTTGGTGATCCCTCAAAAAGTGATACCGAATGGCTATGTGCTTAGTGCTGCTGTGCTCAACGGGATTATCTGCCATGCGGATTGCAGTTTGTAGCCATAGCCCCTAAGGGTTTGCGTCATCCAAAGCAATTGCGCGCAACAATGGCCTGCGGCAATATACTCGGCTTCGGCGGTAGAAAGAGCTACTGAGTTTTGTTTCTTTGAAGCCCAAGACACCAGGGATCTTCCCAGAAAATGACAAGTCCCTGATGTGTTCTTCCTATCAATTTTACACCCTGCCCAATCGGCATCTGAATAACCTACTAAATCAAAAGTGGATCCCTATGGGTACCAAAGACCAAATTTAGGTGTATAAACTAAATATCTCATGATTCTTTTCACGGCCCTAAGGTGAACTTCCTTAGGATCGGCTTCGAACCTTGCACACATGCATACAGAAAGCATAATATCCGGTCGAGATGCACATAAATAGAGTAAAGATCCTATCATCGACCAGTATACCTTTTGATCTACGGATTTACCTCCCGTGTCGAGGTCAAGATGCCCATTGGTTCCCATGGATGTCTTGATGGGCTTGGCATCCTTCATTCCAAACTTGGTAAGTATATCTTGAATGTACTTGGTTTGGCTGATGAAGGTACCTTCTTGGAGTTGCTTCACTTGAAATCCTAGAAAATACTTCAACTTCCCCACCATAGACATCTCGAATTTTTGAATCATTATCCTACTGAACTCTTCACAAGTAGATTTGTTAGTAGACCCAAATATGATATCATCAACATAAATTTGGTATACAAACAAATCATTTGCAATGGTTTTAGTAAAGAGTGTAGGATCAGCTTTTCTGACTTTGAAGCCATTAGTGATAAGGAAATCTCTTAGGCATTCATACCATGCTCTTAGGGCTTGCTTGAGCTCATAAAGCGCCTTAGAGAGTTTATAAACATGGTTAGTGTCGGGGACCATAATTAGGGGTACCCTCAAGGCTCCTAATTCTCAGCTGGTAACCCCCATCAGCACAAAGCTGCAAAGGCCTGATGGGTGCGATTAAGTCAGGGATCAGTCCATTCGAGGGACTCGATCACGCCTCGCCCGAGCCTAGCCTCGGACAAGGGCAGCCGACCCCGGAGGATTTCCGTCTCGCCCGAGGCCCCCTCCAGCGGCGAACATATTTCCGGCTCGCCCGAGGCCCTGTCTTCGCCAAGAAGCAACCCTGACCAAATCGCCGCACCGACCGACCAAATCGCAGGAGCATTTAATGCAAAGGTGGTCTGACACCTTTATCCTGACACGCGCCCCCCATCCGGCAGAGCCGAAGTGACCGCCGTCACTTCGCCGCTCCACTGACCGGCCTGACAGAAAGACAGCGCCGCCTGCGCCGCTCCGGTTGCGGTGCCACTCGACAGAGTGAGGCTGACAGGCAGTTAGGCCCGACCAAAGGCACCATAGGAAGCTCCGCTTCGCCCGACCCAGGGCTCGGACTCGGGCTAAGTCCCGGAAGACGGCGAACTCCGCCCGACCCAGGGCTCGGACTCGGGCTAAGTCCCGGAAGACGACGAACTCCGCTCCGCCCGACCCAGGGCTCGGACTTGGGCTAAGTCCCGGAAGACGGCGAACTCCGCTCTGCCCGACCCAGGGCTCGGACTCGGGCTAAGTCCCGGAAGACGGCGAACTCCGCTCCGCCCGACCCAGGGCTCGAACTCGGGCTAAGTCCCGGAAGACGGCGAACTCCGCTCCGCCCGACCCAGGGCTCGGACTCGGGCTCAGCCCCAGAAGACGACGAACTCCGCTCCGCCCGACCCTAGGGGTCGGACTACGCCCCGACCTCAGCCGACGGTCTCTGCCTCGCTCGACCCAGGGGCTCGGACCCGACCTCGGCCACGGAAGACAGACTCGACCTCGGCTTCGGAGGAGCTTCCACATCGCCCAACCTAGGGCGCAGACCAGCCACGTCAACGGGAGGTGCCATCATCACCCTACCCCGAGCTGACTCGGGCCGCAGGGAACAAGATCGGCGTCCCATCTGGCTCGCTCCGCCAGATAGGCAATGATGGCGCCCTACATACTCTGTGACGACGGAGGCTCTCAGCCCCCTTACGGAAGCAAGAGGACGTCAGCAAGGACTCAACCGCTCTGACAGCTGTCCCTCCGCCAGGCTCCATCGCTCCTCCGACGGCCACGACATCACACCAGCTGGGTGCCAAAATCTCTCCGGCTGCCACAACAGCATGTACTTAGGGCGCTAGCTCTCCTCCGCTAGACACGTAGCGCTCTGCTATACCCCCCGTTGTACACCTGGATCCTCTCCTTACGCCTATAAAAGGAAGGACCAGGGCCCTCTTAGAGAAGGTTGGCCGCGCGGGGACGAGGATGAGACACGCGCTCGCTTGGAGCCGCTCGCTCCCTCTCCCGCGTGGACGCTTGTAACCCCCTACTGCAAGCGCACCCGACCTGGGCGCGGGACGAACACGAAGGCCGCAGGATTCCCACCTCTCTCACGCCGGTCTCCGGCCGCCTCGCTCTCCCCCTTCGCGCTCGCCCTCGCGCTCGACCCATCTGGGCTGGGGCACGCGGCGACATTCACTCATCGGCCTAGGGACCCCCCGGTCTCGAAACGCCGACAGTTGGCGCGCCAGGTAGGGGCCTACTGCGTGTTGACGAACAGCTTCCCGTCAAGCTCCAGATGGGCAGTCTCCAGCAACCTCTCCAACCCGGGACGGTGCTCCGTTTTGGGAGTCTTGAGTTCGTGTCCCTCGACGGCAGCTACGACATGATACTCCTTCCACCGCCGTGCGACAACGACAATGGCGGCCGACAGCCCACCCGCCGGCGGCGGAATCGGCGACGTCTTCCCCGCATGGTGGAAGAACAACCTTCGAGCTCACCCCGTCCTCTCCCCCGCCGACGGAGGAGGAGGCGGGGCAACCAAGGCCAAGCAGGAGGCAGCGCCTCGTCGGCTGTCAAGCGAGTCGACGGCCCCAGCGCCCCAACGGGGGGCGCACCGGGCGTCTACCTCGCGTTTGAGACGAAGGCGAGCGCCGTCTCCCCGCGACACGCCAATCCCGAGCAAGCAGACGACGCCAGCACGCTCGCGAAAAGCTTGCTGGACGTCACCCTTGTACCTGAGACGACGGCGCAGTCAGTCCCCGACGTGACCTCATCGCCGCCCGTCGATCAAAAGGTACCGACCGATTCCCATCCCACGTCTTTTGGATTCAGCCTCGACCCGCCTAGCGGCTTCGCTTTGGCAGGTGCTCTCGTAGAGGCGAGTCCAAACCCTCTGGGGTTTCGTACGCGGTCACCTTGGGACTGGCTGACGGACGTCTCGACCTACGGGCCCTCTGGGTCCGAGGAAGATGACGAGCCCAGCATCTGTTGGGATTTCTCTGGACTTGGCAACCCCAGTGCCATGCGGGACTTCATGACCGCATGCGACTACTGCCTTTCCGACTGTTCCGACGGTAGCCGTAGCCTCGGCGACGAGGACTGCGGCCCAAGTCGCGAATGCTTCCACGTCGATCTGGGGGGTCCCTCCGAAGGCAACCATCTCGGCATGCCGGAGGACGGTGATCTCCCTAGGCCGGTGCCTCGCGTTGACATCCCACGGGAGTTAGCTGTGGTCCCCGTTCAGGCGGGGGGCCATGACCCACAGCTCGAGCAAATCCGCGGGGTACAGGCCAGGCTCGACGAGGGAGCAGGAGCGCTTGAGCCGATCCGTCGGGATGTCGGGCAGGCATGGGCGGGCCAACCTCCGGCCGGAGAAATACGTCATCTACCCCAGGGCTTCAAGCACCGCATCGCCGACGACGTCAGGGTCAGGCCACCACCCGCATCTAGTGGGGTCGGCCAGAACCTGGCAGCAGCAGCAATGCTTCTTCGCGCGATGCCGGAGCCATCAACCACCGAGGGGCGGCGAATCCAGGGAGAGCTCAAGAATCTCTTGGAAGGCGCCACGGTCCGACGGGCCGAGAGCTCCGCCTCTCGGAACCTCATGTCGCGACTTCCCGATTCATGCGGGAAGCCTCGGTCTACACCGGGCGCACGCGCAACACCGCGCCTGCGGCCCCGGGTCGCCTCGGCAACGAGCGCCATCACCGCGACCGTCGGGCCCACCTCGATGAGAGGGTGTGCCGAGGCTACCACCCCAGGCGTGGGGGACGCTACGACAGCGGGGAGGATTGGAGTCCCTCGCCCGAACCACCCGGTCCGCAAGCCTTCAGCCGAGCCATCCGACGGGCGCCGTTCCCGACCCAGTTCCGACCCCCGACTACTATCACAAAGTACTCGGGGGAGACGAGACCGGAACTGTGGCTCGCGGACTACCGTCTGGCCTGCCAACTAGGTGGAACGGACGATGACAACCTCATCATCCGCAACCTCCCCCTGTTCCTCTCCGACACCGCTCGCGCCTAGTTGGAGCACTTGCCTCCGGGGCAGATCTCCAACTGGGACGACCTAGTCCAAGCTTTCGCCGGCAATTTCCAGGGCACGTACGTGCGCCCCGGGAATTCCTAGGACCTCTGAAGCTGCCGACAACAGCCGGGAGAGTCTCTCCGGGACTACATCCGGCGATTCTCGAAGCAGCGCACCGAGCTGCCCAACATCACCGACTCGGATGTCATCGGCGCGTTCCTCGCTGGCACCACCTGCCGCGACCTGGTGAGCAAGCTGGGTCGCAAGACCCCCACCAGGGCGAGCGAGCTGATGGACCTCGCCACCAAGTTCGCCTCCGGCCAGGAGGCGGTCGAGGCTATCTTCCGGAAGGACAAGCAGCCCCAGGGCCGCCCTTCGGAAGATGCTCCCGAGGCGTCAACTCAGCGCGGCGCCAAGAAGAAGGGCAAGAAGAAGTCGCAAGCAAAACGCGACGCCGCCGACGTGGACCTTGTCGCCGCCGCCGAGTACAAGAACCCTCGGAAGCCCCCCGGAGGTGCCAACCTCTTCGACAAGATGCTCAAGGAGCCGTGCCCCTATCACCAGGGGCCCGTCAAGCACACCCTTGAGGAGTGCGTCATGCTTTGGCGCCACTTCCACAAGGCCGGGCCACCCGCGGAGGGTGGCAAGGCCCGCGACGACGACAAGAAGGAAGATCACCAGGCAGGAGAGTTCCCCGAGGTCCACGACTACTTCATGATCTATGGTGGGCAAGCGGCGAACGCCTCGGCTCGGCACCGCAAGCAGGAGCGCCGGAAGGTCTGCTCGGTGAAGGTGGCGGCGCCAGTCTATCTGGACTGGTCCGATAAGCCCATCACCTTCGACCGAGACGATCACCCCGACCATGTGCCGAGCCCGGGGAAATACCCGCTCGTCGTCGACCTCGTCATCGGCGACATCAGGCTCACCAAGGTCCTCATGGACGGAGGCAGCAGCCTCAACATCATCTACGCCGAGACCCTCGGGCTCCTGCGTGTCGATCTATCCTCCGTCCGAGCAAGCGCTGCGCCCTTCCATGGGATCATTCCCGGGAAGCGCGTCCAGCCCCTCAGACAACTCGACCTTCCCGTCTGCTTCGGAACACCCTCCAACTTCCGAAGGGAGACCCTGACGTTCGAGGTGGTTGGGTTCCGAGGAACCTACCAAGCGGTACTGGGAAGACCATGCTACGCGAAGTTCATGGCCATCCCCAACTACACCTACCTAAAGCTCAAGATGCCAGGCCCCAACGGGGTCATCACCGTCGGCCCCACGTACAAACACGCGTTCGAATGCGACGTGGAGTGCGTGGAGTACGCCGAGGCCCTCGCCGAGTCCGAGGCCCTCATCGCCGACCTGGAAAGCCTCTCTAAGGAGGTGCCGGACGTGAAGTGTCATGTCGGCAACTTCGAGCCAGTGGAGACGGTTAAGTCCGTCCCCCTCGACCCCAGCAGTGACGCCCCCAAGCAAGTCCGGATCGGCTCCGAGCTCGGTCCCAAATAGGAAGCAGTGCTCGTAGACTTTCTCCGCGCGAACGCCGACGTCTTCGCGTGGAGTCCCTCGGACATGCCCGGCATACCGAGGGATGTCGCCGAGCACTCGCTGGACATCCGAGCTGGAGCCCGACCCGTCAACAGCCTCTGTGCCGATTCGACAAGGAGAAGCGCAGAGCCATAGGCGAGGAGATCCACAAGCTAATGGCGACAGGGTTCATCAAAGAGGTATTCCATCCCGAATGGCTTGCCAACCCTGTGCTTGTGAGAAAGAAAGGGGGAAATGGCGGATGTGTGTAGACTACACTGGTCTCAACAAAGCATGTCCGAAGGTTCCCTACCCTCTGCCTCGCATCGATCAAATCGTGGATTCCACTGCTGGGTGCGAAACCCTGTCTTTCCTCGATGCCTACTCGGGGTATCACCAAATCAGGATGAAAGAGTTCGACCAGCTCGCGACTTCTTTCATCACACCCTTCGGCATGTATTGCTATGTCACCATGCCGTTCGGCTTGAGGAATGCGGGCGCGACGTACCAGCGGTGCATGAACCATGTGTTCGGCGAACACATTGGCCGCACGGTCGAGGCCTACGTCGATGACATCGTAGTCAAGACGAGGAAAGCCTCCGACCTCCTTTCCGGCCTTGAAGTGACATTCCGATGTCTCAAGGCGAAAGGCGTCAAGCTCAATCCCGAGAAGTGTGTCTTCGGGGTGCCCCGAGGCATGCTCTTGGGCTTCATCGTCTCCGAGCGGGGCATCGAAGCCAACCCGGAGAAGATCGCAGCCATTACCAGCATGGGGCCCATCAAGGACTTGAAAGGCGTATAGAGGGTTATGGGATGCCTCGCGGCTTTGAGCCGCTTCATCTCACACCTCGGCAAAAGAGGTCTACCTCTGTACCGCCTCTTAAGGAAGGCCGAGTGCTTCACTTGGACCCCCGAGGCCGAGGAAGCCCTCGGGAACCTGAAGGCGCTCCTCACAAAGGCGCCTATCTTGGTGCCCCCAGCTGCCGGAGAAGCCCTCTTGGTCTACGTCGCCGCGATTGTGGTCGAGAGGCAAGAAGAGGGGCATGCATTGCCCGTTCAGAGGCCAGTCTACTTCGTCAGCGAGGTACTGTCCGAAACCAAGATCCGCTACCCACAAGTTCAGAAGCTGCTGTACGCGGTGATCCTAACGCGGCGGAAGCTGCGACACTACTTCGAGTCTCATCCGGTAACTGTGGTGTCATCCTTCCCCCTGGGGGAGATCATCCAGTGCCGAGAGGCCTCGGGTAGGATTGCAAAGTGGGTGGTGGAAATCATGGGCGAGACAATCTCGTTCGCTCCTCGGAAGGCCATCAAGTCCCAGGTCTTGGCAGACTTCGTAGCTGAATGGGTCGACACCCAGCTACCGACGGCTCCGATCCAACCGGAGCTCTGGACCATGTTCTTCGACGGGTCGCTGATGAAGACAGGAGCCGGCGCAGGCCTACTCTTCATCTCGCCCCTCGGGAAGCACATACGCTATGTGCAACGCCTCCATTTCCCGGCATCCAACAATGTGGCTGAGTACGAAGCTCTGGTCAACGGGTTGCGGATCGCCATCGAGCTAGGGGTCCGACGTCTCGACGCTCGCGGTGACTCGCAGCTCGTCATCGACCAAGTCATGAAGAACTCCCACTGCCGCGACCCGAAGATGGAGGCCTACTGCGATAAGGTTCGGCGCCTGGAAGACAAGTTCTACGGGCTCGAGCTCAACCACATCGCTCGGCGCTACAACGAGACTGCGGACGAGTTGGCTAAAATAGCCTCGGGGCGAACAACGGTTCCCCCGGACGTCTTCTCCCGGGATCTGCATCAACCCTCCGTCAAGATCGACGACACGCCCGAGCCCGAGGCACCCTCGGCCCAGCCCGAGGCACCCTCGGCCCAGCCCGAGGTACCCTCGGCCCAGTCCGAGGCAACCTCGGCTCGGCCCGAGGCATCCTCGGTTCAGCCCGAGGTACCCTTGGCCCCCGAGGGCGAGACGCTGCACGTCGAGGGGGAGCAAAGCGGGGTCACGCCTGATCAAAACTGGCAGACCCCGTACCTGCAATATCTCCACCGAGGAGAGCTACCCCTCGACCCAGCCGAGGCTCGGCGGGTGGCGCGGCGCGCCAAATCGTTCGTCTTGCTGGGTGATGAGAAGGAGCTCTACCACCGCAGCCCCTCTGGCATACTCCAGCGATGCATCTCGATCGCCGAAGGTCAGGAACTCCTGCGAGAGATACACTCGGGGGCTTGCGGCCATCACGCAGCGCCTCGAGCCCTTGTCGGGAATGCTTTCCGACAGGGCTTCTACTGGCCGACGGCGGTGGCCGACGCCACTAGAATTGTCCGCGCCTGCGAAGGGTGTCAGTTCTACGCAAGGCAGACCCACCTGCCCGCTCAGGCTCTACAGATAATACCCATCACCTGGCCTTTCGATGTGTGGGGTCTGGATCTCGTCGGCCCCTTGCAGAAGGCACCCGGGGGCTACACGCACCTGCTGGTCGCCATCGACAAATTCTCCAAGTGGATCAAGGTCCGACCCCTGAACAGCATCAGGTCCGAGCAGGCGGTGGCGTTCTTCACCAACATCATCCATCGCTTCGGGGTCCCGAACTCCATCATCACCGACAACGACACCCAGTTCACCGGCAGAAAGTTCCTGGACTTCTGCGAGGACCACCACATCCGGGTGGACTGGGCCGCCGTGGCTCACCCCATGTCAAATGGGCAAGTAGAGCGTGCCAACGGCATGATTCTACGAGGGCTCAAGCCTCGGATCTACAACGACCTCAACAAGTTCGGCAAGCGATGGACGAAGGAACTCCCCTCGGTGGTCTGGAGTCTGAGGACAACGCCGAGCCGAGCCACGGGCTTCACACCGTTCTTCCTAGTCTACGGGGCCGAGGCCGTCTTGCCCACAGACCTGGAATACGGCTCCCCGAGGACGAGGGCCTACACCGACCAAAGCAACCAAGCTAGCCGAGAAGACTCGCTGGACCAGCTGGAGGAGGCTCAGGACAAGGCCTTACTACACTCGGCGCGGTACCAGCAGTCCCTGCGACGCTACCACGCCCGAGGGGTCCGGTCCCGAGACCTCCAGGTGGGCGACCTGGTGCTTCGGCTGCGACAAGACGCCCGAGGGTGGCACAAGCTCACGCCCCCCTGGGAGGGGCCGTTCGTCATCGCCAAAATTCTGAAGCCCGAAACGTACAAGCTGGCCAACAGTCAAGGCGAGGTCTACAGCAACGCTTGGAACATCCAACAGCTACGTCGCTTCTACCCTTAAGATGTTTTCAAGTTGTTCATATACCTCGCACCCACGCAAAGTTTAGTCGTCAAGGAAGGGTCGGCCTCGCCTCGGCAAAGCCCGACCCTCCCTCGGGGGCTAAAAGGGGGGGAACCCCCTCGGCGTCGAAATTTTCCTCGAAAAAAGATCTTTTCTGCCAGAATGTCTTTCGTGCTTTTTGACTACTTCGAAAGTGGATCCTAAAAACGACGAAGTACACGTAAGCAGCCAAGGCTGACCGAGCCGAGGGACTCCTACGCCTCCGGGATACGGATACCCCACTCATCACCTTCTGCGATAAGTAACTCACGCTCGGATAACTCGAAGCAAGAGGAAAAGAGACGCAGCTTTACAACACGGCGAGGGTGTGTTTTGGCCTCGGCGGCCGCAGGGAACACACGGTACAAGACAATCCGATCCTGCAGGCTCGGGTCTTAACGCTGGAAGGGAGCAGCAGCACCCTCGGCATCAACAACACCTTCAGTGAGGTCCGACCTAGCCTCGGACGACGACGCGGTCCGAAGATCTCCACTCTGAAAGACGACGTCATCGCCACGCCCGGGCCATCGCTGCCAGGGTCTTCTTCGGGAATCCAGCCTGAGCAGGCGGCTCGACCGGTCACCCCGGGGCCTCGGCCAGCTGTCCTCCAAGGACGTCAGCCCGACCCAAGGCCTCGGCTGGTCAATTCCGGCGTCGGTCCCGCTAACGGACGACCCGGCCAGGCTCCGGCCAACCAGGTTTTCTTTTCGAGCCAACTCTGTCTCTGTTCATGTTGACACCGCTACCCCTGGCCTCGGCTCATCGGAGAGCGGCCGAGGGGTTCCTTTAACTAAGCTAGAGAAGCCTCAGACGACAAGGCCGACCGAGCCGAGAGACTCCTACGCCTCCGGGATGCGGATACCTCACTCGTCACCTTTACACGGGGCGACTCACGCTTGGTGAAGCGGTTCAGACAACCAACAGGCGAGCCTTAGCGCTCGAAAATGAGGAAAAAACACGGCTCCGTGCCAAAAATACATACATGTTCAGGCCTCGACAGCCACAATGAACAAAAACACTGGCATTCAAAGTGCCATTACAAACGGAACTCCGGTTCCGTCCCCGCGGGTATGGACAACCTCCACGCCGGGGAAGCCCGTGGAGCGACAAGCTCTGGGCGAATCACCAGCAAACGCGGGTCGCCCCAAAGCGCACCGGCAGGTCCTCACTCCTGTCCTCGCCACGCAAGCGAGGAAGAGGACGGAATGTTGCATCCTAGCTGGACAGCAACAGCCCGCCTCCCCCAGCATGGCTGGAGGACGTCTCCTCCGCAGAGCTGGAGGATGTTTGCCACCACCAGAAGCTGGAAGAAGAGGGGGCCCGCCGGCCCGCGCGGGAGGTAGAGCCCCGGCTCGCCTCGGCCCCCGCCCCAGCGAGGATGATGAAGACCAGCTGGGGGCGGGGCCAAGATCACAGCCCAGCTTGCTCCTCCACATCCAGGGGCTGGTGGTCACTGTCTTGGGTGACCCCTGGCGAGGGGGAGCGGCCGGGCTGGCTGATGAAAATCCTTGAAGCCGAACGATGGCTGAAAGGTACCAACTCCCACGGAGTTGTGTTCCTCCAACGACGAGGCGGAAAGACGGCGGATATCCCCCATCCGGGGCTTGGAAGGTGGAAAGACACGATGCATAAGGGAGCGCGAAGACATGGTCGCCTTCCAAGGGGGTCACCCTCCTTTTAAAGGCGGCTCTCCCTACTTGCGTCCCCAGCCGTCATGGGCTGAGTCTTCTCCAACACACTCCAAGGTCCTCCCCTACGGCGCGGGGGCTGGGTCCCACATGTCATGCAAGCCGACTCAGAGCAGAAGAAGCCAAACCGCCGCGCGTGGTGCGTACAACCGCCCAGCGGCTACAAGCGACCCTCCACTTTTGCCCAGACCAGCGGGCGAAAGGGTGGGCAGCCATGCAGGCGGCATGCAACCGCGCTAAGTGGGCGCACTTCTCCAACTCCCAACACGCCCGGCATGGAGGCCCAGGCCCACGCGTCATGCAACCGGCGCGCCGAATGCTTCGTGCATGCAACTGCACCGCCACTTGCGCCACCACCGCGCCTCCTCGACTGCGGAACCAATGCCGCGACTCGAGGCGACCCAGTGCACGACCCAGCAGCGCCAGCCTGGCGCGACGGTCAATGCGGCCAAGAATGGGCCGGCAGTAATGGCGGTGGCAGGCGGTCCAGGGGCAGCGAGAGAACCCTCTCTCACGGCGTGAAGACAACACGCCCGTGATCCGTTCCTCGAACGGCTCGCGCACGCACAACGGCCGCCCCGCCAACCACTCGCCCCGTCGCATTAACTCCGAGGCGGGACAGGCGGCGCCTTTGGCAGGAGGAGCAGACGACGCTTCGCCTTAGCCATAATGACCGCGTCAAAAAAGGTACGCCACGTCGTTCGATTTCGTATCCTTTTCCTTTTTTCCTCTTTCTCTCTCTTGCAACAGGGACCGGGAAAGGGGGATACCCCGAAAAGGATCCTTCCCCGTGAAGGAACCAGGCTCCGAGCCTCCCTACTGATCAGAGGTTCGAAGGCTGGCCCCTCGGAAGGGTTCGACAGCCGCCTCAGATCGCGTGGGCCCTACACCCACTACTGGTCAGAGGTTCGAAGGCTGGCCCCTCGGAAGGGTTCCACGGCCGCCTCAGGCTACTCGGGCTCCGCGCCCATTACTGATCAGGGGTTCGAAGGCTGGCCCCCGAAGGGTTCACAGCCGCCTCAGACGCCGAGCGAGGGATGACCATGGGTACGTTCGATACATAACCAAGGCTCGGGCTGCGCTCCCGAGGTACCCTAGGACATTTCCGAGACCAGCGGGAACGATCTTGTAACGGAATCCCATCAGAGGGAGGCATCGAGCCCTCGGACCCCGTCGCCAGGGGACCGGGTCCGGCAGATCACCCGCAGGTACTTTTGGGCGTGCCTCTGGGCCCCTAGCCGACCCTAACGAACGGGGCACGGACGTCCACTCGGATTACCCGCTTGCAGCTCACCGGAGACACCATGTTCGGCGCCCATCGAGGGCAACATGGCGCTTTCCCCCCCTCCTCCTTGCGGAAAGGCGACGCAGGGGCGTATGTAAAAAAGCCGAGTCTGTCCCTGATCACCCTCTCGCCCAGTGCAGAGGCTCGGGGGCTGCTCTCGCAAACCCGGCTCCGACCGAACCGTTGACAGCGTCAACATACCAGCCCGAGAACTTGGGACCCGACCGTACACCCGGGCTACGGCCAGCTCGCATGAGGGAACAACCAGACCAGCCGAAGCATTACGCGAGGCATTAAGACCTCGAAGGAGTGAAACCACTCCTCCGAGGCCTCGGGGGCTACACCCGGCGGGTGCGCTCGCGCGCACCCACCGGAATAAAACGCAACCGAGAAAGGCTGGTCCCCTTGCAAAAAAGTGCGACGAAAGCCTCCAAGCGAGTGCTAACACTCCCTTCGAGGCTCGGGGGCTACTGTCGGGGACCATAATTAGGGGTACCCTCAAGGCTCCTAATTCTCACCTGGTAACCCCCATCAGCACAAAGCTGCAAAGGCCTGAT
Source organism: Zea mays (assembly GCF_902167145.1). Classification (NCBI taxonomy): domain Eukaryota; kingdom Viridiplantae; phylum Streptophyta; class Magnoliopsida; order Poales; family Poaceae; genus Zea; species Zea mays. The sequence goes on along the minus strand of NC_050096.1, from coordinate 61,370,912 downwards.
GGGTGCGATTAAGTCAGGGATCAGTCCATTCGAGGGACTCGATCACGCCTCGCCCGAGCCTAGCCTCGGACAAGGGCAGCCGACCCCGGAGGATTTCCGTCTCGCCCGAGGCCCCCCTCCAGCGGCGAACATATTTCTGGCTCGCCCGAGGCCCTGTCTTCGCCAAGAAGCAACCCTGACCAAATCGCCGCACCGACCGACCAAATCGCAGGAGCATTTAATGCAAAGGTGGCCTGACACCTTTATTCTGACACGCGCCCCCCAGCCGGCAGAGCCGAAGTGACCGCCATCACTTTGCCGCTCCACTGACCGGCCTGACAGAAAGACAGCGCCGCCTGCGCCGCTCCGGCTGCGGTGCCACTCGACAGAGTGAGGCTGACAGGCAGTCAGGCCCGGCCAAAGGCACCATAGGAAGCTTCGCTTCGCCCGACCCAGGGCTCGGACTCGGGCTAAGTCCCGGAAGACAGCGAACTCCGCCCGACCCAGGGCTCGGACTCGGGCTAAGTCCCGGAAGACGACGAACTCCGCTCCGCCCGACCCAGGGCTCGGACTCGGGCTAAGTCCCGGAAGACGGCGAACTCCGCTCCGCCCGACCCAGGGCTCAGACTCGGGCTAAGTCCTGGAAGACGGCGAACTCCGCTCCGCCCGATGTGACGGAACCTCCCAAGTAATTAGGCCCACCTACAGTTGTCCTTGTCCAACAGACATCAGACACCCTGTAGATGTTCCTAAGTCACTTGACAAGTTCGATATCTTTCCTTACCTTACCAGGAACGTTTCACCCGTCTTGCAGACATTACAGAACATCGGAGATAAAGAAATGCGGAAGCGATTACATAAATTACATTTATTTCAAAAGCAAGCTTTAGTTATTTTGTTACAGACCAGAACTAAAAAGGCGAGTGCTGAGTAGTAATATTATACAAACCAAGGGAGGCACAGACACCTCCCGATAAGTTATAAGCAAAAGATCCTAAGTGGAGGACCAAGTCCTCCCGCACTTCAGTCTTGTTTTTCTTCTTTGGGAACCACCTTGGCACAGAAGCAGCAAAAATCTGCTACTTCCTCACCTAAAAACAACGAAGGGATAAACCCTGAGTATGGAATTACTCAGCAAGTCTTACCCGACTAAAGAAAAGACTCTCAAGGGTATGCTGGTTATATGGGAGTCAAGGTAAGGCTTTTCAATAATCAAAGACTCTGTTTTGCAGAAATGCTTACTAAAGTGGATCCTTAAAAATCCAATTTTATTTGTCAAGTTAAGTAAAATTACCTGCACTAGAGTTCTTTCTACCCTAGTTCAATCACTGGTCCTACACTAGCCAATTTCTTAACAAAAGCCCATCGTCTTTAGTGGAATGCTACGTGTAGGTCAGTGACCAAGTCTTCATAACCGCGAAGGTACGGCGATCTGAATCGATTATACTCAGCTGAGGATCTCCAATCACACGACATATGTAGCACTTAACCCTTGCATATGTCAACCCGCCACCGGGGTTCTTAAGACCAGATCAGGTTCACGCAAACCGAGAGCACAGATACACCACCGTCCAGCCTCTTGCCACGGAGGGTACACACTACTCTCGCCACCGCTCCACGCCCATTTCGTGTTATCTTATTCTGGCCTTAGTCTGCCCGAGGCAAGGCTTACCCATGACGAGACATGTGACCAGTTAAAGGGTCCTCGATCATCAAGCCTAAGGTCCTTAATCGACTCAGACGGAGACACTACACCGAGACTCTCTTCTCGTGCAAGTCACCCGCCCGGTCTCAGCTTAATCTTTTTAACCCAAAACTTGGTACCTGGCAGAGGTACATCTTTTCCGATGTTGAATCCATCACGGCCATGATGGATCCACCATCAAGTTTTATTTTCGAAAACATCCCACCCACCTTTGCCACAACATCTTTTATAAAAACAAAACCTTTTGTTTTTCTAAAGCAAGGCTAAGCATCAAAATCTTTTGTAAAAACAGGTGATCAAGGAAGGTAATCAAGATCAAGGAAGGTAATGCAGGAATTGTTTAATCAATCAACTCCTATCACCTAATGCAGCAATCAAGTGAGAAAGATTTTAAAAACATCAAGGAAGGTGGCAAATGCACCGGGGCTTGCCTTCGTTTACAGGTGATTCGGGTTCGGATCCACAGATATCGAAGTAGAAGCAGTTGCCTGCTTGCGAATCCGAAGGTGGTGGTGTCCTGTCTTCGGTGACTTCTATCTCTTCTTCACGTTCTAATCATAATCATACATAGGTATAAGAATGGATGCCATGGGATGCTCATGAGGATGCAAAGATAATATAAACTTATTATCTATGTCTTGAGTACAACTTTCCTTCACGGAACTCCAAGAACTTAGGGTTTCCGGAGTCGGTAAAGGAGTTCACAGGGCAGGGGGGATGGTTTTGGGTTCTAGTTATCAAACATGGTCCAAACCAACTCAAATCCTACCCAAGGCTTCTAAATATTTCTTTAAGTTCCCATAAAAAGTTTGGGCATTTTTGGACTTACCAATTATTTTCTAAAAATCCAGAACTAATACTTTTAACTACTTTAAATACCCTAAAATTTCTTATTTCCACTAAAAATCATAAAACTATTTTTACTAAATTCTAGGGAAAATAACAAGCCTAGGAAAATTAGTTTCACAATTTTAGCATTTTTCTACCATTTTTAACAGATTTCTAAAGCTGGCTAAAAATAGAAAAAGGAAAATAATGAACAGACTTGGGCTGAAATCAGTCCAAGTCGGCCCAACAACAGCAGAAACATGCCCACGCGCGCGAGCCTGAGGTAGTTTTGCACAGAGGCCCTTGGTTTAATAGCTAACTCGAATCAAGTTTGTTTACTGTTTCACTGGGCCACTAACGGTTTACAGAAGACCCCTCCGACTCCTATTTCTTCGCACGGCTAGGTCCCTGACGCTGTTCACGCGCGGCCGTGCTCCGGCGAGCACTTGTACCGGCCGAACGAGGCAACGACTGGGTTCTCCGAGCGAGAGACATGAAATCGGGGCTACCCTAACCATTTCCCCCAACCTAATTGCAACTAAGACCAACTACGTAGCTCTGGCCACGGTGGCCGTGATCATGGCGGCTATACGGTTGTGTTCCCGGCGACCAGAGGACTCTTAGTTCAATTCAGTGGCTCGGCAAGCATCGCAGACGCATAAGAATGCTTAAACAAGGGAGCAGAGGGGAGGAGCTAACCGGAGTTGGGCTGACCACGACGGGGTTGAGTTCACGGTGTTTTAGAACCGGATTGGGGAGAATCCGAAATTCGTGCTTGCGGGTGAGGGATTTGAGATGCAGGTGGGTGCAGTAGGTGCTTGGATACATGGCGGAGCTGGGGGCACGGTCAATTTATAGAGCCTGTGAGCGGTGGTGATCAATTTAGCCGAGCCGTGCTGGCGGCCGGAGATGAGGAAGAAGGCGACGCGGTGAATTCATGGCTAACACCGTGGCAAGCTCACCGGCGCCGATTTGACAGCAGTAGCGGGTCACGACGACACGGTGGAAGAGTTGAGCCACGCGGCACACGACCGAGAGGCGGCGGTCGACGGTGAGCTTATCGGCTACAGCCGCAAAGTAGAAAGGCAGTCACGGTGAGTCACCGGAGTTATCCCCAGGGGGTGGCTTTTACCTGGCGGTCTTATCGGGTCATCGGCGACACGAATCACACGGCGGTGGCGCGAATCACGGCGAAGATCGGTCGTCGACGGTGAAGACAGCCGCGCTGGCGGTCTGATCCGGTATTTTTACTGTACCATGGCGAACATCTATTCAGAGCAGCTGACAGAGTACTTTGGAGCTCTAATTTCTCCCAATTCCATGTGGTACCAAACCCAAACACCCATAACAAAATTGTTCCTCTTTAATAACTCTACAACTTTGTTATAGCAACCCTAGGTAGATTCTCTCTGGATCTTAGTCGAAATGGCTCTCAAACTTAGATCCAAGTCACTGTCTATCAGAAGTTCAGACTGTACCAGCCTGACAGTCCATCTTTGATTGGGTTTTTCTCCAAATTTCTCATAAGATCATGGCTTGAATCCTTAAACAAAGTTGTTTTCCTATAATTGGGCTACAAACTTGTTGTGGTCACTTTGGGCAAAAACCCTATATTTCAGAAGATACAGGGCTCCAAAGTTGAACCAACAAAACTGAATTTCAGACTTAGGCTCTATAGTGCTTAAGAGGTGATTTTTGCAAATAAGCCCAAAACTTAGGGTTTAACTTGCAAATTCACATATTTGTGAACCAAATGACTTTATATGTTTAAACATAGTAGTTTTTACACTTTAGTCCAAAGGTTCATCACTTTTGCACATAAGTCCCTAGGATTTGGTTGTAGGGTTTTCCAGGGTTCCAATTAGGGTTTTTTGGTACCTTAGGGTTATAAATGTGATTCAAGTTTATTCTTAGGGTCATTTTATGATTTTTCCCTTAAAGCCTTTAGGTTTTCTCATCTTAGGTCAAGTTTTACCCCTTTAACCACTATTTAGGGTTAAGTCCTTTAACCAGGGTTCTATTTGCAAAACATTAAAACAATACAACTTGCTTGAAATTTTTGCCTAGTGAATGCACTCTAGGTGTGTCAAACATATGCAATGCCAATGCTTATGATGCCATGCTCAAGTTTTAGTTACAGTAACACCAGGGGTGTTACATCCTTCCCCCCATAAAAGAATCTCGTCCCGAGATTAAAAGTCCTAGGGTAAGTAATGGAAAAGGAAACGCGGAATACTTTTATTTCCTTAATTCTGGTACAAGGCAGGGGTGATGTGGGGGTTCATTCCTTTATTGCAATAACTATATACACTTTACAAATTACATGAGGCTAGAAAGCCTGGGAAATTCTTATTCAAGAAGTCTTGGGTTTCCCATGTAGCCTCATCTTCAGAATGCTGGTTCCACTGTATCTTATAAAACTTGAGAGTTTTTCTCCGGGTAACCCTGTCCTTTTGATCCAGAACTCGAATAGGGTGCTCAGAGTATGTCAAGTCTGGTTCAAGGACAACATCAGTCACTTCAATGGTTCGATCGGGAACCCGACGACACTTCTTCAATTGTGACACGTGGAACACATTATGCACAGCAGACAATGTTTCGGGTAGTTGGAGTCGGTATGCCACTGGTCCACATTGCTCAAGCACCAGGAATGGACCAATGTACCTGGGTGCAAGCTTCCCTTTAACCCCAAAACGCGATACACCTTTCATTGGTGAGACTTTCAGGTAAACATAGTCTCCTTCCAGGAAATATAAGGGCATTCGCCGTGTGTCTGCATAACTCTTCTGACGAGCTTGTGCCTTCTTCATATTATAAATAATTTTCTGAACCTTATCCTCGGCCTCTTTCACCATATCAGGCCTAAAGAAGCACCTTTCACCAGGTTCAGACCAATTTAGCGGAGTACGACATCGACGTCCATATAAAGCTTCAAAGGGTGCCATCTTGATACTTTCTTGATAGCTATTATTATATGAAAACTCCGCCAAGGGCAAACATTCATCCCATTTCGGTGAGAAGTCCAGAACACATGCCCGCAGCATATCTTCAAGTATTTGGTTCACTCTCTCAGTCTGTCCACTGGTTTGAAGATGATAGGCCGAACTGTGGAGTAACTTAGTACCCAGGGATTTATGAAGTTCTTCCCAGAATTTGGATACAAATTGTGGTCCACGATCCGACACTATAGTCTTTGGGACACCATGCAAACTGAGAATACGGGCAATGCATAACTCTGCATAGGTAAGTACCGGATAATATGTCTTGACCGGTAGAAAGTGAGCAATCTTTGTAAGCCGATCAACAATCACCCAAATAGAGTCATATCCTTTTGCGGTCCTGGGCAATCCCACAATAAAGTCCATACTGATGTCTTCCCATTTCCATGTTGGTATTGGTAGCGACTGTAATGGACCAGCAGTTTTCATGTGTATGGCCTTGACACGTCTGCAAGTGTCACACTTAGCCACATAGCGTGTGATTTCGATTTTCATCTTTGTCCACCAGTAATGTTGCTTTAGGTCTTGGTACATCTTAGTGCTTCCGGGATGAATAGAATAACGACTAAGATGTGCTTCATCAAGAATTTGCTGGCGGAGTTCTTCGTTCTTTGGCACTACTATGCGGTTTTTAAACCATATCACACCTTGATCGTCTTCCTAGAAACACTTGGCTACTCCAGCCCTTATCTTCTCTCGTATGTGCTTCATACCCAGATTATCTTTTTGAGCATCAATTATCCTTTGCAAAATGATTGACTCAAGCCTTAGCTGATTTAGAGTCCCTTGTTGGATTATCCCCAGGTTTAGCTTTTCCATCTCTTGACACAAAGTGTTCTCGGAGGTCTTCGCCATAAGACAGTGACAGAAAGTCTTACGACTCAGTGCATCTGCCACCACATTGGCTTTGCCTGGGTGATAATGGATCTCCAGTTCATAGTCTTTAATAAGCTCAAGCCATCGTCTTTGCCTCATATTTAATTCTGACTGGGTGAAGATGTACTTCAAACTTTTATGATCTGTATATATGTGACAGATATTTCCCAGCAGATAGTGACGCCAAATCTTCAGGGCATGAACCACAGCAGCTAGCTCCAGATCATGAGTTGGGTAATGCTCCTCATGTCGGCGCAACTGCCTTGAAGCATACGCAATTACTCGGCCCTCTTGCATCAGTACACAGCCGAGCCCACTGCCAGAAGCATCACAATATACATCAAAAGGCTTAGTGATGTCCGGTTGAGCCAATACCGGAGCAGTGGTTAATAATGTCTTCAATTGCTCAAAGGCTTCATTACACTTAGAAGACCAATTGAACTTAATGTCATTCTTCAATAAATTTGTGATTGGCTTCACAAGCTTAGAAAAATCTGGTATGAATCTGCAATAATATCCAGCTAGTCCAAGAAAACTCCGGACTTGGTGAACAGTGGTTGGGGGTTTCCACTCCAGAATATCTTTGACCTTGCTAGGATCTACCGCAATTCCTTTAGCCGATAACACGTGCCCCAAAAATTGAATCTCCTCCAGCCAGAACGCGCACTTGCTGAACTTGGCATACAGCTGATGTTCCCTCAGGCGCGTCAATACAATCCGTAGATGCTGAGCATGGTCCTCTTCATTCTTAGAATATATCAAGATATCGTCGATGAAGACCACCACGAACTTGTCCAACTCGGGCATGAACACCGAGTTCATCAAATAGGTGAAGTGGGCAGGAGCATTTGTGAGCCCGAAAGACATTACCAGGTATTCAATCAATCCATACCGCGTAGTAAACGCGGTCTTCGGTATATCCTTGGGCCGAATACGGATTTGATGATAGCCCGACCTGAGATCAATTTTGGAAAATACCCTCGCCCCAATCAGTTGATCAAATAAGATGTCGATCCTTGGAAGAGGGTACTTATTCTTGATGGTGACCTCATTCAGGGGTCGATAATCCACGCACATTCGCAAGGTTTGATCCTTCTTCTTAACAAAAATGGCGGGGCAACCCCATGGGGACGAGCTTGGCCGGATGAATCCCTTATTCAGTAGATCTTGTAATTGAATCTTCAATTCCGCCAACTCATTAGGGGGCATACGGTACGATCTTCGGGAGATGGGAGCCGTACCGGGCTTTAGCTCAATTACGAATTCTACATCTCTTTCAGGGGGCAGTCCAGGCAAATATTCCGGAAATACATCTGGAAACTCACATACTACCAGAATGTTCTTGATCTCCGGTACAATGGCTTCATATACTCTACCAGAAGCTTTGGCTGGATTGGTTACGGGGAGAGACAAAAGAATCTCTTCTTGATTATAGCTCAACCTGACGGTTCTGAGTTCAGTGTTGAGAATTGCCTTGTGTTGGGTTAACCAATTCATACCCAAAATTACATCTATATCCTGGCCCTTCAGAACAATCATGTTAGCAGGAAAGTTCCGCCCGGCCATTGTTACTGGCACTCCATAGGCCACTTCTCTAGTAAAAATGTGTCCCCCAGGTGAATGAATTTTAAATCCCTCTTTTGATTCATGGTATGCAATGTGATGTTGCTCCACAAATTTCTTGCTAATGAATGTATGCGAAGCACCAGAATCAAAAAGAATAATTGCTGGGTGACTGGCCACGGGAAACGTACCCATCATCACCGGCTCTCCTTCCGGTGTAGTGGCCACTTGGGTGTAGTACACACGCCCCGTCTTCTTTGTATTTTTCCCCACAGTATTTCCTTTGGGCTGAGCTGATCTCCCAGATCCTTGCGGAGCATTTGATTGATTTTGCTTAGGGTATGGGCAGTCTTTGATGAAATGTCCCGACTTGCCGCAGTTAAAACACCCAGTTGAAGAACTAGGCAAGGCAGGGAATCGAGTGCCTGGGGCACCCGGCTGATTTGGGGTAGTGGGGGTATTGTTGGGGCGAATAATGATCGGCTGTTTGAAAGGGAATGAGGGTGGACGAGAAAAAGTGCGGTTTTGGCTTGAAGGTCGGATCACAAACCGTTGCCTCTTCGCCTGGCCCTGACTAGGCCTCTCACCACCGAATCCCTTGTTTTTCCCTGAACTTGCATATTTTGCTTCAACAGATAAGGCTGTGCTGACAGCCTTTCCATACGTGAGATCTATGCATGTGGCCATCTTTCTCTGTAGCCAATCATTTAAACCCCGCATAAAACAGTTCTTCTTCTTTAAATCAGTATTCACCTGGTCGATGGCATACTGCGACAGGTGATTAAACTTATTGAGATACTGATTGACGGTATCCCCTCCTTGTTTTAACTTCATAAATTCTTCCTGTTTCATATGCAGCACTCCTTCGGGTATGTAGTGCTCACGAAAGGCTGCTTTAAACTCTTCCCAGGTGACTTGATGGTTGACAGGTTGAATAGCCACAAAATTTCCCCACCAGGTACTGGCAGGACCACGTAGTTGTTGTGCTGCAAATAACGGCTTCTACGTCTCTGAGCAACGGAGAAGACCAAACTTTTGTTCAATAACCCGAATCCACTCATCAGCTTCTAGTGGATCTTCAGCTTTGACGAATAGGGGTGGACGGGTTTCCGAGAAATCCAAATAAGTAGTTTCACGGGGGCCTTGCTGAAAACCCCTTCCTGCCTGTTGCTGGAATTGCTGCTGACCCGCCATTTCCCTAAGGAAGCGGGTATTGTCTGCGGTGGCATTCACCAAGGCGGCAATCGCCTCGGCTAACGTGGGAGGAACCGGAGGTGGGTTTGGGGTAACATCCCTTCCCCCAGAAGTTCCTGCTGCGTCCTGTCCTCGAGTCCTGGTCGGCATCTGTGGCAAAGAACATTTGAAGTAAACATAATATGCCAGAGAACCTTCCATTTTACATTACTATAAAAAGTAATGATACAGACTCAATATTACATAACAGGATACATTACCCATTATACAAAAGTTCAACCTATTATACAACAGTACTCCCTACAATACACTACTCTACTTTTACTTCTATTACACCATTAGTCCTGCTTTCCATTACTCTTGGCGGCCTCATTGTCAGGTGTGGGAGTCCAGACATCAACCAACCTCAAGGAAGGAGGGGGCTCAAAAAGGTCTAACTCCCCACCCAGCGCGCGTCCCGCAACGTGAGAGGGTCCGGCTTCCGCCTCAGCAGGGTGTGCAGGCACACTAGGGTGTAATTGTGAGTATAGTATATGGACTTCCTCATGCAACGTATTGCAGTAGACCTGCAGGTTGTCGACAGTTGAGTTAAGTTCTTTAATTCGGGCCTGAGCCCTTGCTTCCTTAGCACATGCTAGCAAACGAGACTGTACTGCCCAGTCAAGTGCTAAGTCTCGATCAACAAGCTGATCCTGCAGGTGACGGATGTCCCTTCTTAGTTCATTGATTCTATCTCCGTCGGCGACCCAAGCATCGGTCCTGTGTTGTAGCGCTGCTTGAAGTCGACTCACTCGGGCTTCCAGATCTCCTATAGGGTCATTACTTCCACTGCTGCTGCTTTCATGTCGGGGGCCAGTTGATGCCGAGGCACTCCAATCGGTCCCGTTGACTTACGTGCCGTTAGCCTTGTGCATGGCGGCATCTTTCTAAGGGGGAAAATGTTATTAGCATAATTCTTAGCATGATGCATGTGTAAGTACAGAATCAACCTTAGTCGATTCAACCTTCTATACATTGCACTCTTCCTATCTGGTCTTTAAGATAGACTCTTCAGAATACTTAGGTAAGAAGAGAAAAGAATTTTTAGGTAAGACTTTTTGAAAATCCTTTTGAAGATGCCTCATAATATCTGCAAAGAAGGGCTACGCTCCGATACCAGCTGTGACGGAACCTCCCAAGTAATTAGGCCCACCTACAGTTGTCCTTGTCCAACAGACATCAAACACCCTGTAGATGTTCCTAAGTCACTTGACAAGTTCGGTATCTTTCCTTACCTTACCAGGAACGTTTCACCCGTCTTGCAGACATTATAGAACATCGGAGATAAAGAAATGCGGAAGCGATTACATAAATTACATTTATTTCAAAAGCAAGCTTTAGTTATTTTGTTACAGACCAGAACTAAAAAGGCGAGTGCTGAGTAGTAATATTATACAAACCAAGGGAGGCACAGACACCTCCCGATAAGTTATAAGCAAAAGATCCTAAGTGGAGGACCGAGTCCTCCCGCACTTCAGTCTTGTTTTTCTTCTTTGGGAACCACCTTGGCACAGAAGCAGCAAAAATCTGCTACTTCCTCACCTAAAAACAACGAAGGGATAAACCCTGAGTATGGAATTACTCAGCAAGTCTTACCCGACTAAAGAAAAGACTCTCAAGGGTATGCTGGTTATATGGGAGTCAAGGTAAGGCTTTTCAATAATCAAAGACTCTGTTTTGCAGAAATGCTTACTAAAGTGGATCCTTAAAAATCCAATTTTATTTGTCAAGTTAAGTAAAATTACCTGCACTAGAGTTCTTTCTACCCTAGTTCAATCACTGGTCCTACACTAGCCAATTTCTTAACAAAAGCCCATCGTCTTTAGTGGAATGCTACGTGTAGGTCAGTGACCAAGTCTTCATAACCGCGAAGGTACGGCGATCCGAATCGATTATACTCAGCTGAGGATCTCCAATCACACGACATATGTAGCACTTAACCCTTGCATATGTCAACCCGCCACCGGGGTTCTTAAGACCAGATCAGGTTCACGCAAACCGAGAGCACAGATACACCACCGTCCAGCCTCTTGCCACGGAGGGTACACGCTACTCTCGCCACCGCTCCACGCCCATTTCGTGTTATCTTATTCTGGCCTTAGTCTGCCCGAGGCAAGGCTTACCCATGACGAGGCATGTGACCAGTTAAAGGGTCCTCGATCATCAAGCCTACATCGACAAGGTCCTTAATCGACTCAGACGGAGACACTACACCGAGACTCTCTTCTCGTGCAAGTCACCCGCCCGGTCTCAGCTTAATCTTTTTAACCCAAAACTTGGTACCTGGCAGAGGTACATCTTTTCAGATGTTGAATCCATCACGACCATGATGGATCCACCATCAAGTTTTATTTTCGAAAACATCCCACCCACCTTTGCCACAACATATTTTATAAAAACAAAACCTTTTGTTTTTCTAAAGCAAGGCTAAGCATCAAAATCTTTTGTAAAACAGGTGATCAAGGAAGGTAATCAAGATCAAGGAAGGTAATGCAGGAATTGTTTAATCAATCAACTCCTATCACCTAATGCAGCAATCAAGTGAGAAAGATTTTAAAAACATCAAGGAAGGTGGCAAATGCACCGGGGCTTGCCTTCGTTTACAGGTGATTCGGGTTCAGATCCACAGATATCGAAGTAGAAGCAGTTGCCTGCTTGCGAATCCGAAGGTGGTGGTGTCCTGTCTTCGGTGACTTCTATCTCTTCTTCACGTTCTAATCATAATCATACATAGGTATAAGAATGGATGCCATGGGATGCTCATGAGGATGCAAAGATAATATAAACTTATTATCTATGTCTTGAGTACAACTTTCCTTCACGGAACTCCGAGAACTTAGGGTTTCCGGAGTCGGTAAAGGAGTTCACAGGGCAGGGGGGATGGTTTTGGGTTCTAGTTATCAAACATGGTCCAAACCAACTCAAATCCTACCCAAGGCTTCTAAATATTTCTTTAAGTTCCCATAAAAAGTTTGGGCATTTTTGGACTTACCAATTATTTTCTAAAAATCCAGAACTAATACTTTTAACTACTTTAAATACCCTAAAATTTCTTATTTCCACTAAAAATCATAAAACTATTTTTACTAAATTCTAGGGAAAATAACAAGCCTAGGAAAATTAGTTTCACAATTTTAGCATTTTTCTACCATTTTTAACAGATTTCTAAAGCTGGCTAAAAATAGAAAAAGGAAAATAATGAACAGACTTGGGCTGAAATCAGTCCAAGTCGGCCCAACAACAGCAGAAACAAGCCCACGCGCGCGAGTCTGAGGTAGTTTTGCACAGAGGCCCTTGGTTTAATAGCTAACTCGAATCAGGTTTGTTTACTGTTTCACTGGGCCACTGACGGTTTACAGAAGACCCCTCCGACTCCTATTTCTTCGCACGGCTAGGTCCCCGACGCCGTTCACGCGCGGCCGTGCTCCGGCGAGCACTTGTACCGGCCGAACGGGGCAACGGCTGGGTTCTCCGAGCGGCAGACATGAAATCGGGGCTACCCTAACCATTTCCCCCCAACCTAATTGCAACTAAGACCAACTACGTAGCTCTGGCCACGGTGGCCGTGATCATGGCGGCTATACGGTTGTGTTCCCGGCGACCAGAGGACTCTTAGTTCAATTCAGTGGCTCGGCAAGCATCGCAGACGCATAAGAATGCTTAAACAAGGGAGCAGAGGGGAGGAGCTAACCGGAGTTGGGCTGACCACGGCGGGGTTGAGTTCACGGTGTTTTAGAACCGGATTGGGGAGAATCCGAAATTCGTGCTTGCGGGTGAGGGATTTGAGATGCAGGTGGGTGCAGTAGGTGCTTGGATACATGGCGGAGCTGGGGGCACGGTCAATTTATAGAGCCTGCGAGCGGTGGTGATCAATTTAGCCGAGCCGTGCTGGCGGTCGGAGATGAGGAAGAAGGCGGCGCGGTGAATTCGTGGCTAACGCCGTGGCAAGCTCACCGGCGCCGATTTGACAGCAGTAGCGGGTCACGGCGACATGGTGGAAGAGTTGAGCCACGCGGCACACGGCCGAGAGGCGGCGGTCGACGGTGAGCTTATCGGCTACAACCGCAAAGCAGAAAGGCAGTCACGGTGAGTCACCGGAGTTATCCCCAGGGGGTGGCTTTTACCTGGCGGTCTTATCGGGTCATCGGCGACACGAATCACACGGCGGTGGCGCGAATCACGGCAAAGATCGGTCGTCGACGGTGAAGACAGCCGCGCTGGCGGTCTGATCCGGTATTTTTACTGTACCATGGCGAACATCTATTCAGAGCAGCTGACAGAGTACTTTGGAGCTCCAATTTCTCCCAATTCCATGTGGTACCAAACCCAAACACCCATAACAAAATTGTTCCTCTTTAATAACTCTACAACTTTGTTATAGCAACCCTAGGTAGATTCTCTCTGGATCTTAGTCGAAATGGCTCTCAAACTTAGATCCAAGTCACTGTCTATCAGAAGTTCAGACTGTACCAGCCTGACAGTCCATCTTTGATTGGGTTTTTCTCCAAATTTCTCATAAGATCATGGCTTGAATCCTTAAACAAAGTTGTTTTCCTATAATTGGGCTACAAACTTGTTGTGGTCACTTTGGGCAAAAACCCTATATTTCAGAAGATACAGGGCTCCAAAGTTGAACCAACAAAACTGAATTTCAGACTTAGGCTCTATAGTGCTTAAGAGGTGATTTTTGCAAATAAGCCCAAAACTTAGGGTTTAACTTGCAAATTCAAATATTTGTGAACCAAATGACTTTATATGTTTAAACATAGTAGTTTTTACACTTTAGTCCAAAGGTTCATCACTTTTGCACATAAGTCCCTAGGATTTGGTTGTAGGGTTTTCCAGGGTTCCAATTAGGGTTTTTTGGTACCTTAGGGGTATAAATGTGATTCAAGATTATTCTTAGGGTCATTTTATGATTTTTCCCTTAAAGCCTTTAGGTTTTCTCATCTTAGGTCAAGTTTTACCCCTTTAACCACTATTTAGGGTTAAGTCCTTTAACCAGGGTTCTATTTGCAAAACATTAAAACAATACAACTTGCTTGAAATTTTTGCCTAGTGAATGCACTCTAGGTGTGTCAAACATATGCAATGCCAATGCTTATGATGCCATGCTCAAGTTTTAGTTACAGTAACACCAGGGGTGTTACACCCGACCCAGGGCTCGAACTCGGGCTAAGTCCCGGAAGACGGCGAACTCCGCTCCGCCCGACCCAGGGCTCGGACTCGGGCTCAGCCCCAGAAGACGACGAACTCCGCTCCGCCCGACCCCAGGGCTCGGACTACGCCCCGACCTCAGCCGACGATCTCCGCCTCGCCCGACCCATGGGCTCGGACCCGACCTCGGCCATGGAAGACAGACTCGACCTCGGCTTCGGAGGAGCTTCCACATCGCCCAACCTAGGGCGCAGACCAGCCACGTCAACGGGAGGTGCCATCATCACCCTACCCCGAGCTGACTCGGGCCGCAGGGAACAAGACCGGCGTCCCATCTGGCTCGCTCCGCCAGATAGGCAATGATGGCGCCCTGCATACTCTGTGACGACGGCGGCTCTCAGCCCCCTTACGGAAGCAAGAGGACGTCAGCAAGGACTCAACCGCTCCGACAGTTGTCCCTCCGCCAGGCTCCATCGCTCCTCCGACGGCCACGACATCACACCAGCTGGGTGCCAAAATCTCTCTGGCTGCCACAACGGCATGTACTTAGGGCGCTAGCTCTCCTCCGCTAGACACGTAGCGCTCTGCTATACCCCCCATTGTACACCTGGATCCTCTCCTTACGCCTATAAAAGGAAGGACCAGGGCCCTCTTAGAGAAGGTTGGCCGCGCGGGGACGAGGACGAGACACGCGCTCGCTTGGAGTCGCTCGCTCCCTCTCCCGCGTGGACGCTTGTAACCCCCTACTGCAAGCGCACCCGACATGGGCGAGGGACGAACACGAAGGCCGCGGGATTCCCACCTCTCTCACGCCGTTCTCCGGCCGCCTCGCTCTCCCCCCTTCGCGCTCGCCCTCGTGCTCGACCCATCTGGGCTGGGGCACGCCGCGACATTCACTCGTCGGCCTAGGGACCCCCCGGTCTCGAAACGCCGACAGTTAGTGTACTCACTATCTTTAAAGCCAGGAGGTTGCTCAACATAGACCTCTTCCTTGATTGGTCCATTGAGGAAGACACTTTTCACGTCCATTTGATAAAGCTTAAAGCCATGGTAAGTAGCATAGGAAAGTAATATGCGGATTGACTCAAGCCTAGCTACGGGTGCATAGGTTTCATCGAAATCTAAACCTTCGACTTGTGAATATCCCTTGGCTACAAGTAGGGCTTTGTTCCTTGTCACCACACCATGCTCATATTGCTTGTTGTAGAATACCCACTTGGTTCCTACAACATTTTGATTAGGACGTGGAACTAAATGTCATACCTCATTCCTCGTGAAGTTGTTGAGCTTCTCTTGCTTTGCCAACACCCAATTCGAATCTCTTAGTGCATCTTCTACCCTGTAAGGCTCAATAGAAGACACAAAAGAGTAATGTTCACAAAAATGTGCGACGCGAGATCGAGTGGTTACCACCTTATGAATATCGCCGAGGATGGAGTTCACGGGGTCATCTTGTTGTATCGCTTGGTGGACTCTTGGGTGTGGCAGTCTTTGATCCTGTACTTCTTGATCATCTTCCTTGTCTTCATCATAGTTATCTCCCCCTTGATCATTGTCCTCCTCTTGAGGTGGCTCATCCTCTTGATCTTTATTTTCATCATCTTGAGCTTGATCCTCATCTTGGGTTGGTGGAGATGCTTGCATGGAAGATGATGGTTGATCTTATGCTTGTGGAGGCTCTTTGGATTCCTTAGGACACACATCCCTAATGGACATGTTCCTTAGCGCGACGCGCGGAGCCTCTTCATCATCTAGCTCATCAAGATCAACTTGCTCTACTTGAGAGCCATTAGTCTCATCAAACACAGTGTCACAAGAAACCTCAACTAATCCAGTGGATTTGTTGAAAACTCTATATGCCCTTGTGTTTGATTCATAACCAAGTAAAAAGCCTTCTACAGCCTTAGGAGCAAATTTAGATTTTTTACCTCTTTTAACAAGAATAAAACATTTGCTACCAAAGACTCTAAAATATGAAACATTGCGCTTTTTACCGGTGAGGAGTTCATAAGATGTCTTCTTGAGGATTCGATGAAGGTAGAGCCGGTTGATGGAGTAGCAGGCGGTGTTAATCGCCTCGGCCCAAAACCGGTCCGGAGTTTTGTACTCATCAAGCATGGTCCTTGCCATGTCCAGTAGAGTTCTATTCTTCCTCTCTACTACACCATTTTGTTGAGGTGTGTAGGGAGATGAGAACTCATGCTTGATGCCCTCTTTCTCAAGAAAGCCTTCTATTTGTGAGTTCTTGAACTCCGTCCCGTTGTCGCTTCTTATCATTTTGATTCTCAATCCGAACTCATTTTGAGCTCGGCTCAAGAATCCCTTTAAAGTCTCTTGGGTTTGAGATTTTTCCTGCAAAAAGAACACCCAAGTGAAGCGGGAATAGTCATCCACAATTACAAGACAATACTTACTCCCGTCGATGCTTATGTAAGCGATCGGGCCGAATAGATCCATGTGGAGTAGCTCAAGCGGCCTGTCGGTCGTCATGATGTTCTTGTGTGGATGATGTGTACCAACTTGCTTTTCTGCTTGGCATGCGCTACAAACCCTGTCTTTCTCAAAATGAACATTTGTTAGTCCTAAAATGTGCTCTTCCTTTAGAAGCCTGTGAAGATTCTTCATCCCAACATGGGCTAGTCGGCGATGCCAGAGCCAACCCATATTAGTCTTAGCAATTAAGCAAGTGTCGAGTTCAGCTTTATTGAAATCAACTAAGTATAGCCGACCCTCTAACACTCCCTTAAATGCTACTAAATCATCACTTCTTCTAAAGACAGTAACACCTACATCAGTGAATAGACAGTTGTAGCCCATATTGTGTGACACTATGAAAATCATTAAGTAAAACTAATACATTTAGTTAATAAATTTTTCATTGAAGTGTTTATTATTTATTTCATTCGGAATAATTTTAAATTGCTCATAAGTAATTTTAAATATTGAATATCATTTCTTCTTAAATTAAAATTCACAAATATTAGTCTAAGAAATAATATTTTATTTATAAATAATTTTGGTTGAATATTATGAATTTTTATGGTTATTTGAATAGGTATTTCGAAATAAAAAAACAAACCTAAACTAATCGGCCCATTAGGCCCATGTAAGGGTCGGCTGCTACTCTCTCCCTGGCTACCCTAATCCTAGCCGTCGCCAGGAGCTTCAGCGCCGCCCCTGCTCCCTGTCTCCAAGCCGTCGCCATTCCCTGGCCCTCTCTCTCCCTGCCTCCGTTTCTCTCTTCCCTCTCTCCTGTTCTCTCCCTCACGCGCGCGGCCCAGTTGCTAGGCCGCGACTCCGAGCCGACCGGACCCGACTGCGCCAGGATGCCGACCGCGCCACTGCACCGAAGCCCGCGCGACTCGACCGCCCAGGCGCCGAGTACCGCGCGCCAGGAACCGCCAGAAGTCGACCCGACCCTCGTCCGTTCGTCACGCGTGTAATGAAGCTTCAAGACAATAGTTTCTTCCCTCCATTACTCTCCCTCCATTCAAGCTCCTTGAATGTCATCAATGGCATGACGCCGCCCTCTCATCTCCCCTTGCCCTCGCCTATAAATTGGACAGTGGTGCCCATGAGCTCTCCCTCCCAGAACCCGCCATATCTCCCTCGCTCTCCTTGCTCTCGCCATAGGCCGCGCCCGCATCGTCGGACACCGTCACCAGAGCTAGTGCCCACCGCACTGGAGCTCGTCCGCGCATCACCCCAGCATCCGCAGCAACGTCACGTACCCGCCGTCGAGCCCCTGCTCGTGTCATGCACAGCTCGTCGTCGTGAAGCTCGTCGCCGGACCGTCCGCATCCTACGCTGTTCGTCATCTGTGGAACCCTGCCGGAGCTCCGTTGAACGCAGCACGAGGATCGCGTCGTTCCCTGCTCGACGCTAAACCCACTGTCCCTCCTCTGCACGGTCGAAACCCCCTCGACGACGTTCATCCCTGCACATGAGCGAACTCAAGGTTGAAGACAACTCCAACCCGTTAATGTATTTTCTAAATCATGTTTGAATTACTTTATTGATCTTATGAATTATTGTTGTAATATTGATGCGATTTGGCGATTCACGCATATGATTTTTAGAGATGCGATGTATACGTGTAGCCAAAATCGAACCCCGCGACAATACTTTAAAAATACGTATGATTTTATTAGCACGGTCACTATTCACTAACTTAGTGGTTTTCATACTAGAAATGTTTATAATTGAATTTTGCTTTAGTGTGTAGAGCGATAATTGGTTAGTATTGATATAGGTATAATAAGAAATTGAATTAGGAGTTTAATCCACGTATTTCCGGTCAAATAAAAATATATAGATGTTACTATTCATAATAAAAGTATTCATAAGTATAGCACTTAATTACTTAGAATAGTAAAATACTTATTTTTGTCATAATAACAATGAATAGGTTATTAAAAGTCTCATTTAGTAATTTACAATTAATTCTTAGAATATTAATGTTATAAGAATTAAGTAAACAATTTTAGCCACGCGTATAATTTCTAAAGGAGAAAACTGAAATAATAGAATTTTATTAAAATAACTTAATTAGGCACTCATGCTTTTCTAATAAAGAAATTGATAGTTATGTTGTTAAACATAAGTTTCTTACTAATGAAGTATATAATTTGTTTCTAATTTTAAAATGACCTTTTAATAAATATCATATTTAACAAGGTTTGTTATAGATGTTTAAGTACAGTCGTATTAAATAAAAACTTAAAAGAATATGTAGACCATATGTTTCTTAATAAAAATAGAAGATAAATATATGTCCAATCAATAGATTTTTTATATTTTCTCACAATTTAATAATTAGACTTACATTTCAATCTGTCCATAACTAGTAATGTAAGCGTGATTAATCCGTTCATCACATTGAATCCATATTATTTATATATATCATTTAAAGAAAATTAGTGTTCATGTCCTTTTTATAATTAAAATATTACTTTACATATTTGTTTTGTATATAGCTTTCTTAACAAAGAATATAGGATATGTACTTTCTAATAAAAATAAAATATAGTTGTTTGTTCATTGTCTCTTACATAAAAGTTCATTAAGGCATATATCATAACTTTCCATAAATAGGTGTTTAATAATAATGATCTTTTCACATAAAATCTATTTAGACTTATATCTTAATTTGTCATAAGTGATTGGTTAACAATATTTATAATATGCTCCATAATGCTTCTAAAGTTAATAACGTGATTAGTAGCCCATTAACCTTAGATATATAACATATATCTTTTTTAAAAAGTTAAAAAGGTTTAATATTGTTATAACGTGTTTTATGGTCTTATAAACCCTTAATCTTAAACGTATTACATATGATATTTTATAAAAGATTAAATTGGTGAACCTAATATTTGTATATTTTAATTAAGATATTTTAAGCTTATGTCTTGTTTTATAAAGTATAGATCACACATTTTTAAAAAGAATGCCCTCTTATTATAACTATTACTTGCGACGTTTTTGAAAAGAAAATGCTCTTTTCGTTAAACTTTATTTTAGCTTTACGTAAGGTGAATGTTGTATGTTATTGAGTGGTGTTTGTTCTTCTTGTTTGTTTGTGTGATATTCAGTGGTTGATCTAGTAGTTAAGAATCAAGATCTATTCCTATCCGTGGAAGAACCTCAAGTTTTCAATAAGCAAGGCAAGTGGACTTCTCCCTCTGCATATTCTGTTTGATCCCAAACAATACATTTAATAAAGTTTATTCTTCGATGAATATATGCATAATTTGACGGGTTACCTATTTAGATAACCTTTCCAACCTTACTCCTTGTTTAACCTGGGATTATGATCTAATCAAGTAGCTATGCTATTGCTACAACTTAACTTTATGCAGTCACTCCCGCTTATGATATTAATGTTCCAAAATGGTAAGTTACATTATTGTTGTTAACCCGATGGTTAAACAAGATTATTGCATATTAATTGGAACATGGAGTGACCACCTGGGAAAACAGTGCTACCATGAGAACTATCATGGCTCTGGTCTTGGCTAAATAACTAGGGAAGTCTTATGTTGGGTGCTGGTCGTGGTCGACCGGAACGGGGGCATCTGGCAAGCGCTTATAGTTCCGGCTCAGGCAGATTGGATACGGGCGTAGTTCCCAAAGCTTTACCCTGTAGTCTGGACTATAAGTTGGTTACGGTAGGTGTGCCTTATGCAGTTTGACCATTTCCAGCATTTGCGTAATGAGGACTCTAGGGAGAAGCCTCGTAGTTAGACCCTGGCCATTCACCTCGGAAGTGAATACGGGTCTAGCTAACCCGGGCTAGAAGGGAATCGCGACTCATGGGTAAAGATGCGCCACCTCTGCAGAGTGTAAAACTGATATATCAGTCGTGCTCACGGTTATGAGCAGCCTGGACTCCTCACATGATAATTGAACTTGAAGATGGAAATAAATCGAGATCCAATGACCTGTCAATGTTTTGCTTAAGTGGTTTCACTTAAGTGCTTTTGATATACTCTTATACCTCTGTTTAATGGGAATACTTGTGTCGGCGTTTTGACCCCGGGGGGTCCCTGGACCGACGAGTAAATTGTCGCCACGTGCCCCAGCCCAGATGGGTCGGCGCGAGACGGAGCACGAATGGGGGAACCAGAGGGAGACAGGCGTAAAGGGGAAACCCGCGGCCTTTGTGTTTGTCCCGCGCCCAGGTCGGGTGCGCTTGCAGTAGGGGGTTACAAGCGTCCGTGTGGGAGGGAGCGAGAGGCCTGCACGCACCGTCCCGTCCTCCCCGCGCGACCAACCTTCTCGTACGAGTGCCCTGGGCCTTCCTTTTATAGGCGTAAGGAGAGGGCCTAGGTGTACAATAGGAGATGTAGCAGTGTGCTAACGTGTCTAGCAGAGAGGAGCTAGTGCCCTAAGTACATGCCGTCGTGGCAGCCGGAGAGGTTTTGGCACCCTGTTCATGTGATGTCGTGGCCGTCGGAGGAGCACTGGAGCCTTGCGGAAGGACAGCTGTCGGGGCTGTCGAGTCCTTGCTGACGTCTCCTTGCTTCCGTAAGGGGATGAGAGCCGCCGTCGTCATGGAGCACGTGGGGCGCCATCATTATTTGTTTACCGGGGCGAGCCAGATGGGACGTCGGTCTTGTTCCCCGTAGTCTGAGCTAGCTAGGGGTAGGATAATGATGGCCCCCCTTGTGACGTGGTCGGTCCGAGCCCTGGGTCGGGCGAGGCGGAGGCTCCTCCGAGGTCGAGGTCGAGTCTGTCTTCCGAGGTCGAGGTCGAGTTCGAGCCCTGGGTCGGGCGGGGCGGATACCATCGTCTGAGGCCAAGGCTGAGTCCGAGCCCTGGGGTCAGGCGAGGCGGAGTTCGTTGTCTTCCGGAGCCGAGGCCGAGTCCGAGCCCTAGGGTCGGGCGAGGCGGAGTTCGTCGTCTTCCGGGGCCGAGGCCGAGTCCGAGCCCTGGGTCGGGCGAGGCGGAGTTCGTCATCTTCCGGGGCCGAGGCCGAGTCCTGGGGTCGGGCGAGGCGGAGCTTCCTATGGCGCCCGAAGCCGAACTTGGCTGCTGTCAGCCTCACTCTGTCGAGCGGCACAGCAGTCGGAGCGATGCAGGCGGCGCTGTCCTCTTGTCAGGCCGGTCAGTGGAGCGGCAAAGTGACTGCGGTCACTTCGGCTCTGTCGACTGAGGGGCGTGCGTCAGGATAAGGCGTCAGGCCATCCTTGCATTAGAATCTTCTGCAATATAGTCGGTCGGTGTGGCGATCCGGCCAAGGTTGCTTCTTGGCGAAGACTGGGCCTCGGGCGAGCCGAAGGTGTGTCCGTTGCTTGAGGGGGCCCTCGGGCGAGACGTGAATCCTCCGGGGTCGGCTGCTCTTGCCCGAGGCTGGGCTCGGGCGAGGCGAGATCGTGTCCCTTGAGTGGACCGAGCCTTGACTTAATCGCACCCATCAGGCCTTTGTAGCTTTGTGCTGATGGGGGTTACCAGCTGAGATTAGGAGTCTTGGGGGTACCCCTAATTATGGTCCCCGACAGTAGCCCTCGAGCCTCAAAGGGAGTGTTAATACTCGCTTGGAGGCTTTTGTCGCACTTTTTTGCAAGGGGACCGGCCTTTCTCAGTTGCGTTTCGTTCCGGTGGGTGCGCGTGAGCGCACCCGCCGGGTGTAGCCCCCGAGGCCTCGGAGGATTGGTTTGACTCCTTCGAGGTCTTAATGTGTTTCGCGATGCTTCGACCGGTCTGGTTGTTCCCTCATGCGAACTGGCCGTAGCCCGGGTGCACAATCGAGTCCCAAGTTCTCGGGCTGGTATGTTGACGCTGTCAACGGTTTGGCCGGAGCCGGGTTTGCGAGAGCAGCCCCCGAGCCTCCGCACAGAGCGAGAGGACGGTCAAGGACATACTCGACTTTTTTACATACGCCCCTGCATCGCCTTTCCGCAAGGAGGAGGGGGGGAAAGCGCCATGTTGCCCTTGGAGGGCGCCGAACATGGTGTCTCCAGTGAGCTGCTAACGGGTAATCCGAGTGGACGCCCGTGCCCCATTTGTTAGGGGTCGGCTAGTGTCCCGGAGGCGTGCTCCAAAATTACATGCGGGTGATTTGCCGGACCCGATCCCCTTTTGACGGGGTCCGAGGGCTCGATGCCTCCCTCTGATGGGATTCCGTTACAAAATCGTTCCCGTTGGTCTCGGAAATGTCCTAGGGTACCTCGGGAGCGTAGCCTGAGCCTTGGTTATGTATCGAACGTACCTAGGGTCATCCCTCGCTCTGCGTCTGAGGCGGCTGTCGAACCCTTCGAGGGCCAGCCTACGAACCCCTGATCAGTAGTGGGCGCGGAGCCCGAGTGGCCTGAGGCGGCCGTTGAACCCTTCCGAGGGGCCGGCCTTCGAACCTCTGACCAGTAGTGGGCGCGGAGCCCGAGTGCTCTGAGGGGCCTGTTGAACCCTTCCGAGGGCCAGCCTTCGAACCTCTGATCAGTACGGGGGCTCGGGGCCCGTTTTCTTCGCGGAGAAGGATCCCTTTCGGAGTATCCCCTTTCCCGGTCCCTGTTGTAAGAGAGAGAAAGAGGAAAAAGGAAAAGGATACGAAATCGAACGATGTGGCGCACCTTTTTTGACGCGGTCATTATGGCGGAGGTGAAGCGTCGCCTGCTTCGCCTGTCAAAGGTGTCGCCTGCCCTGCCGCGGAGTTAATGCGACGGGACGAGTGGCTTGCGGGGCGGCCGTTGCATGTGCGCGATCCGTTCGAGGAACGGAACACGGGCGCGCCGTCTTCACGCCGTGGGAGAGGGTTCTCTCGCTGTCCCAGGAGGGGACGTGAGGTTGGCTGACGACTTAACCGCTGCTTCCGCCCGCCTGCCACCGCCATTACTGCTGGCCCATTTCTGGCCGTATTGACCATCGCGCCTTCTCCCTCGGCTGACTGACCCGTGACCGATGTGCCTGGTTGGCACTGTTGGGTCATGCGCAGGGTTGCCTCGAGTCGCGGTACTGGTTCCGCAGTCGAGGAGGTACGATAGTGGCGTGAGTGGCGGTGCAGTTTCTTGCACGTAGCAACCGGCGCGCCGGTTACATGACGTGTGGGCCTGGGCCTCCATGCTAGACGCGTCGAAGTCGAAAGGGTGCGCCCCCTTGGTGCGGTTGCATGCCGCCTGCATGGCGGTCCGCCCTTTCACCCGCTGGTCTGGGCGAAAGTGGAGGAATGCTCGTAACCGCTGGGCAGTTGCGCGCACCGCGCGCGGCGGTTTGGCTTCTTCTGCCTTGGGCCAACTTGCATGATGCGTGGGACCCAGCCCCCGTGTCGTAGGGGGGGGACCTTGGAGCGTGTTGGAGAAGACTCAGCCCGTGACGGCTGAGGAAGCAAGTGGGGAGAGTTGCCTTTAAAAGGAGGGTGACCCCCTTGAAAGGCAACCATGTCTTTGCGCTCCCCTCATGCATCGCGTCTTTCCACCTTCTGAGCCCCCGGATGGGGAACACTCGCAGTTCTTCCGCCTTGTCGTCGTTGGAGGAACACAACTTCGCGGAAGTTGGTACCTTTCAGCCATCGTTTGGCTTCAAGGATTTTCATCAGACAGCCCGGCCACATCCCCTCGCCGGTGGTCACCCAAGAGGGTGACCACCAGTTCGATGGTGGGGAGAAGCGAGCTAGGCTGCGATCTTGGTCCCGCCCTCAGCTTCAAGGATCTTCATCATCCTTGCTGGGGCGGAGAGCGAGGTGAGCCAGGGCTCTACCTCCCGCACGGGTCGGCTGGCCACCTCTTCTTCCAGCTCTGGTGGTGGAAACCATCCTCCAGCTCTGCGGAGGAGGCGTCCTCCAGCCATGCCGGGGAAGGCGAACTGTTGCTACCCAGCTAGGATGCAACATTCCGTCCTCTGTCCTCGCTTTCATGGCGAGGACGGGAGCGGGGACCTGCCGGTGTGCTTTGGAGCGGCCTGCGCTTGCTGGTGCGGCGTTGGTGGACAGGCGAACGCCGCCGTCGGTGCTGACGTGGTGGCAGCTGGAGAAAGCTTCTCCACCGTCAAGGCCGTCAGCGCCGCCTACGGACCGACCTCTGGCTCTTTGGCTTTAATGTCTATGTTCGCGTCCCTTGAGTGGGGACGCGAATGAGAGCCTTCCGGTGGCTGCGTCCGTCCTGGGACCATGGCTGCTGCTGCAGAGGTCGCTGGCGAGTCGCCCGGAGCTTGTCGCCCCGCAGGCTCTCTGGTGCGGAGGTTGTTCATACCCGCGGGGATGGAACCGAAGTAACGTTTGTAATGGCACCTTGAGTGCCGGTGTCTTGTTCATTGTGGCTATCGGGGCCTGAACATGTATGTATTTTTGGCACGGGGCCGTTTTTTTTCCTCATTTCGAGCACTAGGACTCGCCTGTCGGCTAACTGAACCGCTTAACCAAGTCTGAGTTGCCTCGTGCGAAGGTGACGAGTGAGGTATCCGTATCCCGGAGGCGTAGGAGTCCCTCGGCTCGGTCGGCCTTGCCGCCCGAGGCCTCTCTTACTTAGTGAAGGGAACCCTCGGCCGCTCTTCGATGAGCCGAAGCCGGAGGCAGCGGTGTTACATGGACAGATGCAGAGTTGGCTCGAAAAGAAGACTTCATCGGCCGGAGCCTGGCCGGGCCATCCACTGGCGGGATCGACGCTGGAGTTGAGTTGCCGAGACCACGAGCCGGGCTGGTGTCTTCAGGGGACAGCTGGCTGAGGCTTCGGGGCGGCCGGCCGAGCCGTCTGCTCGGGCCGGATTTCTGGAGAAGACCCTAGCGGCGATGGCCCGGGCGCGGTGCTGACGTTGTCCTTCGGAGTGGAGATCCTCCGACCACGTTGTCGTCCGAGGCTCGGTCGGACTTCGCCGAAGGTGTAGTTGACGCCGAGGGTGCTGCTGCTCCCCTTCCGTCGACGTCTGAGCCTGCAGGATCGGTTCATCTTGTAGTGTGCTTATGTTTTCTGCGGCCGCTGAGGCCCAAACATACTGTCGTCGTGTTGTAAAGCTGCGTTTCTTTTCCTCCTGTTTCGAGTATCTGGACTCATTTGTCGGTAATAGAATTGTTTGTCCGAGCGAGAGTTACTTTTCACGGAAAGTGATGAGTGAGGTATCCGTATCCCGGAGGCGTAGGAGTCCCTCGGCTCGGTTGGCCTTGCCGCTTACGTGTACTCTTACTCGTCCATAGGATTCTGTTACCGATATAGTCAAGAAGGCCCGAAAAATCGTTTCGGCAGAAGAGTTTTCGAGCGTGAAGACTTGTTCGGTCCGTGGAATCACTTATCCGAGCGTGAGTTACTTATCGCAGAAGGTGATGAGTGAGGTATCCATATCCCGGAGGCGTAGGAGTCCCTCGGCTCGGTCAGCCTTGGCTGCTTACGTGTACTCCGTCGTTTTCAGGATCCCACTTTCGAAGTAGTCGAAAAGCACGAAAGACGTTCTGGCAGAAAAGATCTTTTCCGAGGAAAATTTTGACGCGGAGGGGGTTCTCCCCTTCTAGCCCCCGAGGGAGGGTCGGGCTTTGCTGAGGCAAGGCCGACCCTTCCTTGATGGTTAGACTTTGTGTGTGAACGAGGTGTACGAACGACTTGAAAGCATCTTCAGGGTAGAAGCGACGTAGCTGTCGGATGTTCCAAGCGTTGCTGTAGACCTTGCCTTGACTGTTGGCCAGCTTGTACGTCCCGGGCTTCAGAACCATGGCGATGACGAACGGCCCTTCCCAGGGAGGCGTGAGCTTGTGCTGCCCTCGAGCGTCTTGTCGCAGCCGAAGCACCAAGTCGCCCACCTGGAGGTCTCGGGACCGAACCCCTCGGGCGTGGTAGCGTCGCAGGGACTGCTGATACCGCGCCGAGTGTAGTAAGGCCATGTCCCGAGACTCTTCTAGCTGGTCCAGTGAGTCTTCTCGGTTAGCTCGATTGCTTTGGTCGTCGTAGGCCCTCGCCCTCGGGGAACCGTATTCTAAGTCTGTGGGCAAGATGGCCTCGGCCCCATAGACTAGAAAGAACGGTGTGAAGCCCGTGGCTCGGCTTGGCGTTGTCCTCAGACTCCAGACCACCGAGGGGGGCTCCTTCATCCATCGTTTGCCGAACTTGTTGAGGTCGTTGTAGATCCGCGGCTTGAGTCCTTGCAGAATCATGTCGTTGGCACGCTCTACTTGCCCATTTGTCATGGGGTGAGCCACGGCGGCCCAGTCCACCCGGATGTGATGATCCTTGTAGAAGTCCAGGAACTTCCTGCCGGTGAATTGGGTGCCGTTGTCGGTGATGATGGAGTTTGGGACCCCAAAGCGATGGACGATGTTGATGAAGAACGCCACCGCCTGTTCAGACCTGATGTTGTTTAGGGGTCGGACCTCGATCCACTTGAAGAATTTGTCGATGGCGATTAGCAGGTGCGTGTAGCCCCCGGGTGCCTTCTGCAAGGGACCAACGAGGTCCAGACCCCACATAGCAAACGGCCAGGTGATGGGTATCGTCTGCAGAGCCTGAGCGGGCAAGTGTGTCTGCCTTGCATAGAATTGACACCCTTGGCAGGTGCGGACAATTCTAGTGGCGTCGGCCACTGCGGTCGGCCAGTAGAAACCTTGTCGGAAGGCGTTTCTAACAAGGGCTCGAGGCGCTGCATGATGACCGCAAGCCCCCGAGTGTATTTCTTGTAAGAGCTCCTGGCCTTCGGCGATGGATATGCATCGCTGGAGGATGCCTGAGGGGCTGCGGTGGTAGAGCTCCTTCCTGTCCCCCAGCAAGACGAACAACTTGGCGCGCCGCGCCAATCGCCGAGCTTCGGCTCGGTCGAGGGGTAGCTCTCCTCGGTGGAGATATTGCAGGTACGGGGTCTGCCAGTTTCGATTAGGCATGACCCCGCTCCGCTCTTCCTCGACGCGCAGTGCCTCACCCTCGGGGGCCGAGGGTGCCTCGGGCTGGGCCGAGGCCTTCTTGGGCTCGGGCGTGTCGTCGGTCTTGGCTGAGGGTTGATGTAGGTCTCGGGAGAAGACGTCCGGGGGAACCGTTGTTCGCCCCGAGGCTATCTTAGCCAGCTCGTCCACAGTCTCGTTGTATCATCGGGCGACGTGGTTGAGCTCGAGCCCGTAGAACTTGTCTTCCAGGCGCCGAACCTCGTCGCAGTAGGCTTCCATCTTCGGGTCGCGGCAGTGAGAGTTATTCATGACTTGGTCGATGACAAGCTGCGAGTCACCGTGAGCGTCGAGGCGTCGGACCCCTAGCTCGATGGCGATGCGCAACCCGTTGACTAGAGCCTCGTACTCAGCCACGTTGTTGGACGCCGCGAAATGGAGGCGTAGCACGTAGTGGAGGTGTTTCCTGAGGGGCGAGATGAAGAACAGGCCCGCTCCTGCCCCTGTTTTCATCAGCGATCCGTCGAAAAACATGGTCCAGAGTTCCGATTGGATCGGAGCCGCTGGAAGCTGGGTGTCGACCCATTCAGCCACAAAGTCCGCCAAGACTTGGGACTTGATGGCCTTCCGAGGGGCAAACGAGATTGTCTCACCCATGATTTCCACCGCCCACTTTGCAATCCTACCCGAGGCCTCTCGGCACTGGATGATCTCCCCCAGGGGGAAGGATGACACCACAGTCACCGGATGAGACTCAAAGTAGTGTCGCAACTTTCGCCGCGTCAGGATCACCGCATACAGCAGCTTCTGAATTTGTGGGTAGCGGATCTTGGTCTCGGACAGTACCTCACTGATGAAGTAGACTGGCCTCTGGACGGGCAATGCATGCCCCTCTTCTTGTCTCTCAACCACGATCGCCCTGACCACCTGAGTGGTAGCGGCGACGTAGATGAAGAGGGCTTCTCCGGTAGCGGGGGGCACCAAGATGGGCACGTTCGTGAGGAGCGCCTTCAGGTTCCCGAGGGCTTCCTCGGCCTCAGGGGTCCAAGTGAAGCACTCGGCCTTCCTTAAGAGGCGGTACAGAGGTAGGCCTCTTTCACCGAGGCGCGAGATGAAGCGGCTCAGAGCCGCAAGGCATCCCATGACCCTCTGTACGCCTTTCAAGTCCTTGGTGGGCCCCATGTTGGTGATGGCCGCGATTTTCTCCGGGTTGGCCTCGATGCCCCGCTCGGAGACGATGAACCCCAAGAGCATGCCTCGGGGGACTCCGAAGACGCACTTCTCAGGATTGAGTTTTACGCCTTTCGCCTTGAGACACCAGAATGTCGTTTCAAGGTCGGAAAGGAGGTCGGAGGCTTTCCTCGTCTTGACTACAATGTCATCAACGTAAGCCTCGACCGTTCGACCAATGTGTTCGCCGAACACGTGGTTCATGAACCTTTGGTATGTCGCACCCGCATTCCTCAAACCAAACGGCATGGTAACATAGCAGTACATGCCGAAAGGTGTGATGAAAGAAGTCGCGAGCTGGTCGGACTCTTTCATCCTGATTTGATGATACCCTGAGTAGGCATCGAGGAAAGACAGGGTTTCGCACCCAGCAGTGGAATCCACGATTTGATCGATGCGAGGTAGAGGATAGGGAACTTTCGGACATGCTTTGTTTAAACCAGTGTAGTCTACACACATCCGCCATTTCCCTCCTTTCTTTCTCACAAGCACAGGGTTGGCAAGCCATTCGGGATGGAATACCTCTTTGATGAACCCTGCCGCCATTAGCTTGTGGATCTCCTCGCCTATGGCCCTGTGCTTTTCTTCGTCGAATCGGCGTAGAGGCTGCTTCACGGGTCGGGCTCCGGCTCGGATATCCAGCGAGTGCTCGGAGACATCCCTCGGTATGTCGGGCAAGTCCGAGGGACTCCACGCAAAAACGTCGGCGTTTGCACGGAGAAAGTCGACGAGCACTGCTTCCTATTTGGGGTCGAGCTCGGAGCCGATCCGGATCTGCTTGGAGGCGTCGTTGCTGGGATTGAGAGGGACGGATTTGACCGTCTCCGCTGGCTCGAAGTTACCGGCATGGCGCTTCACGTCTGGCGCCTCATTGGAGAGGCTCTCCAGGTCGGCGATGAGGGCCTCGGATTCGGCGAGGGCCTCGTCGTACTCCACGCACTCCACGTCGCATTCGTACGCGTGTCGATACGTGGGGCCGACGGTGATGACCCCGTTGGGGCCCGACATCTTGAGCTTGAGGTAGGTGTAGTTGGGGACGGCCATGAACTTGGCGTAGCATGGCCTCCCCAGCATTGCGTGGTAGGTTCCTCGGAACCTGACCACCTCGAACGTGAGGGTTTCCCTTCGGAAGTTGGAGGGAGTCCCGAAGCAGACGGGTAGATCAAGTTGTTCGAGGGGCTGGACGCGTTTCCCGGGGATGATCCCGTGAAAAGGCGCCGCGCTCGCCCGGACCGAGGACAGAATGATCCGCAGGAGCCCGAGGGTCTCAGCATAGATGATGTTGAGGCTGCTGCCTCCGTCCATGAGGACCTTGGTGAGCCTGACGTTGCCGATGACGGGGTCGACAACGAGCGGATATTTCCCCGGGCTCGACACGTGGTCAGGATGGTCGCCTTGGTCGAAGGTGATGGGCTTGTCGGACCAGTCTAGGTAGACTGGCGCCGCCACCTTTACCGAGCAGACCTCCCGACGCTCTTGCTTGCGGTGACGAGCCGAGGCGTTCGCCACTTGCCCACCGTAGATCATGAAGCAGTCGTGGACCTCGGGGAACTCTCCTGCCTTGCGATCGTCCTTCTTATCGTTGTCGTGGGCCCTGCCACCTTCCGCAGGTGGCCCGGCCTTGTGAAAGTGGCGCCGAAGCATGGCGCACTCCTCAAGGGTGTGCTTGACGGGCCCCTGATGATAGGGGCACGGCTCCTTGAGCATCTTGTCGAAGAGATTGGCGCCTCCGGGAGGTTTCCGAGGGTTCTTGTACTCAGCGGCGGCGACAAGGTCCGCGTCGGCGGCGTCGCGTTTCGCTTGCGACTTCTTCTTGCCTTTCTTCTTGGTGCCGCGCTGAGTGGACGCCTCGGGGACATCTTCCGGCTGGCGGCCCTGGGGCTGCTTGTCCTTCTGGAAGATGGCCTCAACCGCCTCCTAGCCAGAGGCGAACTTGGTGGCGATGTCCATCAGCTCGCTCGCCCTGGTGGGGGTCTTGCGACCCAGCTTGCTCACCAGGTCGCGGCAGGTGGTGCCGGCGAGGAACACGCTGATGACATCCTAGTCGGTGACGTTGGGCAGCTCGGTGCGCTGCTTCGAGAATCGTCGGATGTAGTCCCGGAGAGACTCTCCCGGCTGTTGACGGCAGCTTCGGAGATCCCAGGAGTTCCCAGGGCGCACGTACATGCCCTAGAAGTTGCCGGCGAAGGCTTGGACCAGGTCGTCCCAGTTGGAGATCTGCCCCGGAGGCAAATGCTCCAGCCAGGCTCGAGCGGTGTCGGAGAGGAACAGGGGGAGGTTGCGGATGATGAGGTTGTCATCGTCCGTTCCACCCAGGTGGCAGGCCAGCCGGTAGTCCACGAGCCACAGTTCCGGCCTCGTCTCCCCCGAGTACTTTGTGATAGTAGTCGGGGTTCGGAACCGGGTCGGGAACGGCGCCCGTCGTATGGCCCGACTGAAAGCCTGCAGACCGGGTGGTTCGGGCGAGGGACTCCGATCCTCCCCGCTGTCGTAGCGTCCCCCACGCCTAGGGTGGTAGCCTCGGCACACCCTCTCGTCGAGGTGGGTTTGACGGTTGCGGTGATGGTGCTCGTTGCCGAGGCGACCTGGGGCCGTAGGCGCTGTGTTGCGCGTGCGCCCGGTGTGGACCGAGGCTTCCCGCATGAATCGGGAAGTCGCGGCGCGATGCTCCAAGGGGTATCCCTGCCTTCGGGAGGCAGAGCTTTCGGCTCGTCGGACCGCGGCATCCTCCAGGAGATTCTTGAGCTCTCCCTAGATACGCCGCCCTTCGGTGGTTGATGGCTCCGGCATCGCGCGGAGAAGTATTGCCGCTGCAGCCAGGTTCTGGCCGACCCCACTGGAAGCCGGTGGCGGCCTTGCCCTGACATCGTCGGTGATGCGGTGCTGGATGCCCTAGGGTAGATGACGCGCTTCTCCGGCCGGAGGTTGGCCTACCCATTCCTGCCCGATGTCCCGGCGGAACGACTCAAATGTTCCTGCTCCCTCGTCGAGCCTGGCCTGCATCTCGCGGATTTGCTCGAGCTGTGAGTCCTGACCCCCCGCAGGGACTGGGACCACAACTAGCTCCCGAAGGATGTCAACGCGAGGCGCAGGCCTAGGGGATCACCATTTTCCGGTATACCAAGATGGTTGCCTTCGCCGGGACCCCCTAGATCGACGTGGAAACATTCACGACTTGGGCCACAGTCCTCGTCGCCGAAGCTGCAGCTACTGTCAGAACAATCGGAAAGGCAGTAGTCGCATGCGGTCATGAAGTCCCGCATGGCACTGGGGTTACCAAGTCCGGAGAAATCCCAACAAAAGTCGGGCTCGTCATCTTCCTCGGAACCCGAGGGCCCGTAGGTCGAGACGGCTGTCAGCCGGTCCCAGGTTGACCGCATACCGTACCCCGGAGGGTTTGGACACGCCTCTATGAAAGCGTCCACCGAAGCGAAGTCACTTGTTGGGTCGAGGCTGAATCCAAAAGGCACGAGATGGGAATAGGTCGGTACCTCTTGGTCGACGGGCGGTGACGGAATCACGTCAGGGGCAGACTGCACCGTCGTCTCAGGTACGAGGTTGACGCCCTGCAAGTCCTTTGCGAGCGCGCTGGCGTCATCCGTCCGCTTGGAGTTGGCGTGTTGCGGGGAAACGGCGCTCGTCTTTGTCTCAGACGTGAGGGCGACGCTCGACGTGTCCCCCGTTGGGGCACCGGCGCCGGCGCCGTCGACTCGCTCGACAGCCGATGAGGTGCCGCCTCCTGCTTGGGAATACTTGTGTCGGCGTTTCGACCCCGAGGGGTCACTAGACCGACGAGTAAATTGTCGCCGCGTGGCCCAGCCCAGATGGGTCGGCGCGAGACGGAGCGCGAAGGGGGGAAACCAGAGGGAGACAGGCGTAAAGGGGAAACCCGCGGCCTTCGTGTTTGTCCCGTGCCCAGGTCGGGTGCGCTTGCAGTAGGGGGTTACAAGCGTCCGCGTGGGAGGGAGCGAGAGGCCTGCACGCGCCGTCACGTCCTCCCCACGCGGCCAACCTTCTCGTACGAGTGCCCTGGGCCTTCCTTTTATAGGCGTAAGGAGAGGGCCCAGGGGTACAATAGGAGATGTAGCAGTGTGCTAACGTGTCTAGCAGAGAGGAGCTAGTGCCCTAAGTACATGACGTCGTGGCAGCCGGAGAGGTTTTGGCACCCTGTTCATGTGATGTCGTGGCCGTCAGAGGAGCACTGGAGCCTTGCGGAAGGACAGCTGTCGGGGCTGTCGAGTCCTTGCTGACGTCTCCTTGCTTCCGTAAGGGGCTGAGAGCCGTCGTCGTCATGGAGCATGTGGGGCGCTGTGACGGAACCTCCCAAGAAATTAGGCTCACCTACAGTTGTCCTTTTCCAACGGACTTCAGACAACCCTGTAGATGTTCCTAAGTCACTTGACAAGTTCGGTATCTTTCCTTACCTTACCAGGAACGTCTCACCCGTCTTGCAGACATTACAGAACATCGGAGATAAAGAAATGCGGAAGCAGTTACATAAACTTACATTTATTTCAAAAGCAAGCTTGAGTTATTTTATTACAGACCAGAGCTAAAAGGGAGTGCAGAGTAGTAATATTATACAAACCAAGGGAGGCACAAACTCCTCCCGATAAGTTTAATAAACAAGAGATCCTAAGTGGAGGACCGAGTCCTCCCGTACTTCAGTCTTGTTTTTCCTCGTTTGGTACCACCTTGGAGCAGAAGCAACAAAAGTTTGTCGCTTCCTCACCTAAAAACAACAAAGGGATAAACCCTGAGTATGGAATACTCAGCAAGTCTTACCCGACTAAGAAAAAGACTCTCAAGGGTATGCTGGATAAATAGGAGTCAAGGAGAGGCTTTAGCAAAAATCAACTTATTTTTGCAGAAGTAGCTTACTAAAGTGAGTCCTTACTTTCAATCTTTTAACGCCATGTTAAGTATTAATAGACTCTATTTGCATCTAGTCTAATTTCACATCACATCAAGACAACATCATTTTTATCCATTGTGTTCACATCCTGACTTTAGGTTGCAGGGAAGTGACCAAGTCTTCATAACCGCGAAGGTACGGCGATCCGAATCGATTATACTCAGCTGAGGATCTCCAATCACACGACATATGTAGCACTTAACCCTTGCATATGTCAACCCGCCACCGGGGTTCTTAAGACCGGATCAGGTTCACGCAAACCGAGAGCACAGATACACCACCGTCCAGCCTCTTGCCACGGAGGGTACACGCTACTCTCGCCACCGCTCCACGCCCATTTCGTGTTATCTTATTCCGGCCTTAGTCTGCCCGAGGCAAGGCTTACCCATGATGAGGCATGTGACCAGTTAAAGGGTCCTCGATCATCAAGCCTACATCGACAAGGTCCTTAATCGACTCAGACGGAGACACTACACCGAGACTCTCTTCTCGTGCAAGTCACCCGCCCGGTCTCAACTTAATTATTTCAAACCCAAAGTTTGGTACCTGGCAGAGGTACATCTTTTCCGATGTTGAACCTATCAAGGCCTTTGATAGATCCATCATCAAGTTTTATTTTCGAAAAACATCCCACCCACTTTTGCCACATCATATTTTGTAAAAACAAAACCTTTTGTTTTTCTAAAGCAAAGCTAAGCATCAAAAAGCTTTTGTAAAACAGGTGATTAAGGAAGGTAATCAAATTCAAGGAAGGTAATGCAGGAATGGTTTTATCAAGCAACTCCTATCACCTAATGCAGCAATCAAGTGAGAAAGATTTTAAAATAGCAAGGAAGGTGGCAAATGCACCGGGGCTTGCCTTCGTTTACAGGTGATTCGGGTTCGGATCCACAGATATCGAAGTAGAAACTATTCCCGGCCTGGGATTCCGAAGGTGGTGGTGTCCTGTCTTCGGTGACTTCTATCTCTTCTTCACGTTCTAATCATAACCATACATAAGTATAAGAAGGGATGCCATGGGATGCTCATGAGGATGCAAAGATAGCATAAACTTATTATTTATGTCTTGAATACAACTTTCCTTCACGGAGTTCCGGGAACTTAGGGTTTCCGGAGTCGGTAAAGGAGTTCATAGGGCAGGGGGGGGTGTTTTGGGGTTTGGTGATCAAACAAGGTCCAAATCAATTCAAACTTTACCCAAGGTCTCTAAATAGTGTATAACACTCATATAAAAATTTTGGGCATTTTTGGACTTACCAATTATTTTCTAAAAATCTATAACCAAGACTTTTAGCCACTTTAAATACCTTAAAATTTCTTATTTCCACTAAAAATCATAAAACTATTTTTACTAAATTCTATGGAAAATAACAAACCTAGGAAAATTAGTTTCACATTTTTAGCATTTTTCTACATTTTTCTACATATTTCTAAAGTTTTCCTGAAAAAGAAAAGGAAAAAGGATTAAACAGAACTGGGCCGGTTTCAGCCCAGCGGCCCAGTTCCAGGGAGGAAAGGCGCCCGCGCGCACCCGCGCCCTGGCGGCTTTGCAGAAGAGACCCCGAGTTTTTGACTAAATGAAAACGAGTTTCTTCACTGTTCCTGTGTGTCGCTGACCGATCACAAAAAGGCCCCTGCACTTCTACTAATTCACGATTGGAAGTCCACGACGTCGTTCAAGCGCAGCCGTGCTCCGGCGAGCATCTACGCCGGCCGATTAGGGCAACGGCAGGGTTCTCCGAGCAGCGGACACGAAATTAACACTACCCCGACCATTTTCCCCAACTTAATTTCGGGATTGGAGTTCTACAACCCTCTGTCCACGAGGACAGCGAAGGCTATGGAAGTTCATTCGTGTTCCCAATGATTGGTGGACTTCTAGTTTAATTAGAGGGTTTGGAGAGCATCACTAGCATATAGGGACATAAGAACAACGCGCAATTTGGATGGTGCCTTACCAGAACGGACAGTCCACGGGGAGGTGGTGTTTTACAGTGGCGGAAACCAATTTGGGGGCAAACCCGAATTGCGGAGCTACGGCGAGCGAGAGGAGATGAGAGTGGGTGCTATAGCTTGGCGATTATATGGCGCAACTACCCCTGCCCTCAATTTATAGGCTTCAAGGGCGGTGGCCGGTGAATTTTGAGGACGCGCGGCGGCCGGAAAGGGAGAAGAAGGCGCTGGCAAGCTTTCCGCGCGGCGGCTTCCGGTGAGGGCACGGGGTCGCCGCTTAACCAGAGGTCGCCACCTCGGTAACTTTTGCCACGGTGCCAAGGAACTTTACCGCGACCACCGACGACCGGTCACGCCGCGGTGGCGTTCTTATCGCCGGCGGGGTGATCCACAGCGCGATATTTCTGAAGATGATGAACAGTGCTCTGAATCCAAGAAAGAGCTTGACTGACAGAGCAAGTTCAGGTCACATTTTCTCTAAATTTTCCTTAGCAACTCATCCAAGGCTCTGCATCAAAGTTGTAGTGCTACATACCAGCTACAACTCAACTATAGGACTTGAACACATTTGAGCACTAAATCAAGGTGGAATCCATACTCAAAGTTGGCTCTGCTACACTGAATATCTGAATTTCAGACTGAATCAGCCTGACAGCCAATCTTTAGGCTTAATTATCTCCACAATTTTCTTAACAACTCTGCTGACACTCTTAAGCAAAGTTATGCTCCTATAATTGGGCTACAATTTTGATGTGGTGACCTAGGGCAAAAACCCTAGAATTTGCAAGATACAATGCTCCAAAGTTGAGCCCATTCTCTGATTTTCAGACTTAGAATAGAACTCAAATGAAGTCCATTTTGCATTTAAGTCCAAAACTTAGGGTTTGGCTTTCAAGTCCACATATTTGTGAACCAATTGACTTAAAATACTTATTTGGCTTGGTTTTTGCACTTTAGCCCAAAAGTGGACTAATTTTGCATATAAGCCCCTAGGGTTTGGTTTTAGGGTTTTCCAGGGTTCCAATTAGGGTTTCTGGTATCCCAGGGGTATAAAAATGATTCAAGTTTATTCTTGGGTCATTTTATGACTTTTACCCTTAAGCTTTTAGGTTTTCTCAACTTGGGTTAAGTTTTACCCCTTTAATCCCTATTTAGGGTTAAGTCCTTTAACCAGGGTTCTATTTGCAAAAACATTAAAACAATACAACTTGTTTGAAATTTTTGCCTAGTGAATGCACTCTAGGTGTGTCAAACATATGCAATGCCAATGCTCATGATGCCATGCTCAGGTTTTAGTTATAGTAACACCAGGGGTGTTACATCCTTCCCCCCATAAAAGAATCTCGTCCCGAGATTAAAAATACTAGGGTAGGTAATGGTAAAGGAAACACATCACATTTTTATTTCCTTATTTTTGGTACAAGGCAGGGGTGGTGTGGGGGTTACTTCTTTATTATACAACTATACAGACTTTACAATTTACAAGAGGCTAGAAAGCCTGGGAAATTCTTGTTCAAGAAGTCTTGAGTTTCCCATGTAGCCTCATCTTTAGAATGCTGGTTCCACTGTATCTTATAAAACTTGAGAGTTTTTCTTCGAGTGATCCTGTCCTTTTGATCCAAAACTCGAATAGGATGTTCCGAGTATGTTAAATCTGGTTCCAGGACAACATCAGTCACTTCAATGGTTCGATCAGGAATCCGAAGACACTTCTTCAGTTGTGACACGTGGAACACATTATGCACAGCAGACAATGTTTCGGGTAGTTGAAGTCGGTATGCCACTGGTCCACATTGCTCAAGCACCAAGAATGGACCAATGTACCTGGGTGCAAGTTTCCCTTTAACCCCGAAACGCGATACACCTTTCATTGGTGAGACCTTCAGGTAAACATAGTCTCCTTCCAGGAAATATAAGGGCCTTCGCCGTGTGTCTGCATAACTCTTTTGACGAGCTTGTGCCTTCTTCATATTATAAATAATTTTCTGAACCTTATCCTCAGCCTCTTTCACCATATCAGGCCTAAAGAAGCACCTTTCACCAGGCTCAGACCAGTTTAGCGGAGTTCGACACCGTCGTCCATATAGCGCTTCGAAGGGTGCCATCTTGATACTTTC
Organism: Zea mays; assembly: GCF_902167145.1. Taxonomy (NCBI): domain Eukaryota; kingdom Viridiplantae; phylum Streptophyta; class Magnoliopsida; order Poales; family Poaceae; genus Zea; species Zea mays. Next base: position 61,333,069 of record NC_050096.1, on the reverse strand, counting down.
TTGATAGCTATTGTTATATGAAAACTCCGCCAAAGGCAAACATTCATCCCATTTTGGTGAGAAATCCAGAACACATGCCCGCAGCATATCTTCAAGTATTTGATTCACTCTCTCAGTTTGTCCACTGGTTTGAGGATGATAGGCCGAACTGTGGAGTAACTTAGTACCCATGGATTTATGAAATTCTTCCCAAAACTTGGATACGAACTGAGGTCCACGATCCGACACTATGGTCTTTGGAATACCATGCAAACTGAGAATACGGGCGATGTATAACTCCGCATAGGTAATGACGGGATATTTTACTTTGACAGGAAGGAAGTGGGCGATCTTTGTGAGTCGATCAATGATAACCCAAATAGAGTCATATCCTTTTGCGGTTTTGGGCAATCCCACAATAAAGTCCATATTGATGTCTTCCCATTTCCATGTTGGGATTGGCAAAGATTGTAATGGACCAGCAGTTTTCATGTGTATGGCCTTGACACGTCTGCAAGTGTCACACTTAGCCACATAGCGTGCAATTTCAATCTTCATCTTTGTCCACCAGTAATGCTGCTTTAAGTCTTGATACATCTTAGTGCTTCCGGGATGAATAGAATAACGACTAAGATGTGCTTCATCAAGAATTTGCTGGCGGAGCTCTTCGTTCTTTGGCACTACTATGCGGTTTTTAAACCATATCACACCTTGATCGTCTTCCTTGAAACATTTGGCTACTCCAGCCCTTATCTTCTCTCGAATGTGCTTCATACCCAGATTATCCTTTTGAGCATCAATTATTCTTTGCAAAATGATTGACTCAAGCTTTAACTGATTCAGAGTCTCTTGTTGGATGATCCCCAGGTTTAACTTTTCCATTTCCTGACACAAAGTGTTCTCGGAGATTTTCGCCATAAGACAGTGGCAGGAAGTCTTACGACTCAGCGCATCTGCCACCACATTGGCCTTGCCTGGGTGATAATGGATCTCCAGTTCATAGTCTTTAATGAGCTCAAGCCATCGTCTTTGCCTCATATTTAACTCTGACTGGGTGAAGATGTACTTCAAACTTTTATGATCTGTATATATATGACAGATATTTCCCAGCAGATAGTGACGCCAAATCTTTAGGGCATGAACCACAGTAGCTAGCTCCAGATCATGAGTTGGATAATGCTCCTCATGTCGGCGTAACTGCCTTGAAGCATACGCAATCACTCGGCCTTATTGCATCAGTACACAGCCGAGCCCACTGCCAGATGCATCACAATATACATCAAAAGGTTTAGTGATGTCCGGTTGAGCCAATACTGGAGCTGTGGTCAATAGTGTCTTCAGTTGCTCAAAGGCTTCATTACACTTAGAAGACCAATTGAACTTAATGTCATTCTTCAATAAACTTGTGATTGGCTTCACAAGCTTAGAAAAATCTGGTATGAATCTGCGATAATACCCAGCTAGTCCAAGAAAACTCTGGACTTGGTGAACAGTTGTTGGGGGTTTCCACTCCAGAATATCTTTGACCTTGCTAGGATCTACCGCAATTCCTTTAGCTGACAACACGTGCCCCAAAAATTGAATTTCTTCCAGCCAGAACGCGCACTTACTGAACTTGGCATATAGCTGATGTTCCCTGAGGCGCGTCAATACAATCCGTAGATGCTGAGCATGGTCTTCTTCATTCTTAGAATATATCAAGATATCGTCGATGAAGACTACCACGAATTTGTCCAACTCGGGCATGAACACCGAGTTCATCAAGTAAGTGAAGTGGGCAGGAGCATTTGTGAGCCCGAAAGACATGACCAGATATTCAAACAATCCATATCGCGTAGTAAACGCGGTCTTCGGTATATCCTCGGGCCGAATACGGATTTGATGATAGCCCGACCTGAGATCAATTTTGGAAAATACCCTCGCCCCAGTCAGTTGATCAAATAAGATGTCGATCCTTGGAAGAGGGTACTTATTCTTGATGGTGACCTCATTTAGGGGTCGATAATCCACGCACATTCTCAAGGTTTGATCCTTCTTCTTAACAAAAATGGCGGGACAACCCCAAGGGGACGAGCTTGGCCGGATGAATCCCTTATTCAGCAGATCTTGTAATTGAATCTTCAATTCCGCCAACTCATTAGGGGGCATGCGGTACGATCTTCGGGAGATAGGAGCCGTACCGGGCTTTAGCTCAATTACGAATTCTACATCTCTTTCAGGGGGCAGTCCAGGCAAATCTTCCGGAAATACATCTGGAAACTCACATACTACCGGAATGTTCTTGATCTCCGGTACAATGGCTTCATATACTCTACCAGAAGTTTTGGCTGGATTGGTTGCGGGCAGAGACAAAAGAATCTCTTCTTGATTATAGCTCAACCTGACGGTTCTGAGTTCAGTGTTGAGAATTGCCTTGTGTTGGGTTAACCAATTCATACCCAAAATTACATTTATATCCTGGCCCTTTAGAACAATCATGTTAGCAGGAAAGTTCCGTTCGGCCATTGTTACTGGCACTCCATAGGCCACTTCTCTAGTATAAATGTGTCCCCCAGGTGAATGAATTTTAAATCCCTCTTTTGACTCATGGTATGCAATATGATGTTGCTCCACAAACTTCTTGCTAATGAATGTATGTGAAGCACCAGAATCAAAAAGGATAATTGCTGGGTGACTGGCCACGGGAAACGTACCCATCATCACCGGTTCCCCTTCCGGTGAAGTAGCCACTTGAGTGTAATATACACGCCCTGTCTTCTTTGTATTCTTCCCCACAGCATTTCCTTTAGGCTGAGCTGATTTCCCAGATCCTTGCGAAGCATTAGATTGATTTTGCCTAGGATATGGGTAGTATTTGATAAAATGTCCCGACTTGCCGCAATTAAAACACCCAGTTGAAGAACTAGGCAAGGCAGGGAATCGAGTGCCTGGGGCACCCGGCTGATTTGGGGTAGTGGGGGTATTGTTGGGGCGGATAATGATTGGTTGTTTGAAGGGAAATGAGGGTGGACGAGAAAAAGTGCGATTTTGGCTTGAAGGTCGGATCACAAACCGTTGCTTCTTCGCCTGGCCCTGATTAGGCCTCTCACCACCGAATCCCTTATTCTTCCCAGAATTTGTGTATTTTGCTTCAACAGATAAGGCTGTGCTGACAGCCTTTCCATACGTGAGATCTATGCATGTGGTCATTTTCCTTTGTAGCCGATCATTCAGTCCCCGCATAAAACAGTTCTTCTTCTTTAAATCAGTATTCACCTGGTCAATGGCATACTGCGACAGGTGATTGAATTTGTTGAGATATTGAGTGACGGTATCTCCACCTTGTTGTAACTTCATAAATTCCTCTTGTTTCATATGCAGCACTCCTTCGGGGATGTAGTGTTCACGGAAGGCTGCTTTAAACTCATCCCAGGTGACTTGATGGTTAACAGGTTGAATAGCCACAAAATTTCCCCACCAGGTACTGGCAGGACCACGGAGTTGTTGTGCTGCAAACAACGGCTTCTGCGTTTCTGAGCAACGGAGAAGACCAAACTTTTGCTCAATAACCCGAATCCACTCATCAGCTTCTAGGGGATCTTCTGCCTTGACGAATAGAGGTGGACGGGTTTCCGAGAAATCCAGATAGGTAGTCTCACGAGGGCCTTGCGGATAACCTCTTCCCGCCTGCTGCTGGAATTGCTGCTGACCCGCCATTTCCCTAAGGAAGCGGGTATTGTCTGCGGTGGCATTCACCAAGGCGGCAATCGCCTCGGCTAACGTGGGAGGAACTGGAGGTGGGTTTGGGGTAACATCCCGTCCCCCAGAAGTTCCTGCTGCATCCTGTCCTTGAGTCCTGGTCGGCATCTGTGGCAAAAACATTTGAAGTAAACATAATGTGCCAGAGAAAACCTTCCATTTTACATTACTATAAAAAGTAATGATACAGACTCGATATTACATAACAGGATACAATACCCATTATACAAAAGTTCAACCTATTATACAACAGTACACCCTACAATACACTACTCTACTTCTATTACACCATTATTCCTGCTTTCCATTAGTCTTGGCGGCTTCATCGTCAGGTGTGGGAGTCCAGACGTCAACCAACCTCAAAGGAGGGGGCTCAAAAAGGTCTAGCTCCCCACCCAGCGCACGTCCCGCAACGTGAGATGGTCCGGCTTCCGCCTCAGTAGGTTGTGCAGGCTCACTTGGGTGTAATTGTGAGTATAGTATATGGACTTCCTCGTGCAACGTATTGCAGTAAACCTGCAGGTCATCGACAGTCGAGCTAAGTTCTTTAATTCGGGCCTGAGCCCTTGCTTCCTTAGCACACATTAGCAAACGAGACTGTATGGCCCAGTCAAGTGCTAAGTCTCGATCAGCGAGTTGATCCTGCAAGTGTCGGATGTCCCTTCGCAGTTCATTGATTCTATCTCCGTCGGCGACCCAAGCATCGGTCCTGTGTTGCAGCGCTGCTTGAAGTCGACTCACACGGGCTTCAAGATCTCTGATGGGGTCATTACTTCCACTGCTGCTGCTTTCATGTCTGGGAGCCAATTGATGCCGAGGCACCCCAATTGGTCCCGTAGACTTGCGTGTCGTTAGCCTGGTGCGTGGCGGCATCTTTTCTAAGGGGGAAAATGTTATTAGTATAGTGTTTAGCATGATGCATGTATAATTACAGAATCAACCTTAGTCGATTCAACCTTCTATACATTGCACTCTTCCTATCTGGTCCTTAAGATAGACTCTTCAGAATACTTAGGTAAGAAGGGAAAATAATTTTTTTAGGTAAGACTTTGGAAACTCCTTTTGAAGATGCCTCATAATATCTGCAAAGCAGGGCTACGCTCCGATACCAGCTGTGACGGAACCTCCCAAGTAATTAGGCTCACCTACAGTTGTCCTTGTCCAACGGACTTCAGACAACCCTGTAGATGTTCCTAAGTCACTTGACAAGTTCGGTATCTTTCCTTACCTTACCAGGAACGTCTCACCCGTCTTGCAGACATTACAGAACATCGGAGATAAAGAAATGCGGAAGCAGTTACATAAACTTACATTTATTTCAAAAGCAAGCTTGAGTTATTTTATTACAGACCAGAGCTAAAAGGGAGTGCAGAGTAGTAATATTATACAAACCAAGGGAGGCACAAACTCCTCCCGATAAGTTTAATAAACAAGAGATCCTAAGTGGAGGACCGAGTCCTCCCGTACTTCAGTCTTGTTTTTCCTCGTTTGGTACCACCTTGGAGCAGAAGCAACAAAAGTTTGTCGCTTCCTCACCTAAAAACAACAAAGGGATAAACCCTGAGTATGGAATACTCAGCAAGTCTTACCCGACTAAGGAAAAGACTCTCAAGGGTATGCTGGATAAATAGGAGTCAAGGAGAGGCTTTAGCAAAAATCAACTTATTTTTGCAGAAGTAGCTTACTAAAGTGAGTCCTTACTTTCAATCTTTTAACGCCATGTTAAGTATTAATAGACTCTATTTGCATCTAGTCTAATTTCACATCACATCAAGACAACATCATTTTTATCCATTGTGTTCACATCCTGACTTTAGGTTGCAGGGAAGTGACCAAGTCTTCATAACCGCGAAGGTACGGTGATCCGAATCGATTATACTCAGCTGAGGATCTCCAATCACACGACATATGTAGCACTTAACCCTTGCATATGTCAACCCGCCACCGGGGTTCTTAAGACCGGATCAGGTTCACGCAAACCGAGAGCACAGATACACCACCGTCCAGCCTCTTGCCACGGAGGGTACACGCTACTCTCGCCACCGCTCCACGCCCATTTCGTGTTATCTTATTCCGGCCTTAGTCTGCCCGAGGCAAGGCTTACCCATGACGAGGCATGTGACCAGTTAAAGGGTCCTCGATCATCAAGCCTACATCGACAAGGTCCTTAATCGACTCAGACGGAGACACTACACCGAGACTCTCTTCTCGTGCAAGTCACCCGCCCGGTCTCAACTTAATTATTTCAAACCCAAAGTTTGGTACCTGGCAGAGGTACATCTTTTCCGATGTTGAACCTATCAAGGCCTTTGATAGATCCATCATCAAGTTTTATTTTCGAAAAACATCCCACCCACTTTTGCCACATCATATTTTGTAAAAACAAAACCTTTTGTTTTTCTAAAGCAAAGCTAAGCATCAAAAAGCTTTTGTAAAACAGGTGATTAAGGAAGGTAATCAAATTCAAGGAAGGTAATGCAGGAATGGTTTTATCAAGCAACTCCTATCACCTAATGCAGCAATCAAGTGAGAAAGATTTTAAAATAGCAAGGAAGGTGGCAAATGCACCGGGGCTTGCCTTCGTTTACAGGTGATTCGGGTTCGGATCCACAGATATCGAAGTAGAAACTATTCCCGGCCTGGGATTCCGAAGGTGGTGGTGTCCTGTCTTCGGTGACTTCTATCTCTTCTTCACGTTCTAATCATAACCATACATAAGTATAAGAAGGGATGCCATGGGATGCTCATGAGGATGCAAAGATAGCATAAACTTATTATTTATGTCTTGAATACAACTTTCCTTCACGGAGTTCCGGGAACTTAGGGTTTCCGGAGTCGGTAAAGGAGTTCATAGGGCAGGGGGGTGTTTTGGGGTTTGGTGATCAAACAAGGTCCAAATCAATTCAAACTTTACCCAAGGTCTCTAAATAGTGTATAACACTCATATAAAAATTTTGGGCATTTTTGGACTTACCAATTATTTTCTAAAATCTATAACCAAGACTTTTAGCCACTTTAAATACCTTAAAATTTCTTATTTCCACTAAAAATCATAAAACTATTTTTACTAAATTCTATGGAAAATAACAAACCTAGGAAAATTAGTTTCACATTTTTAGCATTTTTCTACATTTTTCTACATATTTCTAAAGTTTTCCTGAAAAAGAAAAGGAAAAAGGATTAAACAGAACTGGGTCGGTTTCAGCCCCGCGGCCCAGTTCCAGGGAGGAAAGGCGCCCGCGCGCACCCGCGCCCTGGCGGCTTTGCAGAAGAGACCCCGAGTTTTTGACTAAATGAAAACGAGTTTCTTCACTGTTCCTGTGTGTCGCTGACCGATCACAAAAAGGCCCCTGCACTTCTACTAATTCACGATTGGAAGTCCACGACGTCGTTCAAGCGCAGCCGTGCTCCGGCGAGCATCTACGCCGGCCGATTAGGGCAACGGCAGGGTTCTCCGAGCAGCGGACACGAAATTAACACTACCCCGACCATTTTCCCCAAATTAATTTCGGGATTGGAGTTCTACAACCCTCTGTCCACGAGGACAGCGAAGGCTATGGAAGTTCATTCGTGTTCCCAATGATTGGTGGACTTCTAGTTTAATTAGAGGGTTTGGAGAGCATCACTAGCATATAGGGACATAAGAACAACGCGCAATTTGGATGGTGCCTTACCAGAACGGACAGTCCACGGGGAGGTGGTGTTTTACGGTGGCGGAAACCAATTTGGGGGCAAACCCGAATTGCGGGGCTACGGCGAGCGAGAGGAGATGAGAGTGGGTGCTATAGCTTGGCGATTATATGGCGCAACTACCCCTGCCCTCAATTTATAGGCTTCAAGGGCGGTGGCCGGTGAATTTTGAGGACGCGCGGCGGCCGGAAAGGGAGAAGAAGGCGCTGGCAAGCTTTCCGCGCGGCGGCTTCCGGTGAGGGCACGGGGTCGCCGCTTAACCAGAGGTCGCCACCTCGGTAACTTTTGCCACGGTGCCAAGGAACTTTACCGCGACCACCGACGACCGGTCACGCCGCGGTGGCGTTCTTATCGCCGGCGGGGTGATCCACAGCGCGATATTTCTGAAGATGATGAACAGTGCTCTGAATCCAAGAAAGAGCTTGACTGACAGAGCAAGTTCAGGTCACATTTTCTCTAAATTTTCCTTAGCAACTCATCCAAGGCTCTGCATCAAAGTTGTAGTGCTACATACCAGCTACAACTCAACTATAGGACTTGAACACATTTGAGCACTAAATCAAGGTGGAATCCATACTCAAAGTTGGCTCTGCTACACTGAATATCTGAATTTCAGACTGAATCAGCCTGACAGCCAATCTTTAGGCTTAATTATCTCCACAATTTTCTTAACAACTCTGCTGACACTCTTAAGCAAAGTTATGCTCCTATAATTGGGCTACAATTTTGATGTGGTGACCTAGGGCAAAAACCCTAGAATTTGCAAGATACAATGCTCCAAAGTTGAGCCCATTCTCTGATTTTCAGACTTAGAATAGAACTCAAATGAAGTCCATTTTGCATTTAAGTCCAAAACTTAGGGTTTGGCTTTCAAGTCCACATATTTGTGAACCAATTGACTTAAAATACTTATTTGGCTTGGTTTTTGCACTTTAGCCCAAAAGTGGACTAATTTTGCATATAAGCCCCTAGGGTTTGGTTTTAGGGTTTTCCAGGGTTCCAATTAGGGTTTCTGGTATCCCAGGGGTATAAAAATGATTCAAGTTTATTCTTGGGTCATTTTATGACTTTTACCCTTAAGCTTTTAGGTTTTCTCAACTTGGGTTAAGTTTTACCCCTTTAATCCCTATTTAGGGTTAAGTCCTTTAACCAGGGTTCTATTTGCAAAAACATTAAAACAATACAACTTGTTTGAAATTTTTGCCTAGTGAATGCACTCTAGGTGTGTCAAACATATGCAATGCCAATGCTCATGATGCCATGCTCAGGTTTTAGTTATAGTAACACCAGGGGTGTTACAGGCGCCATCATTATTTGTTTACCGGGGCGAGCCAGATGGGACGTTGGTCTTGTTCCCCGTAGTCTGAGCTAGCTAGGGGTAGGATAATGATGGCCTCCCTTGTGACGTGGTCGGTCCGAGCCCTGGGTCGGGCGAGGCGGAGGCTCCTCCGAGGTCGAGGTCGAGTCTGTCTTCCGAGGTCGAGGTCGAGTCCGAGCCTCGGGTCGGGCGGGGCGGATACCATCGTCTGAGGCCAAGGCTGAGTCCGAGCCCTGGGGTCGGGCAAGGCGGAGTTCGTCGTCTTCCGGAGCCGAGGCCGAGTCCGAGCCCTGGGGTCGGGCGAGGCGGAGTTCGTCGTCTTTCGGGGCCGAGGCCGAGTCCGAGCCCTGGGTCAGGCGAGGCGGAGTTCGTCGTCTTCCGGGGCCGAGGCCGAGTCCTGGGGTCGGGCGAGGCGGAGCTTCCTATGGCGCCCGAAGCCGGACTTGGCTGCTGTCAGCCTCACTCTGTCGAGCGGCACAGCAGTCGGAGCGACATAGGCGGCGCTATCCTCTTGTTAGGCCGGTCAGTGGAGCGGCGAAGTGACTGCGGTCACTTCGGCTCTGTCGACTGAGGGGCGTGCGTCAGGATAAGGCGTCAGGCCATCCTTGCATTAGATGCTTCTACAATACGGTCGGTCGGTGTGGCGATCCGGCCAAGGTTGCTTCTTGGCGAAGACTGGGCCTCGGGCGAGCCGAAGGTGTGTCTGTTGCTTGAGGGGGCCCTCGGGCGAGATGTGAATCCTCCGGGGTCGGCTGCTCTTGCCCGAGGCTGAGCTCGGGCGAGGCGAGATTGTGTCCCTTGAGTGGACCGAGCCTTGACTTAATCGCACCCATCAGGCCTTTGCAGCTTTGTGCTGATGGGGGTTACCAACTGAGATTAGGAGTCTTGGGGGTACCCCTAATTATGGTCCCCGGCAACTTGGGATTCACACTTATTAGTAAGACAAGTGTTATTAATAAAATGTTGACCAACTAAAATGCTTACTGCTCAACCTTAGCCTCACCTTGTTAAACCTGCATTAGTTTTTCCCCCACTTGCTGAGCCCCGACCATAAGTGAGCTCACCCTTGCTTAATTTTGATCAGAAGTTTGCAGATGAAGATATGATGCTGAACTCCATGGATGCTAATCTAGTGATACCCCCGGTCATCTTCCTGTGGATGGATGTCCATGTTTCGCTGTACTTTGATGAATAAAGGTTAAGACATTATGTCTGTTCGAAGTGTAATATGTTAATAAAATCGTTATTTACGCTTTTATGCATTGTTCTTTTGATATATTACACTTGTGACGTCAACATATGTGTGGAAATAGATCCTGGCACACATATGCTATGCCCCCGACTCTGCCCCTTGGAAACGGGTGTGACAGAAGTGGTATCAGAGTAATGTGACCGTAGGTCGCTAGATTAGTTAGAAATGGAAAGCCCAGTCAGTCGTTCAAAACTTGACTTAATTGTCTCCATAAAAACTTACTTTATATCAAAATTCGTCTCTTTTATCTTCAACCCTTCTTGTCTGATTTTTGGTCTATCAGAAGGTTCTAATGAGAAGCATTGCAAGATTATCAAGCTAGGATTGCGGAACTTGAAGCGAAGATTGCCAGAAGAAACCCTTTCAAAGCTACCGATGATGCCCTATTCTCTGTCTTATCCCCACTCTGCAAGAAGTTTTGTTATGGATCCTTTGGATCTATTATTTGACTTCTTGGCTAGGTTGATAGGATAGTTCTATAGTGTTAAGTTTTTGACTAGATTGGTAAAGACGACGTTATATTGTGGTTGTTCTCTAACTCATAATATTGCTATATAACCCTTGATTTCTTCTACTCTTGTTTTCTTGCCATTGTATTGCCATCCTTGGGCAATATCTACCTTGATATATTGAACTCTTTGCCTCCCTACTTCTTCTTGAAAAAGCTTCTTTATTTTGACTGCTTGATATAGCTTTCTCCCTAACTCACTTTATAACCTTGGTTGTATCATTTATCCTCACTTTAATAGTTCATTGTTATCCTATTTCACTATTGGCCACCGACAAATATGTCTTGTCTAACTCCTTGATAATTCTTACCCAACTCCTTGACTTTATAATATCTTTCTTATTCCAAACCTTGTCTCACCTTTTGTTTTGGTTGAATGAGTAGAATTGGATTGTGTTGTGCTGGTATGCTTGAGTTCATTGTTCTTTGTGTTCATGTTTGATTTGCTTCTTTGAAATGATTGTTGGTGTATTGTGTGATTTTTGTCCACAATGGCATCAGTTAGCTAGGTAAAACCTTAGATAGATGGATTTTCTCTACTCTCTATAATCTGTCTTTGCTCAACCCTTTCGTCCCTTCCATTCTTCCATACCCATACAGATGTCAGACCTTGGAATGTCAACTACAAGTGATGTCACTAAAGGCAAAAAATGTGGTGTGTTGGCAAGTCAAAACAACACTATAAATAAAATAGCTGATGAACAGAAATTCAAGACACAAAAGGATGCACAACCAAACCAACAAACAAGTGACCTTGGAACATGTTGTTGCTGTGAGCACTATGGAATTCCTTGTCGCCAGATTAGTATAAATGAAAGTGAAACTACAAAACAGAAGAACCAGATTTTGTTTTCTGGTATAAAAAGACAGATGTCTCCCCAAGAACAACTAATAGCAGATTCTAGAATACCTAATGCACTGTCAGACGATGAATTGCCATGTTTTCCAAAAAGGAAACATCACAAGGATGCCCAGCTCCAAAAAGTAGCAAATGAGTGTTACATTGATGGATGGACTATCACCTGCACACAGTTTCAGCCCCGTCGCCGCATCAGGTCCAAGAAACAAAAATGGAAGCATGAAAAGTCAAGAAATAACTTCGAGAAAAGCTTGCTATCTATGTGGACATGAAGATCATACCTTCGTAACTGTCCTGAGAAGAGTTCACTACCGAACACCTCCGAGATAAAGCTATCTCAGTCTTCAGACATGGAATATAAACAGAAATGCACAGAAACATCTACCAACAACGTAAAGACAACTCCACCATGTTACTTATCAAGTGGTGCTTGCTACTACTGCAAAAATGAAGGACATCTTATTCGCGAATGCCCCAAGAAACGTCTAGACCGACTAGAGAAAAAAGCTGCCAAGCATGACCTAAGCAATAATCCAGAAGACCAACCAGTTATAAGTACGATGATGAAGATCGCTTGATTTGTAGTCATTGCAGAGCGAAGAAACAATAAGTTCCTTAAGTTTAGAAGAGTTCAATGTGAACCAAAAACCTACGAGTAACCATATATCACCATTGTTTTCTTGCTAGCCTTCCCTAATCTCGAGGACGAGATTCTTTTTAAGAGGGGTAGATTTATGACACTATGAAAATCATTAAGTAAAACTAATACATTTAGTTAATAAAATTTTCATTGAAGTGTTTGTTATTTATTTCATTCGGAATGATTTTTAATTGCTCAAAAGTAATTTTAAATATTGAATATCATTTCTTCTTAAATTAAAATTCACAAATATTAGTCTAAGAAATAATATTTTATTTATAAATAATTTTGGTTGAATATTATGAATTTTTATGGTTATTTGAATAGGTATTTCGAAATAAAAAAACAAACCTAAACTAATCGGCCCATTAGGCCCATGTAAGGGCCGGCCGCCACTCTCTCCCTGGCTACCCTAATCCTAGCCACCGCCAGGAGCTTCAGCACCGCCCCTGCTCCCTGTCTCCAAGCCGCCGTCGTTCCCTGGCCCTCTCTCTCCCTGCCTCTGTTTCTCTCTTCCCTCTCTCCTGTTCTCTCCCTCACGCGCGCAGCCCAGGTGCCAGGTCGCGACTCCGAGCCGGCTGGACCCAACTGCGCCAGGATGCCGACCGCGCCACTGCACCGAAGCCCGCGCGACTCGACCGCCTAGGCGCCGAGTACCGCGCGCCAGGAACCGCCAGAAGCCGACCCGACCCTCGTCCGTTCGTCACGCGTGTAATGAAGCTTCAAGACAACAGTTTCTTCCCTCCATTACTCTCCCTCCATTCAAGCTCCTTGAATGTCATCAATGGCATGACGCCGCCCTCTCATCTCCCCTCGCCCTCGCCTATAAATTGGACAGTGGTGCCCATGAGCTCTCCCTCCCAGAACTCGCCATATCTCCCTCGCTCTCCTTGCTCTCGCCATAGGCCGCGCCCACATCGTCGGACACCGTCACCGGAGCTAGTGCCCACCGCGCTGGAGCTCGTCCGCGCAGCACCCCAGCATCCGCAGCAACGTCACATACCCGCCGTCGTGCCCCTGCTCGTGCCGTGCACAACTCGTCGTCGTGAAGCTCGTCGCCGGACCGTCCGCATCCGTACGCCGTTCGTCATCCGTGGAACCCCGCCGGAGCTCCATTGAACGCAGCACGAGGATTGCGTCGTTCCCTGCTCGACGCCAAACCCATTGTCCCTCCTCTGCACGGTCGAAACCCCTTCGACGACGTTCATCCCTGCACATGAGCGAACTCAAGGTTGAAGACAACCCCAACCCGTTAATGTATTTTCTAAATCATGTTTGAATTACTTTATTGATCTTATGAATTATTGTTGTAATATTGATGCGATTTGGCGATTCACGCGTATGATTTTTAGAGATGTGATGTATACGTGTAGTCAAAATCAAACCCCGCGACAATACTTTAAAAATACGTACGATTTTATGAGCACGGTCACTATTCACTAACTTAGTGGCTTTCATACTAGAAATGTTTATAATTGAATTTTGCTTTAGTGTGTAGAGCGATAATTGGTTAGTATTGATATAGGTATAATAAGAAATTGAATTAGGAGTTTAAGCCACGTATTTCCGGTCGAATAAAAATATATAGATGTTACTATTCATAATAAAAGTATTCATAAGTATAGCACTTAATTACTTAGAATTAGGGCTGGACAAAATGCTCGCGGCTCGTCGGCTCGATCGGTTCGTTACCAGCTCGGCTCGGCTCGGATCGGCTCGTTTGAATTTTTTCACGAGCTGAGCTGGTATCCTAGCTCGGTTTCTTAATGAGCCAGCTCGGTTTGTTAACGAGCCAGCTCGCGAGCTAAACGAGCTATCACATTTCAGCAAAACGAAACTATATACATATCATGTACGTAACAATTGATGAATATGTTATATGTATGTGTGGTGTATATAACCTATAAGTTAAACTAATGATTGATGAATTATGTCTATGTATGAAATTGGTCTATGCGAATATAAGTGTGGGTTAAACTGCTGAACATGTGTGTGGATAGTGAATTGATGAGTGATGAGTGGTGTTAATTTGGTGTTATATTGATGCGGTCTGTGAAACTATAAGTATAATTACTATTTTATGTTGTTAAATTAGCTTAAAATTAACTAGAAATTGATTATTATACACATATTATTTTTTTCTGCTCTAACTCGCGAGCTAAACGAGCCAGCTCGAGCTCGTAAACGAGCCGAGCCGAGCTGACTCTGTGGCTCGCTACCTTAACGAGCCGAGTCGAGCCAGCTCGTTAGCTTAACGAGCCAGCTCGAGCTCGAACGAGCCGAGCCGAGCTAGCTCGATATCCAGCCCTACTTAGAATAGTAAAATACTTATTTATGTCATAATAACAATGAATAGGTTATTAAAAGTCTCATTTAGTAATTTACAATTAATTCTTAGAATATTAATGTTATAAGAATTAAGTAAACAATTTTAGCCACGCGTATAATTTCTAAAGGAAAAAACTGAAATAATAGAATTTTATTAAAATAACTTAATTAGGCACTCATGCTTTTCTAATAAAAAAATTGATAGTTATGTTGTTAAACATAAGTTTCTTACTAATGAAGTATATAATTTGTTTCTAATTTTAAAATGACCTTTTAATAAATATCATATTTAATAAGGTTTGTTATAGATGTTTAAGTACAGCCGTATTAAATAAAAACTTAAAAGAATATGTAGACCATATGTTTCTTAATAAAAATAGAAGATAAATATATGTCCAATCAATAGATTATTTATATTTTCTCACAATTTAATAATTAGACTTACATTTCAATCTGTCCATAACTAGTAATGTAAGCGTGATTAATCCGTTCATCACATTGAATCCATATTATTTATATATATCATTTAAAGAAAATTAGTGTTCATGTCCTTTTTATAATTAAAATGTTACTTTACATATTTGTTTTGTATATAGCTTTCTTAACAAAGAATATAGGACATGTACTTTCTAATAAAAATAAAATATAGTTGTTTGTTCATTGTCTCTTACATAAAAGTTCATTAAGGCATATATCATAACTTTCCATAAATAGGTGTTTAATAATAATGATCTTTTCACATAATATCTATTTAGACTTATATCTTAATTTGTCATAAGTGATTGGTTAACAATATTTATAATATGCTCCATAATGCTTCTAAAGTTAATAACGTGATTAGTAGCCCATTAACCTTAGATATATAACATATATCTTTTCTAAAAAGTTAAAAAGGTTTAATATCGTTATAGCGTGTTTTATCGTCTTATAAACCCTTTATCTTAAACGTATTACATATGATATTTTATAAAAGATTAAATTGGTGAACCTAATATTTGTATATTTTAATTAAGATATTTTAAGCTTATGTCTTGTTTTATAAAGTATAGATCACACATTTTTTAAAAGAATGCCCTCTTATTATAACCATTACTTGCGACGTTTTTGAAAAGAAAACGCTCTTTTCGTTAAACTTTGTTTTAGCTTTACGTAAGGTGAATGTTGTATGTTATTGAGTGGTGTTTGTTCTTCTTGTTTGTTTGTGTGATATTCAGTGGTTGATCTAGTAGTTAAGAATCAAGATCTATTCCTATCCGTGGAAGAACCTCAAGTTTTCAATAAGCAAGGCAAGTGGACTTCTCCCTCTGCATACTCTGTTTGATCCCAAACAATACATTTAATAAAGTTTATTCTTCGATGAATATATGCATAATTTGACGGGTTATCTATTTAGATAACCTTTCCAACCTTACTCCTTGTTTAACCTGGGATTATGATCTAATCAAGTAGCTATGCTATTGCTACAACTTAACTTTATGCAGTCACTCCCGCTTATGATATTAATGTTCCAAAATGGTAAGTTACATTATTGTTGTTAACCCGATGGTTAAACAAGATTATTGCATATTAATTGGAACATGGAGTGACCACCCGGGAAAACAGTGCTACCATGAGAACTATCATGGCTGTGGTCTTGGCTAAATAACTAGGAAATTCTTATGTTGGGTGTTGGTCGTGGTCGACCGGAACGGGGGCATCTGGCAAGCGCTTATAGTTCCGGCTCAGGCAGATTGGATACGGGCATAGTTCCCAAAGCTTTACCCTGTAGTCTGGACTATAAGTTGGTTACGGTAGGTGTGCCTTATGCAGTTTGACCATTTCCAGCATTTGCGTAATGAGGACTCTAGGGAGAAGCCTCGTAGTGAGACCCTGGCCATTCACCTCGGAAGTGAATACGGGTCTAGCTAACCCGGACTAGAAGGGAATCGCGACTCATGGGTAAAGATGCGCCACCTCTGCAGAGTGTAAAACTGATATATCAGTCGTGCTCACGGTTATGAGCAGCATGGACTCCTCACATGATAATTGAACTTAAAGATGGAAATAAATCGAGATCCGATGATCTGTCAATGTTTTGCTTAAGTGGTTTCACTTAAGTGCTTTTGATATACTCTTATACCTCTGTTTAATGGGAATACTTGGGATTCACACTTATTAGTAAGACAAGTGTTGTTAATAAAATGTTGACCAACTAAAATGCTTACTGCTCAACCTTAGCCTCACCTTGTTAAACCTGCATTAGTTTTTCCCCCACTTGCTGAGCCCTGACCATAAGTGAGCTCACCCTTGCTTAATTTTGATCAAAAGTTTGCAGATGAAGATATGATGCTGAACTCCATGGATGCTAGTCTAGTGATACCCCCCAGTCATCTTCCTGTGGATGGATATCCATGTTTCGCTGTACTTTGATGAATAAAGGTTAAGACATTATGTCTGTTTGAAGTGTAATATGTTAATAAAATCGTTATTTACGCTTTTATGCATTGTTCTTTTGATATATTACACTTGTGATGTCAACATATGTGTGGAAATAGATCCTGGCACACATATGCTGTGCCCCCGGCTCTGCCCCTTGGAAACAGGTGTGACATATTGCATAATTGAGAAACATAAAGCAAATTGTAATCTAAAGAATCTACAAGAAAAACATTGGAAATGGAATGGTCAGGTGATATAGCAATTTTACCAAGTTCTTAGACCAAACCTTCATTTCCATCCCCGAATGTGATAGCTCTTTAGAGATCTTCGTTTTTCTCGTAGGAGGAGAACATTCTTTTCTCCCTTGTCATGTAGTTTGTGTACCCGCTATCAATGATCCAACTTGAGCCCCCGGATGCATAAACCTGCAAAACAAGTTTAGACCTTGTTCTTAGGTACCCAAATGGTCTTGGCCTTTCACATTAGAAACAAGCACCTTGGGTACCCAAACACAAGTCTTGGAGCCCTTGTGTTTGCCCCCCAACATATTTGACAACTACTTTGTCTGATTTGTTAGTAAGCACATAAGAAGCATCAAAAGTTTTAAATGAAATATTAGATTCATTTGATGCAACAGGAGTTTTCTTTTTAGTCATTTTAACATGAGTAGAATGCCTAGAACTAGATGTCTCATTCTTATACATAAAAGCATGATGAGAGCCAGAATGAGACTTCCTAAAATGAATTCTCCTAATTTTATGCTCGGGATAACCAGCCGGATATAAAATATAGCCCTCGTTATCCTGAGCCATGGGAGCCTTACCCTTAACAAAATTAGACAATTTCTTGGGGGCATTAAGCTTGACATTGTCTCCCTGCTGGAAGCCAATGCCATCCTTAATGCCAGGGTGTCTCCCATTATAAAGCATGCTTCTAGCAAATTTAAATTAAAGCTAGGCAAATTTAAATTAAAGCCAATGCCATTCTCTATCTCATGCTCATTAATTTTAGCAGTTAGTTGAGCTATGTGATCATTTTGTTCTTTAATTAAAGCTAGGTGATCATGGATAGCATCAACATTAATATCTCTATATCTCATGCAAATAGAAACATGATCAACAATGGATGTAGAGGGTTTGCAAGATTTTAATTTATCTATCTTAGATTTTAGCATGGCATTTTCATCTCTAAGACAGGAAATAGAAACATTGCAAACATTTAAGTCCTTAGCCTTAGAAATTAGTTTATCATTCTCAATCTTAAGGCTAGAAACTGATTCATTCAATTTGTCAATCTTAGCAATTAAACTAGCATTATCATTTTTAAGATTGGCAATTGAATCATCACAAACATTTCTCTTTTTAACCTTAGCAATCAAATTAGCATTTTCAATTCTAAGGTTGGAGATAGTGTCATGGCAAATGCTAAGCTCACTAGTTAATTTTTCACATTTCTCTATTTCCTGAGCATAAGCATTTTTCACCTTAACATGCTTTTTTTTATTAATAAGGAATTCCTCTTGGCTGTCCAAGAGATCATCCTTCTCATGAATGGCACCTATTAATTCATTTAATTTTTCCTTTTGTTGCATGTTTAAGTTGGCAAAAAGAGCAAGCAAATCATCTTCATTATCACTAGAGCAACCCTCATCACTAGATGTTGTATATTTAGTGGAGGCTCTAGATTTTACCTTCTTCCTTTTGTCGTCCTTTACCATGAGGCACTTGTGGCCGACATTGGGGAAGAGAAGTCCCTTGTTGACAGTGATGTTGGCGGCATCCTCGTCGGAGGAAGAGTCGGTGGAGCTCTCGTCGGAGTCCCATTCCCGTTACACGTGGGCATCGTCGCCCTTCTTCTTGTAGTATTTCTTCTTTTCCTTCTTCCCTCTCTTGTGGTCGCCCCTATCACTAGAAATAGGACATTTTGCTATAAAGTGACCGGGCTTACCACACTTGTAGCACACCTTCTTGGAACGGGGTTTGTAGTCTCTTCCCTTCCTTTGCTTGAGGATTTGGTGAAATATCTTGATGATGAGTGCCATTTCCTCGTTGTCGAGCTTGGAGGCGTCGATGGGGAGCCTACTTGATGTAGACTCTTCTTACTTTTCTTCTGGCTGAAAACGACGGAGTACACGTAAGCAGCCAAGGCTGACCGAAAACTCACGCTCGGATACCTCACTCATCACCTTCTGCGATAAGTAACTCACGCTCGGATAAGTGATTCCGCGGACCGAACAAGTCTTCACGCTCGAAAACTCCTCTGCCGAAACAATTTTTCGGGCCTTCTCGACTGTGTCGATGACAGAACCCTATGGACGAGTAAGAGTGCGCGTAAGCGGCAAGGCCGACCGAGCCGAGGGATTCCTACGCCTCCAGGATACGGATACCTCACTCATCACCTTCCGTGAAAAGTAACTCTCGCTCGGACAAACAATTCTGTTACCGACAAATAAGTCCAGACACTCGAAACAAGAGGAAAAGGAACGCAGCTTTACAACACGACGACAGTATGTTTGGGCCTCGGCGGCCGCAGAAAACATACGCACACTACAAGATAACCCGATCCTGCAGGCTCGGACCTTGACAGTTAAAGGGAGCAGCAGCACCCTCGGCGTCATCTACACCTTCGGCGGGGTCTGACCTAGCCTCGGACGGCGACGCGGTTGGAGGATCTCCACCCCCCGAAGGATGACATCAGCACCGCGCCCGGGCCATCGCCGCCAGGGTCTTCTCCAGGAATCCGGCTCGAGCAGACGGCTCGGCCGGCCACCCCGAAGCCTCAGCCAGTTGTCCCCTGAGGACGTCGGCCCGGCTTGTGGCCTCGGCAACTCAACTCTAGCGTCGGTCCCGCCAGTGGATGACCCGGCCAGGCTCTGGCCGACCAAGTCTTCTTCTCGAGCCAACTCAGCCTCTATCCATGCTCACACCGCTACCTCCGGCTTCGGCTCATCGAAGAGCGGCCGAGGGTTTCCTTTAACTAAGCAAGAGAAGCCTCGGACAGCAAGGCTGACCGAGCCGAGGGACTCCTACGCCTCCGGGATACGGATACCTCACTCGTCACCTTTGCACGAGGCGACTCACGCTTGGTGAAGCGGTTCAGATAGCCGACAGCGAGTCTTAGTGCTCGAAATGAGGAAAAAACACGGCTCCGTGCCGAAAATACATACATGTTCAGGCCCCGACAGCCGCAATGAACAAAACACCTGCATTCAAGGTGCCATTACAAATGGAACTCCGGTTCCACCTCCGCAGGTACGAACAACCCCACACGATTGGGGGGGGCCTGTGGAGCAACAGAAGGCCGATGGATGGCTCGCCGTCGCCCGCTCCAGCAGCAGCGACAACGACCCCCGCTCTGGGTGGCCGAACTGCAGCAGCGATGGCCTCAGGGCAGACGCCGCTGCAACCTTGCCCTCGCCTACGCCGACGCTCGAGGGGCGAGGACAAGTACAAAGAGCCGGAGGCCCCGAGCACGGATGGTGGCGGTGATCTCGCTGGCGATGAGGACTTCTCCAGCCGCCACCTCCGCACCGACGACAGGAGTCGTCTGCCCACCGATAGATCCTCACTCGGATCCTCTCGGATGAGCGGAGCACCGATCTCCATGCAGAGGTGCCGTACCAGGGCAAAGGCAGGATAGCCCCAGAACACGAACGCCGCCCTTATAGCGCGCGACGTCTTGGGCAGTCCTCTGGTGCGCGCGGCGCGACAACCGCCCTTGCGGCGAGAGGGGGCACCGCGTGCCGAGCCAGCGAGCCCAACGCGCTGAAGCTGATGACGCCCGCCGTCGACCAGCCCCGCGTTGTCGAAGTCCGACCCTCCCGCTGGGCCGCTGAGCGCCCTCTCCCTTGAATGCTAAGGGAGAGGCTGACCCACAAACCCGCGCGGGAGGTGGAGCTCTGGCTCAGCCCGGCCCCCGCCCCAGCCAGGATGATGAACATCCTTGAAGCTGAGGGCGGGACCAAGATTGCAGCCTGGCTCGCTTCTCCCCGCCATCGAGCTGGAGGTCACCGTCTTGGGTGACCACCGGCGAGGGGATGCGGCCGGGTTGTATGATGAAAATCCTTGAAGCCGAACGGTGGCTGAAAGGTACCAACTTCCGTGAAAGTGAAAAGACGCGATGCATAAGGGGGCGCAAAGACATGGTCGCCTTTCAAGGGGATCACCCTCCTTTTAAAGGCGACTCTCCCCACTTGCGTCCTCATCCATCATGGGCTGAGTCTTCTCCAACACGCTCCAAGGTCCTCCCCCTACGGCACGGGGGCTGGGTCCCGCGCGTCATGCAAGCTGGCCCAGGGCAGAAGAAGCCAAACCGCCACACGCGGTGCATGCAACTGCCCAGCGGTTAGAAGCATTCCTCCACTATCGCCCAGACCAGCGGGCGAAAGGGCGGATAGCCATGCAGGCGGCATGCAACCGCGCCAAGTGGGCGCACCCCTCCGACTTCCAACGCACCCAGCATGGAGGCCCAGGCCCACAAGTCATGAAACCAGCACGCCGGTTGCTACGTGCGAGCAACTGCACCGCCACTCGCGCCACTACCGCGCCTCCTCGACTGCGGAACCAGTACGCGACTCGAGGCAACCCTGCGTATGACCCAACAGTGCCAGCCAGGCGCGACGGTCAATACAGCCAAAAATGGGTCGGCAGTAATGGCGGTGGCAGGCGGGCGGAAGTAGCGGTCACGTCGTCAGCCAAGCTTACATCCCATCCAGGGACAGCAAGGGAACCCTCTCCCACGACGTGAAGACGGCGCGCCCGTGTTCCGTTCCTCGAACGGCTCGCGCACGTGCAACGGCTGTCCCGCGAACCACTCGTCCCGTCGCATTAACTCTGCGGCGGGACAGGCGGCATCGTTGGCAGAAGAAGCGGGCGACGCTTCGCTTTCGCCATAATGACCGCGTCAAAAAAGGTACGCCACGTCATTCAATTTCGTATCCTTTTCCTTTTCCTCTTTCTCTCTCTTACAACAGGGACCGGGAAAGGGGGATACCCCGAAAGGGATCCTTCACCGCGAAGGAAACGGGCCCCGAGCCCCCTTACTGATCAGAGGTTCAAAGGCTAGTCCCTCGGAGGGGTTCAACAGCCGCCTCAGAGCGCTCGGGCTCCGCGCCCACTACTGGTCAGAGGTTCGAGGGCCGGCCGCTTGGAAGGGTTCAACGGCCGCCTCAGGCCACTCGGGCTCCGCGCCCACTACTGATCAGGGGTTCGTAGGCTGGCCCTCGAAGGGTTCACAGCCGCCCCAAACGCAGAGCGAGGGATGACCCTGGGTACGTTCGATGCATAACCAAGTCTCGGGCTATGCTCCCGAGGTACCCTAGGACATTTCCGAGACCAGCGGGAACGATCTTGTAACGGAATCCCATCAGAGGGAGGCATCGAGCCCTCGGACCCCGTCAAAAGGGGACCGGGTCCGGCAGATCACCCGCAGGTACTTTTGGAGCGCGCCTCCGGGCCTCTAGCCGACCCCTAACAAATGGGGCATGGGCGTCCACTCGGATTACCCGTCAGCAGCTCACTGGAGACACCATGTTCGGCGCCCTCCAAGGGCAACATGGCGCTTTCCCCCCTCCTCCTTGCGGAAAGGCGACGCAGGGGCGTATGTAAAAAAGTCGAGTCTGTCCCTGACCGTCCTCTCGCCCTGCGCGGAGGCTCGGGGGCTGCTCTCGCAAACTCGGCTCCGGCCAAACCGTTGACAGCGTCAACATACCAGCCCGAGAACTTGGGACCCGACCGTGCACCCGGGCTACGGCCAGCTCGCATGAGGGAACAACCAGACCGGCCAAAGAATTGCGAAATGCATTAAGACCTCGAAGGAGTCAAACCACTCCTTTGAGGCCTCGGGGGCTACACCCGGCGGGTGCGCTCGCGCGCACCCACCGGAACAAAACGCAACCGAGAAAGGCTGGTCCCCTTGCAAAAAAGTGCGACAAAAGCCTCCAAGCGAGTATTAACACTCCCTTTGAGGCTCGAGGGCTACTGTCGGGGACCATAATTAGGGGTACCCTCAAGACTCCTAAATCTCAGCTGGTAACCCCCATCAGCACAAAGCTGCAAAGGCCTGATGGGTACGATTAAGTCAAGGATCGGTCCATTCGAGGGACGCGATCACGCCTCGCCCGAGCCCAGCCTCGGGCAAGGGCAGCCGACCCCGGAGGATTTACGTCTCGCCCGAGGACCCCCCTCCGGCAATGGGCACACCTTCGGCTCGCCCGAGGCCCAGTCTTCACCAAGAAGCAACCTTGTCCAAGTCGCCACGCCAACCGACCGAATCGCAGGGGCATTTAATGCAAAGGTGGTCTAACACCTCTATCATGATGCACGCCCTCCGGTCAACAGAGCCGAAGTGACCGTAGTCACTTCGCCGCTCCACTGACCGGCCTAACAAGAGGACAGCGCTGCCTGCGCCGCTCCGACTGTTGTGCCACTCGACAGAGTGAGGCTGACAGCAGCCAAGTCCGGCCTCAGGCGCCATAGGAAACTCCGCATCACCCGACCCCAGGGCTCGGACTCGGGCTCAGGCCCGGAAGACGACGAACTCCGCTTCGCCCGACCCCAGGGCTCGGACTCGGGCTCAGCCCCGAAAGACGACGAACTCCGCTTCGCCCGACCCCAGGGCTCGGACTCGGGCTCATCCCCGGAAGATGACGAACTCCGCTTTGCCCGACCCCAGAGCTCAGACTCAGCCCTGGCCTCAGCCGACGGTCTCCGCCTCGCCCGACCCAGGGGCTCAGACTCGACCTCGGCCTTGGAAGATAGACTCGACCTCGACCTCGGAGGAGCCTCCACCTCGCCCAACCCAGGGCTCGAACCGACCACGTCATGGGAGTCGCCATCATTACCCTATCCCAAGCTGACTCAGGCTACGGGGAACAAGACCGGCGTCCCATCTGGCTCGCTCCGCTAAACAAGCAATGATGGCGCCCCACACGCTCTATGACGACGGCGGCTCTCAGCCCCCTTACGGAAGCAAGAAGACGTCAGCAAGGACTCGACAGCCCCGACAGTTGTCCTTTCGCCAGGCTCCAGCGCTTCTCCGACGGCCACGACACCACACGAACCAGGTGCCAAAACCTCTCCGGCTGCCATGATGGCATGTACTTAGGGCACTAGCTCCCCTCCGCTAGACACGTTAGCACACTGCTACACCCCCCATTGTACACCTGGATCCTTTCCTTACGCCTATAAAAGGAAGGTCCAGGGCCCTCTTACAGAGGGTTGGCCGTGCGGAGAAGGACGGGACGGCGCTCGCGCAGGGCCGCTCGCTCCCTCCCGCGTGGACGCTTGTAACCCCCTACTGCAAGCGCACCCGACCTGGGTGCGGGACAAACACGAAGGCCGCGGGTTTCACCTCTCACGCCTGTCTCCCTCCGGCTTCTCTTCCCCCCTTCGCGCTCCGTCTCGCGCCGACCCATCTGGGCTGGGGCACGCGGCGACAATTTACTCGTCGGGCCAGGGGCCCCCCAGGTTCGAAACGCCGACAGAGAGAGAGGTCAAAAACAAATCAACCAAGAAATAAAGCGAGTGACACGGTGATTTGTTTTACCGAGGTTTGGTTCTTGCAAACCTAGTCCCCGTTGAGGTGGTCACAAAGACCGGGTCTCTTTCAACCCTTTCCCTCTCTCAAACGGTCACCTAGACCGAGTGAGCTTTCTCCATAATCAAACGGGTCACTTAGACTCCTACAAGAACCACCACAACTTGGTGTCTCTTCCCTTGATTACAAGTGTCTTGAGAACAAGAAAGAGGAAGAAGAAAGCGATCCAAGCGACAAGAACTCAAATGAACACGAAAATCTCTCTCTCACAAGTCACTAAGTGTTTGGAGTGGTTTTGGACTTTGGAGAGGATTTGATCTCTTATTTGTGTCTTAGAGTAAAGTCTATAGCTCTTGTATTGAATGCAATATGCTGGAAACTTGGATACTTGAAGTGGTGGTGGTTGGGGGTATTTATAGCCCCAACCACCAAACCAACCGTTGGGGAGGCTGTCTGTCGATGGGCGCACCGGACAGTCCGGTGCGCCACCGGACACTGTCTGGTGCGCTAGCCACGTCACCCAACTGTTAGGGTTCTGACGGTTTTGACCGTTGGAGCTCTGACAACTTGGACCACTGGACAGTCCGGTGCCGCATCGGACAGGCACTGTTCACTGTCTGGTGCGCCTTCTGGCTGCTACTCTGACTCTGCACGAACTGTCCGCGCACTGTAGCGCTTTTGCAGGTGTTCGTTGAAGTCGACCGTTGCGCTGGAGCCGTTGCTCCGCTGGCACACTGGACAGTCTGATGACCCACTGGACAGTTCGGTGAATTATAGCGGAGTGGCTCTCCAAAAACCCGAAGGTGAAGAGTTCAGCCTGTACGGTCCCTGGTGCACCGGACACTATCCGGTGGCACACCGGACAGTCCGGTGCGCTAGACCAGGGTTCTCTTCGGTTTCTTTTGCTCCTTTCTTTTGAACCCTAACTTGGACCTTTTTATTGGTTTGTGTTGAACCTTTAGCACCTGTAGAATATATAATCTAGAGCAAACTAGTTAGTCCAATTATTTGTGTCGGGCATTTCAACCACCAAAATCCTTTAGGAAAAGGTTTGACCCTATTTCCCTTTCACTATCTAATGTGGACATGCATTGGTGTGACTAACAAATGTGGACATCCATTGACATGTCTATTTCCTTCAACGAAGTGTTTGATGCAAAAAAAGTCTCCATCACTTCTAACGACTAGTTTTAGACTTGTGAGCTATATATACCATCTCAACTGGTCATTGATATGTGAGAGCTAATAAAGATACCAAGTGAATTGAGATTCAAACACCATGACTCAGACACCTCAAGTGCTTAAGGAGTCATTTCGTGATTAGCATAAGTGTTTTGTGAAGCGGTTAGTTTAGTTAGACCGCTATCACTAGTACTTGTTTTATGTTTAGGCTTAATGATTATAAGTGAGGTTAGACACACCTATTACCCTTTGACGCTTTCGCGCGTCATTGCAATAATTGTACTTAGTGGGGCTTGTCCACGCCTAAGGGAATGGATAAGCTTGGATGGTGGCAAAGTGTCCTTCAAGGCTCCATCGGTGGAATATAGGCTCATAGTGGGCCTAAGTGGGAGCTAGCCTGACATTCTTGGGGCACTATGTCTTGGGGGCCAAGCCTCAAATTGGTCAGGTCCTATTGCCCTACAAAGGTCTCCCAACACTCCTCAAGATGCCCTTGGTGCATCATAGCCCTGACGATATGACTTGATGCCACGTGATCCCCTGACCAAGTTGGCGTGCGACATTGAATAATTGAGATAAAACTCTTATCCATCTATTCATTACGAAGGGTGACCTTGTCATCAAAAGCGACACTATCGCTATACCTTAGGCCATAGTGTACTTGTAAAAACTATACGGTGCATGTATGTTCAATAGTCATTGTAGTCATGCATGTGGCTGCAGACGTATCCACAAGCATTATAAAGGACATGAAAGTACACCTCCTACTAACTACAATGTACCCAAAGGCATCGACTTTCATATCAATCACTACAACACGACATTCTCGCCACTGGCATGATCGAGGTGTGCATCATGTACAGGTCAACAATTATGATATGATAAAATTAGTTGTTCCTCTTCTTCCTTGTGCTATAAAAGGAAGGACATGGCAACATAGAAAGAGATCTTGGCTTTCCCTCTTGAGGGTTTTTTCCTCTCTTGCCTTTTGGGTTCTAGGCTTATGTTCTCTCACCCTCATCCTTAGGCCCATTTGAAAGTCGCCTAGAGGGGGGGATAGACGGAATATGAAATTTATAAACTTAAGCACACACTACAAGTCGGGGTTAGCGTTAGAATTAAATCTGAGTCCGAAACAGAGGGAAAACAAATCAACCAAGAAATAAAGCGGATGAACACGGTGATTTGTTTTACCGAGGTTCGGTTCCAAAGAACCTAGTCCCCATTGAGGTGGTCACAAAGACCGGGTCTCTTTCAACCCTTTCCCTCTCTCAAACGGTCACTTACACCGAGTGAGCTTTCTCCTTAATCAAACGGGTCACTTAGACCCCGCAAGGACCACCACACACTTGGTGTCTCTTGCTTTGATTACAAGTCACTTGAGAATAAGAATGGGAAAAGAAGAAAGCATGATTGCAAAAGCCAAGCGACAAGAGCGACAAATAACACACAGATCACACTCTCTCTCAAGTCACTAATCACTAATGATCACTTGTCTCAATTGTGGAACTTGGAGAGATTGGAAGCTTTGATTGTGTCTTTGAATGAATTACTAGCTCTTGTATTGAATGTGAAGGATTGGAGTGCTTGGGTGTGGTGAATGGAGGTGGTTGGGGTTGTATTTATAGCCCTCAACCACTTCCTAGCCGTTGCTCCCTTTCTGCCGACCGTGGACGGTCCGCGTCCCTGGTCCGGACGGTCCGCCCCTGCACATCAACGGCTAAAATCGCAACGGTCAGCAGTAACGGCTATATCAACGGCTAGTCGGCTACTATGCATTAAATGTGTCGTCAGATGTCAGATAAAGCAATCGCGGACGGTCCGGTCGTGCACCCCGGACGGTCCGCGAGGACGCTAAAAATACATTTTACCGAACCCGTCACCTTCGGGTTTTCGGACGGTCCGCGCCTGGTCTCGGACGGTGCTCGCTTTTCCATCGGACGGTCCGTAATGTAGACTTGTGTTTTTGCAGTGTTCTTGTCCGAGGGTCACCTTGGTGCCGCGGACGGTCCGCCGCAAGGGCCCGGACGGTCCACGCTTAGGTGTTTTTCCAAAAAGCTTCTCCTGTCCAGAATAATCTACGGTATTCCGGACAGTCGATTTAGAATAGTTGTAGATGAACTTATGCACCTGTGAAATGATCAACTAGGCAAACCAGTTAGTCCACAAGGTTTGTGATGATCGTCAAACACCAAAATCGATTATAGGAAATGTTGAGACTATTTCCCTTTCAATCTCCCCCTTTTTGGTGATTGATGCCAACACAAACCAAAGCAAATACAAAGTGTAGAAATATAACTAGTTTGCATTTTGACAGATGTGCATAAATTATTTTGAAATGAAAGCATTTCTAAGCATATAAGTTTGATTTGATATATTTAACATTTTGGACCACATTTGCACCACTTGTTTTGTTTTTGCAAATTATTTTTGGAAATTCTTTTCAAAGACTTTTGCAAATAGTCAAAGGTATATGAATAAGATTGCAAGAAGCATTTTCAAGTTTTGAAATTTCTCCCCCTGTTTTAAATGTTTTTACTTTGACTAAACAAAACTCCCCCTGAATCAAATTCTCCTCTTAGCTTTCAAGAGGGTTTTAATAGATATCAAGTGGAACTTATACTTAGGATGCTTTTGAAAATGTATTAATTGAAAATCAACATACCAATTTGAAATATATCAACTAAGAATTTTCATCATAAGATACCAATTGAAAAGACAAACATAAATCATCATTTCGAAAAGTTTTGAAGTTTGGTGGTGCAGTCTTTTTGCTTTGGGCTTAATATTTCTTCCCCTTTGGCATTAATCACCAAAAATGGAGACTTTGAGAGCCCTTGTTACTTTCTCCCCATTGGTACAAGTCAATATGAGTGAAAGATTATACAAATTTGAGAGTGATGTAGAGTGATGGCGAAGGGTAAATGATACCGATAGAGTGGAGTGGAAGCCTTTTCTTCGCCGAAGACTCCATTTCCCTTTCAATCTACGACTTAGCATAGGATTACACTTGAAAACACATTAGTCGTAGACATAAAAAAGATATGATCAAAGGTATATAAATGAGCTATATGTGCAATGTTTCAATCAAAATTCCGAGAATCAAGTATATTTAGCTCATTCCTAAGCTTGCTAAAGGTTTTCTCATCTAAGGTTTGGTAAAGATATCGGCTAATTGTTCTTTGGTGCTAACATAAGCTATCTCGATATCCCCCCTTTGTTGGTGATCCCTCAAAAAGTGATACCGAATGTCTATGTGCTTAGTGCGGCTGTGTTCAACGGGATTATCCGCCATGCGGATTGCACTCTCATTGTCACATAGGAGAGGGACTTTGCTCAATTTGTAGTCATAGTCCCTGAGGGTTTGCCTCATCCAAAGTAATTGCGCACAATAATGGCCCGCTGCAATATACTCGGCTTCTCCGGTAGAAAGAGCTACTGAGTTTTGCTTCTTTGAAGCCCAAGACACCAGGGATCTTCCCAGAAACTGACAAGTCCCTGTTGTGCTCTTCCTATCAATTTTGTACCCTGCCCAATCAGCATCTGAATAACCTATTAAATCAAAAGTGGATACCTTGGGGTACCAAAGTCCAAACTTAGGAGTGTAAACTAAATATCTCATGATTCTTTTCACGGCCCTAAGGTGAACTTCCTTAGGATAGGCTTGGAACCTTGCACACATGCATACAAAAAGCATAATATCCGGTCGAGATGCACATGAATAGAGTAAAGATCCTATCATCGACCGATGTACCTTTTGATCTACGGATTTACCTCCCATGTCGAGGTCGAGATGCCCATTGGTTCTCATGGGTGTCTTGATGGGCTTGGCATCCTTCATTCTAAACTTGTTAAGAATGTCTTGAATGTACTTCATTTGGCTGATGAAGGTGCCCTCTTGGGGTTGCTTGACTTGAAATCCTAGGAAATACTTCAACTCCCCCATCATCGACATCTCGAATTTTTGAATCATGATCCTACTAAACTCTTCACAAGTGGATTTGTTAGTAGACCCAAATATGATATCATCAACATAGATTTGGCATACAAACAAATCTTTTGCAATGGTTTTAGTAAAGAGTGTAGGATCGGCTTTGCCAACTTTGAAGCCATTACTAATAAGAAAATCGCGCAGGCATTCATACCATGCTCTTGGGGCTTGCTTGAGCCCATAAAGCGCCTTTGAGAGTTTATAAACATGGTTAGGATACTCACTATCTTCAAAGCCGGGAGGTTGCTCAACATAGACCTCTTCCTTGATTGGTCCATTGAGGAAGGCACTTTTCACGTCCATTTGATAAAGCTTAAAGCCATTGTAAGTAGCATAGGCAAGTAATATACGAATTGACTCAAGCCTAGCTACGGGTGCATAGGTTTCACCGAAATCCAAACCTTCGACTTGTGAATATCCATTGGCCACAAGTCGGGCTTTGTTCCTTGTCACCACACCATGCTCATCTTGCTTGTTGCGAAAAACCCACTTGGTTCCTACAACATTTTGGTTAGGACATGGAACTAAGTGTCATACCTCATTCCTTGTGAAGTTGTTGAGCTCCTCTTGCATAGCCAACACCCAATCCGAATCTCTTAGTGCATCCTCTACCCTGTATGGCTCAATAGAGGAGACAAAAGAGTAATGTTCACAAAAATGAGCAACTCGAGATCGAGTGGTTACCCCTTTAGGGCTTGTTCGTTTGCTAGGGGATTAGAGGGGATTGAAGGGGATTAAATCCCCTCCTATTCAATTTTGAATAGGAGGGAATTAAATCCCCTCCAATCCCCCTCAAACCACTAGTAACCGAACATGGCCTTATGAATATCGCCAAGGATGGAGTTCACAGGGTGATCTCTTTGAATCGCTTGGTGGACTCTTGGGTGTGGCGGTCTTTGACCCTGAATTTCTTGATCATCTTCCTTGTCTTGATCAACTTCATCTACCCCTTGATCATTGTCTTCCTCTTGAGGTGGCTCATCTTCTTGATCTTCATCTTCATCATGAGCCTGTTCCTCATCTTGAGTTGGTGGAGATGCTTGCATGGAAGATGACGATTGATCTTGTACTTGTGGAGGCTCTTCGGATTCCTTAGGACACACATCCCCAATGGACATGTTCCGTAGCGCGACGCACGGAGCCTCTTCATCATCTAGCTCATCAAGATCAACTTGCTCCACTTGGGAGCCATTAGTCTTATCAAACACAATGTCACAAGAAACTTCAACTAATCTAGTGGATTTGTTGAAGACTCTATATGCCCTTGTGTTTGAGTCATATCCTAGTAAAAAGCCTTCTACAACCTTAGGAGCAAATTTAGATTTTCTACCTCTTTTAATAAGAATAAAACATTTGCTACCAAAGACTCTAAAATATGAAACATTGGGATTTTTACCGGTGAGGAGTTCATATGATGTCTTCTTGAGGATTCGATGGAGGTAGAGCCGGTTGATGGAGTAGCAGGCGGTGTTAATCGCCTCAGCCCAAAACCGGTCCGGAGTCTTGTACTCATCAAGCATGGTCCTCGCCATGTCCAGTAGAGTTCTATTCTTCCTCTCCACTACACCATTTTGTTGAGGCGTGTAGGGAGAAGAGAACTCATGCTTGATGCCCTTATCCTCAAAAAGCCTTCGATTTGTGAGTTCTTGAACTCCGTTCCGTTGTCACTTCTTATCTTTTTGATCCTTAATCCGAACTCATTTTGAGCTCGTCTTAAGAATCGCTTTAAGGTCTCTTGGGTTTGAGATTTTTCCCGCAAAAAGAATACCCAAGTGAAGCGAGAATAATCATCCACAATTACAAGACAATATTTACTCCCGCTGATGCTTATCTAAGCGATCGGGCCGAATAAATCCATGTGGAGTAGCTCAAGCGGCCTGTCGATCGTCATGATGTTCTTGTGAGGATGATGGGAGCCAACTTGCTTTCCTGCTTGACATGCGCTACAAACCCTGTCTTTCTCAAAATGAACATTTGTTAGTCCCAAAATGTGTTCTCCCTTTAGAAGCTTGTGAAGATTCTTCATCCCAACATGGGCTAGTCGGCGATGCCAGAGCTAACCCATATTAGTCTTAGCAATTAAGCAAGTATCGAGTTCAGCTCTATTAAAATCAACTAAGTATAGCTGACCCTCTAATACTCCCTTAAATGCTACTAAATTGTCACTTCTTCTAAAGACAGTAACACCTATATCCGTAAAAAGACAGTTGTAGCCCATTTTACATAATTGAGAAACAGAAAGCAAATTGTAATCTAAAGAATCTACAAGAAAAACATTGGAAATAGAATGGTCAGGTGATATAGCAATTTTACCAAGTCTTTTGACCAAACCTTGATTTCCATCCCCGAATGTGATGGCTCTTTAGGAATCTTCGTTTTTCTCGTAGGAGGAGAACATCTTTTTCTCCCCTGTCATGTGGTTTGTGCATCCGCTATCAATAATCCAACTTGAGCCCTCGGTTGCATAAACCTGCAAAACAATTTAGGCCTTGTTCTTAGGTACCCAAACAGTATTGGGTCCTATGATGTTAGAAACAAACACCTTGCGTACCCAAACACAAGTCTTTGATCCCTTGTGTTTGCCCCCAACATATTTGGCAACTACTTTGCCTGTTTTGTTAGTAAGCACATAAGATGCATCAAAAGTCTTAAATGAAACATTAGGCTCATTTGATGCAGTAGGAGTCTTCTTTTTAGGCATTTTAACACGTGTAGAATGCCTAGAGCTAGATGCCTCATTCTTATACATATAAGCATGGTGAGAAACAGAATGAGATTTCTTAGCATGAACTCTCCTAATCTTGTGCTGAGGATAACCTGCAGGATATAAAATGTAACCCTCGTTATCCTGAGGCATGGGAGCCTTGCCCTTAACAAAATTAAACAATCTTTTGGAGGCATTAAGCTTGACATTGCTTCCCTGTTGGAAACCAATGCCATCCTTGATGCCAGGGCGTCTCCCATTATAGAGCATGCTTCTAGCAAATTTAAATTTTTCATTTTCTATCTCATGCTCATTGATTTTGGCAGTTAGTTGAGCTATGTGATCATTTTGTTATTTAATTAAAGCTAGGTGATCATGAATAGCATCAACATTAATGTCTCTACATCTAGTACAAATAGTAACATGATCAACACTAGATGTAGAAGGTTTGCAAACATTTAGTTCATCAATCTTAGATTTTAGCATGACATTTTCATCTCTAAGATAGGAAATAGATTCATTGCAAACATTTAAATCTTTAGCCTTAGAGATTAACTTATCATTCTCAGTTTTAAGGCTAGCAATTGATTCATTCAATTTATCAATCTTAGCAATTAAACTAGCATTATCATTTTTAAGATTGGTAATTAAATCATCACAAGCATTTGATTTTTCAACCTTAGCAATTAAACTAACATTCTCAGTTCTAAGGTTGGAAATAGTGTCATGGCTACCCTCATCACTAGATGTTGTATATTTAGTGGAGTCTCTAGATTTTACCTTCTTCCTTTCGCCGTCCTTTGCCATGAGGCACTTGTGGCCGACGTTGGGGAAGAGAAGACCCTTGTTGACGGCGATGTTGGTGGCATCCTCATCGGAGGAGGAGTCGGTGGAGCTCTCATCGGAGTCCCATTCCCGACAAACGTGGGCATCGCCGCCCTTCTTCTTGTAGTACCTCTTCTTCTCCTTCTTATTTCCCCTCTTGTCGTTGCCCCTGTCACTATCACTAGACATAGGACATTTTACAATAAAATGATCGGGCTTACCACGCTTGTAGCACATCCTTTTGGAG
Organism: Zea mays; assembly: GCF_902167145.1. Taxonomy (NCBI): domain Eukaryota; kingdom Viridiplantae; phylum Streptophyta; class Magnoliopsida; order Poales; family Poaceae; genus Zea; species Zea mays. The sequence continues at coordinate 61,299,854 of NC_050096.1, read as the reverse complement.
CGAGGTTTGTAGTCCTTCCCCGTCCTTTGCTTGAGGATTTGGCGAAAGCTCTTGATGATGAGCGTCATTTCCTCGTTGTCGAGCTTGGAGGCATCGATGTGGAGCCTACTTGATGTAGACTCTTCTTTCTTCTCCTCCGTCGCTTTGAATGCGACGGGTTGCACCTCGAGTGTGGACGTGTCGCCTTGCTCCAAGTTGATGATTTGTTTGGAGCCTTTGATCATCAATTCAAAGCTCACAAACTTTCCTATAACCTCTTTGGGAGACATTAGCTTATATCTAGAATCACCACGTATTAATTGAACTTGCGTAGGATTGCGGAAAACGAGTGATCTTAGAATAACCTTGTGTCGGGGACCATAATTAGGGGTACCCCCAAGACTCCTAATCTTAGCTGGTAACCCCCATCAGCACAAAGCTGCAAAGGCCTGATGGGTGTGATTGAGTCAAGGCTCGGTCCACTCAAGGGACACGATCTCGCCTCGTCCGAGCCCAGCCTCGAGCAAGGGCAGCCGACCGTGGAGGGTTTACGTCTCGCTCGAGGGCCGCCTCAAGCAACGGACACACCTTTGGCTCGCCCGAGGCCCAGTCTTCGCCAAGAAGCAACCTTGGCCAAATCGCCACGACGACTGACAGTATCGAAGGAGCATTTAATGCAAAGATGGCCTGACACCTTATCCTGACGCGCGCCCTTCAGTCGACTGAGCCGAAGTGACCGCAGTCACTTCGCCGCTCCACTGACCAGTCTGACAAGAAGACAGCGCTGCCCGCATCGCTCCGACTGCTGTGCCACTCGACAGAGTGAGGCTGACGGCGACCAAGTCCGGCCTCGGGCGCCATAGGAAGCTTCGCCTCGCCCGACCCAGGGCTCGGACTCAGGCTCGGCCTCGGAAGACGACGAACTCCGCCTCACCCGACCCAGGGCTCGGACTCGGGCTCGGCCCCGGAAGACGACGAACTCTGCCTCGCCTGACCCTAGGGCTCGGACTCGGCCTCGGAAGACAGACTCAACCTCGACCTCGGAGGAGCCTCTGCCTCGCCCAACCTAGGGCTCGGACCGACCACGCCACAGGAGGAGCCATAATTACCCTACCCCTAGCTAGCTCTGGCTACGGGGAACAAGACCGGCGACCCATCTGGCTCGCCCTGGTAAAACAAATAATGATGGCGCCCCGCATGCTCCATGACGACGGCGGCTCTCAGCCCCCTTACGGAAGCAAGGAGACGACAGCAAGGACTCGACAGCCCCGACAACTGTCCTTCCGCCAGGCTCCAGCGCTCCTCCGACGACCACGACACCACACGAACAGGGTGCCAAAAACTGTCCGGCTACCACGACGGCATGTACTTAGGGCACTAGCTCCTCTCTGCTAGACACGTTAGCACGCTGCTACGTCCCCCATTGTACACCTGGACCCTCTCCTTACGCCTATAAAAGGAAGGTCCAGGGCCCTCTTACAGAGGGGTTGGCCGCGCGGGGAAGGACAGGACGGCGCGTGCATAGGCCTCTAACTCCCTCCCGCGCGGACGCTTGTAACCCCCTACTGCAAGTGCACCCGACCTGGGCACGGGACAAACACGAAGGCCGCGGGTTTCCCCTTTTACGCCTGTCTCCCTCTGGCTTTTCCCCCTTCACGCTCCGTCTCGCGCCGACCCATCTGGGCTGGGGCACGCGGCGACAATTTACTCGTCGGTCCAGGGACCCCCCTAGGGTCGAAACGCCGACAGTTGGCGCGCCAGGTAGGGGCCTACTGCGTGTTGACGAACAGCTTCCCGTCAAGCTCCAGATGGGTAGTCTCCAGCAACCTTTCCAGCCCGGGACGGTGCTCCGTTTCGGGAGTCTTGAGTTCATGTCCCTCGACGGTAGCTACGATATGATACTCCTTCCCCCGCCGCGCGACAGCGACAATGGCGGCCGACAACCCACCCGCCGGTGGCGGAATCGACGACGTCTTCCCCACGTGGCGGAAGAACGACATTCGGGTTTGTCCCGTCCCCTCCCCCGCCGACGGAGGAGGAGGCGAGGCAACCAAGGCCAAGCAGGAGGCGGCACCTCGTCGGCTGTCGAGCGAGTCGACGGCGCCGGCGCCCCAACGGGGACACGCCGGGTATCGACCTCGCGTCTGAGACAAAGACGAGCGCCGTTTCCCCGCAACACGTCGACTCCGAGTGGATAGACGATGCCAGCACGCTCGCAAAAGACTTGCTGGGCGTCACCCTCGTACCTGAGACGACGGTGCAGTCTGCCCCTGACGTGACTTCGTCACCGCCCGTCGACCAAGAGGTACCGACCGATACCCATCTCGTGCCTTTTGGATTCAGCCTCGACCCACCAAGCGACTTCGCTTCGGTGGACGCTTTCATAGAGGCAAGTCCAAACCCTCCGGGGTACGGTATGCGGTCACCCTGGGACCGGCTGACAGCCATCTCGACCTACGGGCCCTCGGGTTCCGAGGAAGATGATGAGCCCGACTTTTGTTGGGATTTCTCCGGACTTGGTAACCCCAGTGCCATGCGGGACTTCATGACCGCATGCGACTACTGCCTCTCCGATTGTTCCGACGGTAGCCGCAGCCTCGGCGACGAGGACCGCAGCCCGAGTCGTGAATGTTTCCACGTCGATCTAGGGGGTCCCGGCGAAGGCAACCATCTTGGTATACCGGAGAACGGTGATCCCCCTAGGCCTGCGCCTCGCGTTGACATCCTACAGGAGCTAGCTGTGGTCCCCAGTCCCTGCGGGGGGTTAGGACTCACAGCTCGAGCAAATCCGCGAGATGCAGGCCAGGCTCGACGAGGGAGCAGGAACACTCGAGTCGTTCCGTCGGGACATCGGGCAGGAATGGGCAGGCCAGCCTCAGGCCGGAGAAGCGCGTCATCTACCCCAGGGCATCCAGCACCGCATCGCCGACGATATCAGGGCAAGGCCGCCACCGGCTTCCAGTGGGGTCGGCCAGAACCTGGCTGCAGCGGCAATACTTCTTCGCGCGATGCCGGAGCCATCAACCACCGAGGGGCGGCGTATCCAGGGAGAGCTCAAGAATCTCCTGGAGGATGCCGCGGTCCGACGGGTCGAAAGCTCTACCTCCCGAAGGCAGGGGTACCCCTCGGAGCATCGTGCCGCGACTTCCCGATTCATGTGGGAAGCCTCGGTCCACACCGGGCGCACGCGCAACACAGCGCCTGCAGCCCCGGGTCGCCTCGGCAACGAGCACCATCACCGCAACCGCCGAGCCCACCTCGATGAGAAGGTGCGCCGAGGCTACCACCCCAGGCGTGGGGGACGCTACGACAGCGGGGAGGATCGGAGTCCCTCGCCCGAACCACCTGGTCCGCAGGCTTTCAGCCGGGCCATACGACGGGCGCCATTCCCGACCCGGTTCCGAACCCCGACTACTATCGCAAAGTACTCGTGGGAGACAAGGCCGGAACTGTGGCTCGCGGACTACCGGCTGGCCTGCCACCTGGGTGGAACGGACGATGACAACCTCATCATCCGCAACCTCCCCTGTTCCTCTCCGACACCGCTCGAGCCTGGCTGGAGCATTTGCCTCCGGGGCAGATCTCCAACTGGGACAACCTGGTCCAAGCCTTCGCCGGCAACTTCCAGGGCACGTACGTGCGCCCTGGGAACTCCTGGGAAATCTGAAGCTGCCACCAGTAGCCGGGAGAGTCTCTCCGGGACTACATCCGGCGATTCTCGAAGCAGCGCATCGAGCTGCCCAACGTCACCGACTCGGATGTCATCGGCGCGTTGCTCGCCGGCACCACCTGCCGCGACCTGGTGAGCAAGCTGGGTCGCAAGACCCCCACCAGGGCGAGCGAGCTGATGGACATCGCCACCAAGTTCGCCTCTGGCCAGGAGGCGGTTGAGGCCATCTTCCGGAAGGACAAGCAGCCCCAGGGCTGCCAGCCGGAAGATGTCCCCGAGGCGTCCACTCAGCGTGGCGCCAAGAAGAAAGGCAAGAAGAAGTCGCACGCAAAACGCGACGCCGCCGACACGGACATTGTCGCCGCTGCTGAGTACAAGAACCCTCGGAAACCTCCTGGAGGCGCCAATCTCTTCGACAAGATGCTCAAGGAGCCGTGCCCCTGTCATCAGGGGCCCGTCAAGCACACCCTTGAGGAGTGCGCCATGCTTCGGCGCCACTTTCACAAGGCCGGGCCACCAGCGGAAGGTGGCAGGGCCCACAACGACGGTAAGAAGGAGGATCCCAAGGCAGGAGAGTTCCCCGAGGTCCACGACTGCTTCATGATCTACGGTGGGCAAGTGGCGAACACCTCGGCTCGGCACCGCAAGCAAGAGCGTCGGGAGGTCTGCTCGGTAAAGGTGGCGGCGCCAGTCTACCTAGACTGGTCCGACAAGCCCATCACCTTCGACCAGCGTGACCATCCCAACCATCCCGGCCATGTGCCGAGCCCGGGGAAATACCCGCTCATTGTCGACCCCGTCATTGGCAACGTCAGGCTCACCAAGGTCCTCATGGACGGAGGCAGCAGCCTCAACATCATCTACGCCGAGACCCTCGGGCTCCTGCGGATCGATTTGTCCTCGGTCCGGGCAGGCGCGGCGCCTTTCCACGGGATCATCCCCGGGAAACGCGCCCAGCCCCTTGGGCAACTCGATCTACTCGTCTGCTTCAGGACTCCCTCCAACTTCTGAAAGGAAACCCTCACGTTCAAGGTGGTCGGGTTCCGAGGAACCTACCACACAGTGTTGGGGAGGCCATGCTACGCCAAGTTCATGGCCGTCCCCAACTACACCTACCTCAAGCTCAAGATGTCGGGCCCCAACGTACCGACACGCGTATGAATGCGACGTGGAGTGCGTGGAGTACGCTGAGGCCCTCGCCGAGTCCGAGGCCCTCATCGCCGACCTGGAGAGCCTCTCTAAGGAGGCGCCAGACATGAAGCGCCATGCCGGCAACTTCGAGCCAGCGGAGACGGTTAAATCCGTCCCTCTCGACCCCAGCAACGACGCCCCCAAGCAGATCCGGATCGGCTCCGAGCTCGATCCCAAATAGGAAGCAGTGCTCGTCGACTTTCTCCGCGCAAACGCCGACGTTTTCGCGTGGAGTCCCTCGGACATGCCCGGCTGAAAGTTGCCTAGAGGGGGGGTGAATAGGCAAGTTAAAACTTTTTCAACAAAAACTAGAAGCAAACTGGGTAAAACTGAATTGATCTCGAAATTCACCCAGTTAACTTTGGAAATGAGATGTTCTAAATGATCCACAGGGTTCAAAGTAGTAGATCTGAGAAGGGCACTTCTCAAAATCCACACACCAAAAAGATATAAACAATTCTTTCGCGGGATGGTGAGAGAATGAAGAACACAAACAAACACAATGAGCAAGAACACAAGAAACACAAGATTTATCCCGAGGTTCGGTCACACCACCAAGGTGCCCTACTTCCTCGTTGAGGCGCCCACAAAGAGCCGGGTCTCTTTCAACCCTAATCCTCCCTTTGCCGACCACAAAGGTCAAGCTCACACACTAATCTTTGCTCAAACGAGCGGGTAATACAAACTTTCTTGTGGTCTTCCACAAGATTTGGAGACTCACAAGAGACACCTAGTCGTCTAGGAGCTAGAAGCTCCAAGAGTAATGAATCCACAAAGAACTCGATGTAATACCAAAGCTCGAATGAAGAAGAAGAGCAAGAGAGATTTAGAGATGAAGCACAAAACCGCAGCTCTCAAGCTCACTCAAAGATTTCTCTCCAAAGATTTGAAATGGGAGAGGCAAGAGATGTGTGAGAGAGAGTGAGAGGTGTTTCTCAAGTTGGAAATGGAGTTCAAATCGTGCTCTTGGCTATGGGGAGAGAGGTAGGAGGTAGTATATATAGTGGGAGCTCAAAACTAGCCGTTGGACTAAAAAATCCGTTGAAAACCGGTTGAACCGCCCCCTAGGGCGGTTGAACCGCCCCTGGCAGACCTGGCAGCCTGTCTGCCAGTCTGACTGCCAGACTGACGCGCAGACTGACCGCAGACTGGTCAAAGTTGACCAAGACCGGTTGAACCGCCCCTAAGACCGGTTCAACCGCCTGGGGCAGGCTGACAGACAGTCTACCAGTCAGACTGGCAGACTGCAAGTCAGACTGCAAAAACAGGTCCTGACACCGGTTGAACCGCCCCTAGGGCCGGTTCAACCGGTATTGACCAGTGAGGTCCGGGAAAAAAACCCCGGCTGAACTTTTCTTGGACCCCGGTTGAACCTCTCTGGACCCCGGTTGAACTTGCCCTGGACCCCGGTTGAACCTGCCTGGACCCCAGTTGAAGTTGAAGTTCAGCTGGAGTTGAGAAAGTTCAACTCAGCTGAAGTTCAGCTCAGCTGAAAAGCTCAGCTGCAGCTGAAGAAGCTCAACTCAGCTGAAGTTCAGCTCAGCTGCAGCTGAAGAAGCTCAACTCAGCTGAAGTTCAGCTCAGCTGAAAAGCTCAGCTGCAGTTGAAGAAGTTCAGCTGCTTTTCAACAAGAACACTCTAGTTTTTTTTAAAACCTAACCATGGTCAACTATAGAATTTTAAAGAGATTTTTGGTTTTCAAAAAATAGCTTTTGAATATAGAGGCTTGAGCTTTGGCAAAACACCAACCTTCTTTTTGGATCCCTCTTTATAGTACGACGATTCCTATACTCAAGTTAAATAAAATATAATTAAGTAAACTCCTTGAGTCATTGGTGTCTCATGTGTGATTTCTCCATGGCGTTGCTTCATAAGGATCACAAACATCTTTGTCTCACCTTTTGAAGCAAACATAAATCAAACCCTGTGACTTGTACCATATCACCATATGTGAGTTCAAATCATGGCTTCAAGTCACCGTACTGATGCATCAACATGTTATAACTCTTCATAGCTGATTAGTTCATCGACTTAGTGCAAGTACTCTCTTCTTCACCTTAGCCATGGTACCTCGGTCCACAAGCCGTCGCTTGGCCTTCACCTTCGCTTAGTTCCTCGAAGCCCTTTCCTTGCTATCTTCACCCTATCAAGCCATTCTTGAGTCACATCATATTGAGCATCCATTGAGAGAATCATTTCTTCAATATTGTGAACCTTGCTTGAATGTCTTTTAGATATAATTGTTAAGACCAATCAAGCTCTAGTTTGATTCTCATAGAAGCATATATGGACTGATAGTAATATGGTCAAGCCAATTCACGATTCCTCATATCTTATCCACTTTGGCTTAACCAGTCCTCTTAATCACTTTATCCTCTATTCTGATCATATGTATGTAGTGATTTCTCAGGTCTTGTCCATATATATTCAAACCAATACAGAGACCATATTATATCCATTTGCATTGTCTCATTGGTTATTTAACCTCATGTTGAACCTTTGTTCATTGATCATTATACACTATTCAAGTGTGTTCATCATACTGAATTTCCTGTTCAACACTTATTAAACTCGTTAGACCTTTAAATGTGTTGTTATCCAAATCACCAAAACTCACAAAAGGGATGAATGCACTTTCAATCTCCCCCTTTTTGGTGATTGATGACAACACATTTAAAGCTTACATAAGATTTGATAAATAAGATTTTGAATCCCATGATATAGTTTCTCCCTCTAAATATGTGCATTTCAGAAAATACCAATTTTGTACTCAAATGCCAAAAGCACATATTTGGGTCAAAGTGTGGAGACAACTTATATCATACTATTCATAGGGTGCAGTGTGTCATAAAATAAACGTGATGCTCATGACATAGTATGCACTCATCAACTTTCTACATCTTATGTTTTTCTTATGATTTCCCCTTTTTGTTTTCTCCCCTTTTCAAAAATAAAGATAAGCTTTAATGCAAAATTTCTCCCCCTTTGTCATAAATCTCCAAAAAGGATACAAAGAATATAAAGGGTAGAAATTATGATTTAAGCAAGATGTGAACACACTATCATGAAAAGGATCCTTAGATGACAAAAAAAATAATGTACAAGTGGCATGAAGTGATGTACCTTTGTTTTACCTTTTCAAGGGGGGGTTCCAAACTTGTGTTGGATTTAGAATTCATTTGTAAGCTCTTGTTGGCATAATTGTGACATAGGTCCAAGATATCAAATGAAGATTGTCATACTAACTGAAAGATAAATCTTGATACCTGGAGTCTAGACGTCACCTAGCATTTTCTTATCACAACAAGAGGCAACATGAAAATTGCACAAGTATGGATTATGCAACTAGTGATCATGTATGAAAAATATCAATTGAAAAACACCAATTGATACAATTTGATAGATAAATAGATCACTAATAGCATATTACACTAAGTTCTCCTCAAGTTTTAGTGCACACATATATATATGAATTCAATTGATATCTGTTGAGAGTACTTATTTGCAACTTAAAGTACCATTGGCATAAAAGGAGTATCAATTGAACATAATTATGCAACATAAGAAACATGTGCACTATTTAATCAATTAAGTTCTAGACAGGAGAATTTATAAGCTATGCTACTTCAGACATTTGCAATCCAAAAGGATGTGATACATATTTACCAATTTTAGATGATGTTGGAGTAGCATATAAAAGAGAAACTCATTCTCTTATGAAATGTATAACATATACATTTATTGGAGCAAAGAATCTTTGATACCCATCAAATTTGCAGTGGAAGCGATTGTCTTTGCCCGAAGATTCCTTTCTAATTCGATACTACACACATAATAGACTTGGAAATGAAGTTAGTCTCAAAGATTCAAATTATAGACTATTCTCCCCCTAAATGTGTGCATACAAGTGATGAATACTTGTTTAGCTTATGCACTTGGACTTGTGAGGCCCGGGGATTAAGTTCTATAATTTGAACCTTGGTACAAATAAGATATAAACAAGTGAAATTGTACCAATTTAAGGAATTACTCATAATCAAAAAGGTATACTAATAGACATGATATGCAATATTTTAAGCCAAGATTCTTGAGAAGTTAGCATGTTTGACTCATACCTCACTAAGATGACTTAAGACTAACTTGTGATATCACCACAAGAGGTATTAATCAAATATCTAGAGATTCTTTAATCGTCACCACAAGTGCAACCTTATGATGTGACTTAAGATATTGCATATACATGCACACACTAGCATGTAAGAGCCTAGATACACAAATGTAATACAATAATTCATGGAGTGACACACCTTTGTTCTACGCCACATGGTCTCCATTATAATCATGAATTTCCATCTTAGCTTTTGATAGGCTTGACATTTCAAATAGAAACTTATCCTCTTTAAACGATCAAGAGAAACTCATTCTCTTCAAAGAACTACACAAATTCACTAAAAGAAAATGTTAGTCTTTAAGGACACAAGATATAGAATGACCTCCCCCTAAATGTATGCATCAAGTACTCGAATTACTTGTAACATGCACTTGATTCAATTAAGATTCTTAGAGGAGTTCATCATATATCTTGGTCAAGGCATAATATATTTGAAACAATTGAATTTATGCTAGAGAACACCTATCGTTCCCCAATAGAACTAATCCATGGGGTGACATGTGGTAAATATTTGATCATTTCTTTGGAACCACTCATCCTCATTTGATGTTCTTCTTTCACCAAGGTGTGAGACTACATAACATGAACTTGAAAGAAATCATTAGTCTCACAAGATATAGGCTAAACTCTCCCTCAATTTGTGCATGCAAGAGTACACAAAGTACACTTATGCACATCAACAATATGAGGTTAAAGGAGATGTTTGTACTATATCTTGGTTTAACATAACATGCTTTACATAGATGATGAAAATTAAACCAATTGAAAGTTTAAGAACTGAAAGTATATCAATTGAAATTCTGAAGGGTAAAGCATGCTAATATGAACCTCAAACCTCATAATGAAGGATATCATATAAATATGTCACTACATCTTCATTATTTGGTTGACAAAAAGTGTAACTCCCTTCTTGAATCACTATGATTTCTTTTCTCTTTATGATTTCATCCAACCAGGCAATCTTGAACTTCATTCATCTTGGCATGGTTCAATCATACATGATATGAGACCCATCGAAACTCAATGATTGAAATAACCAAGACTCTTATATCCATAGATTTTGAATCCATCTTGAAAGCACTTGGAAGGACCTTGTTCAAACACTTAGAAAAGAGAGCATTAGAAACATAAGGGAGGGTTTCATAAATGATGATCCTTATATGTGGATGAAAATGAACCATCATTCTTGAAACCCAAAAGGATAGACTAAATTCCTTTAAATTAGTGCACACATATAATTGATGTCAAAGTTATATGCACTATCGAACATTTTATATTGCAAGGAATTTAACCTATACTATGGTACATCCCACTAAGGATAAAATACTAAAACAACTGAAGGAGAGGAAGTTTTCATACCTTGGCCTCTTATCAACTTCATCTTACTTTAGTTGAATAGTATCCTTTAAGCTTGTGATTTATCCAATTTAATAATAAGCACCATCTCTCAACATAGATTTTCTATGGATAAACTCAACATAAGAGATGGCATTAGTAGCACAAGCACTAGTTTCTTATTTAGCAACCCTTTATATGTGAAAGGCAAACAAGTTGCTAAAATAGAGAAACCTCATAATATGGACTAAATTTCCCTTGAGCCCTCATGCACAATATATTTTGAATGACATGGATAATATGCATGGTTGTTCAATGAAGTCTAAAGGGCTGACTTAATCCACATTATGGTGAGTGTCTAATATAGAAGAATCAAATCCAAATTAACTAGAGAGAGAGTACATCACATAGTTTTGGATTTGTTGACCATATGATAATATTCATTTATCTTCCAATTAGACCTTTATTTCATAATCAATGACTGATGTATATCCTCAAGTGCTTCTTTTCCCTTAGTGGCTACACAAGTCAAAAAGAGATAGGATTTGAAAATAATATGCACTTGAGATTCAGTTGTTACCACCCTTGCTACTATCTCCAAATATGATTTATATATTCATTATCGAGCACCCAACTTGATCCATTGAAGGAGTGATCCTGCAAAACAAGTTTAAGCTGCATATCTTGGTACCCAATTTGAATTGGGTCCTTTGAGATTAGTAGTAAGAGCCTTGAGTACCCACATATACTTTACAACCATCTTACATGGCTTCAAGTCAATATCTAATCACACATATAAAAGCTAAAGTTAAGAATAGGAGCCTTTTCTCCCTTTTTTTTGATACATCACTGTGTTGCTTTCATGATGATGAACCTACCTTGACTTTGGGTGCACCTAGCTTATCAAGGTTAGTCGCACAAGCATTCATATCATAAAGACAAGTTATGCATGGAATTTACAACTTAGTGATCCAATTCAATGTGAAGCATATGGATATCGATTGAAGTAGATTTCTAAGATATCAAAATATGGGTTTCCAAAATTTAGAGAGTATGGATCACTAATTGTACCTTTTACAGTTTAAAAATCATATCCATGTTAGTGCATATGTATGTGATGAATATCAACAGAAATATTATTATGCACTTTTAGAATTAACGATAAGGGAATTTTAAACTGCATCAAGAGTAGCTATTTAGAAAACAAAGATTACAATCCATATGAATGAGATACAAATTTACCATTTTGGATTGTCTTAGTATAGCTTACACAAGTGAAACTTATTCTCTATGACACAAGATATATAATGTTCTCCCACTAGATATGTGCATAAAGTATTTGAATGACTTACCACATGCACTTTCAATTCAGATAAGGGTCTCATGAGGAGTATATTACATATCATGGTCAAGGCATGACAAATTTGCAATGAATTAACTTATGCCTAAGAATACTTACCACCATATAGAACGTACCATTTGTTATACCAATTTGACAGATCTTACTATCTGTGGTGGTGTCACCTTAGTATTCTTCTTTTCATCATTTGTGGAGACTTCCTTCTTTGTTATCTCTTTTCCTTTTAAAACTAGTTGATAAAACACTTTGAAAAGAGGTATTAATAGTACAAGGAAGTATTTAATGAATGATGATATCTATATATGAATGGCAAACAAATTATCATTTATGAGGCATAAAAGGCATAAATTAAATTCTTTTTAAATTAATGCACATGGATGAGTGAATTAATAATATGCACCAATTTACAAATTTAAGCCAAAAAGAATTTAACTTTCATATTGACATTTTTTATAAAAAGAATGTCACTTGAAAGGAACTATTATTGGTCACATACCAAATGAAACAGTAAAAATCTTGCAAAAATAAAGCTGAAAAGGTTGCGACCGAGTGTCTGTGCAGATGAGACCGGACGGCAAAAGAAAAAGAACTGCGCTGCGCGCCCTGCATCCCTCACACTTCTGCACGGAAGAGACAAAAAAAAATATTTTCCTTGCTGCGCGGGTGACAACGACTGGTCACAAGAACAAAAAGGCTGCGCATACTGCAGTTGAGGGAGGCAAGAAAAAAATATGCATGGCGCCCTGACACGTTTGCTCGGCTGTGAGAAGTGACCGAACAGAGCAGAGGTGTCCAAAAAAAAAACTGGGCAGCGCCCAACAGAGGAGAAGTGACCGGACTCTGCATGCACACCCAAAAAAAAATGTTTGGCGCGCACAGGCTGTCCAGCGGAGCGGCAGCAAGCAAAGAGAAAGAAAAAAAAAGAATACTGCGCGCGCTAGGGAAGTGACGGGTAAAAAAAATAAAAAAATGCTGCGCGTGAAGTGACCGGACCAGCATCTGGCACCTAGACAAAAAAAATATTTTGCATGCGCATGTGACTGTAGCTGAGCACCCGTCAGAAAAAGAAAAAAAATTCTGCGCACCTGACGCTGCTGCCCATCAGAAAAAGCGACTGCGCGACTGAAAAAGTGCAGCTGACCTGCGCGCGGACAGACCTGCGCAGACCGGTCAGACACCGGTTCAACCGGTCACCCACACCGGTTCAACCGGTTTTGGTCAGGGTGCTCCAGGTAAAAACTGGTCAAAAGCAGCTGAGCTGAAGTTCAGCTGCAAAGTTCAGCTGGCCTCCCCAGCTGAGCTAGAAAGTTCAGCTGGTCAGACCAGTTGAGCTTGGAATGAAAATTTTAAAATAATTTTCCATAATAAATCTCATTTCAAATTTTAAAATGTACACATAGATTGAATGACACACTCTATTTTAGAAACACATTCTCATGTTGTGAGACTACATAAACACTTGGTAGAAACATTAGTCTCACAACTCTAGTCATATAGAGAATTTCCCTTTTGGTAAGTGCTTTAAGAATTTGAATTTCTTACTTAGCACTCTATTCATTTAAGAACATGGGATAATACTCTTTATGTCTAGGTCATGGCAATAATATGATGATAAATTGGAAATATGCCACAAGATACATACAATCAATTTAAATCATGTAGATTGTCACAATAAAAATATGATCTTGCAATCTACCATATAATTAGATCCTTTCCAAAGCAATGTAAAATCTTTTAAGTTCATTCTTAAGTGCTTCATTTTTCCTATGTGGCTACAAAATACACAAAGGAATATACCAATTAAAAGCAATGTGCACTTAAGAATTAATTGTTACCATCCTTTGAATATCACTTGGTTGTAGGCCTTTTGCTTGATTCCCACAAAGGTTAATCATTATTCCCTACAACATAAGTTCTTGCTAGAGATGAATATGAAGTTAGTGATATAACAACTCAATTCATCTTTGGGTCAATCTTAAAGGATAGACAATGTAAGATTGATAGCTTGAGATAAGAATTGAGTTAAACCGCTCAAGCACTCCAAAGCTTCATATCATCTCCGGGTACCTGCAAAACTTATTAAGTACATTTTGGTACCCATTTTTGGATGGGTCCACCAAGGTTAGCTAATAAGTACTTAGGCACCCAAATGGCCTTTGTGCTAGTTTTAGGTGAACTAATTACCTTTCTAGCACAAGTGTCATTTTTGGGTCTCCTAAGCGAATATGAAAGAATTGACATGGTAGGCTTAGGATACTTACTCATGGGACAATCCTTGAATAGATGACCTTTTTCACGGCAATTGTAGCAAATGTGATGCTTGTCCTTGCAAAGCATTTGCCTTTTGCTTTCATCCTTTTTGATGGTCATATTTCTTGATCCTGCAAGGTCTTGATTCTTCATGTGGGGGCATGAATCAATTTCATGGCCCTTCTCCTTGCATCCATAGCATCTCCTATCGCTTCTCTTTGATCTTTCTTTGTTGAAGCACATAGGTACATTGTTAGAGCAAATAGTATGAGCATTAATTTTCTTACCATGAATTTTGCTCATGCCCTTCTTGGAAAGCTTGGTATTCTTTTGAAGGGGTTTTGTGCATGCTACAGTTGTCCCCTTCTCAAGCTTTTTCACCATATTATCACGGTTATCTTGAGAAGGTTGAGCATGACACTTTCCCTTCAAAATAGTTAAGCTCCTTTTTAGCCTCTCATTTTCTTCCTTGAGCTCTTTATTTTCTTGTGTGATAGAAATATCACTAATTCCTGAAATTTCTAGCTCAATGGAAGATTGGCTTGCTTGATAACAACAATTGTTAGCACATGGTAATATAGTTTCTATTTGAGTACATGTGCATATGTGAGGTTGGCATGATTTCAAATTAGTTAACACAACCTCGTGAGCCATTTCTAACATGATATGTGAATCCATAAATTTATTATGAGAGCACACAAGCATATCATGTTTTTCTTGCAAAGCTAGATTTTCAATATTTAGCCTTTCTACCGTGTTCTTGAGCATAGCATTTTTATTTTCTAATTGAGCAATATATGATGAATGTTTAATAGCTTTAATTTGCTCAATTGAAATGTCTTCATACCTTTGGACCAAATCATCATGAGAGCACTTTAGCTTCTCATGCTCTTTGGTCAACTTCTCCAAGTCTTTGATTTTTTCGATGAGGACATCTTCTTGCTTATGAAGCATTTCCTTTTGTTCTTCCGCTCTTTTCATGAGTTTGAGCAAGCTCATCCGGTTCTTCTTACTTAGTTGAGCGAAGAATTTTTGAAGATCATCCTCATCTTCACTATCACTTTCATGCTCCTCCTCATTCTCACTTTCGCTTTCACTGTCACTCCCATTAGCTATAAAGCACATATGAGAAGTGGATTTGAAAGACGAACCTTGTGAAGAGGTGGATTCGTCGTTTGGTCTCCATCGATCATTTTCTTCTTCTTCAATCTTGTTCTTCGCCTCATCTTCTTTCATTTTGAGGAACATCCTTTCGGCGATTTTCATGGCAAGATCTATTGCCCTAGGATCAATATCTGCACCAAAAGATGAAGTCGAGACAACCTCAACTTTTTCAAGCTTAGAAGCACTTTCGTTTCTTAGTCCCCCCGACATGATCTTTCCTCACGCGGTTAAGCGTTAGAACGAGGATTAGGCTCTGATACCAATTGAAAGTTGCCTAGAGGGGGGGTGAATAGGCAAGTTAAAACTTTTTCAACAAAAACTAGAAGCAAACTGGGTAAAACTGAATTGATCTCGAAATTCACCCAGTTAACTTTGGAAATGAGATGTTCTAAATGATCCACAGGGTTCAAAGTAGTAGATCTGAGAAGGGCACTTCTCAAAATCCACACACCAAAAAGATATAAACAATTCTTTCGCGGGATGGTGAGAGAATGAAGAACACAAACAAACACAATGAGCAAGAACACAAGAAACACA